>NC_136739.1:29175199-29715199 GCF_936440315.1 Barbus barbus | reverse complement strand
AAATTTAGTCAGCAAGTGAAAAAGAAATTGTGTCCATTTTATTCTGACCAAATTCACATTGTGATAATGTTTCCTGGCCTCGTAGGGGATTTCTCCTGAGGATATGAAGGCAGCACAACGCTAAGACTGCGGCTGATGTATGATGAGGTGCACTGACCTTGCCCTGGAGTGAATTCAAACCGTATGTCATTCAACTCCTTCCTTGAGTTCCTGAGGGAAAGATGGAGAGAGGAAAAGAGAGAAAGAGAGGAGATGTGGTGAGAAATGGGCGTCCACCTGTCCGTCTGTCTGTAAGAAAGCCAAGTGAGATCACAGCCCATCTGTGCTGTTTCACTGAGCGTGTTTGCAGAGCCTGAAGTACACACACACACACACACACACACACACAAGCCTCATCTGAGTCCTGTCCTCAGAGCTCTCCAGATAATCATTTTGGAAGAAAATTTCTCCCAGCCAGTAAGCAAGCAATCAGTGCCAATATGGGCATGTTTTGTAAACCAATGAACTTCTGTAATTAAAGGGGTTAGGAGGAAAGATGGCTTTAAACAAGTGTTCAGGTGGGCTTTTAGGAGGAGCGCTGTGTTCATTTGAGCCGGTTTAATGAAGGAAGGCTTCACTGTACTGTAAGGTGATCTGCGGTTAAATGGCATTTCATATCACTAATGGATCTCTCATCATGTATGTTGTTTTTTTCTCTGTTTTAGAGATCAATGTGGTTCCTGTACGGCAAAGAGCTGCACTGCTATGGAGGACTAGGAGTGAAATGAAGAAATAATTAATGTAACTTTTTTTTTTAAATTGACAAATTAATAGAAATTTAAAACGGCCAATTTAAAATGTTGTAAAATAGTTAAATAAAATGAATTAATTTTTTAATTTAAAAAGAATGTGACATTTAAAAATCTCTATTCAGTTCACATTTTAAAATGTAGTAAAATATATATTTTTTTACATTAAAAAAAATCAACATTTAAAATGGTTTAGCTCATGTTTTAAAATAGTTAAATATATTAATTTTTTTATTTAAAAATAAATTGACAATTTGTTTTACAATGTACTTAACACAAATAAATCAATTTTGTTTACATTTAAAAGTAGTTAAAATAAATTCATTAAACATACATTTAAAAATAAAATAAAATTTAAAACTGTCTATACAAATTGTTTTAAAACATAAATATTTTTTTAAATATATAAATAAAATAACACAAAACTCTCTATTTAATTCATTTTTAAATGTAGTTAAAGAAAACAAAATAGTAAATTAAATACTTTTTTTATTTACCATTGACACAATACATTGAACAGTTTACTCAAACAGGCTTTCAACACAATTTAAACAGACTTTAACTTACAACCCAATAAATAGTGTCAAAATGTAAATATATACAAAATATAACCCACAAAATAATACTCGTTATCACTGACATCATTAACAACTAAAGATGTGATGCCAAATGAAAATCTGAAAACATAATTATCTCCCAAAACGGGCTGAGGGACTTCCTAACAGTGGGGTATAATGGCCTGATGCTTCTTGGTGTTTTCTGGAGCGAATCTTCATCATCCTCAGGCTCTGGCGTTCTCAATAAACACACCTGGAGTGCGTCTACGCTCTGCTTCTTCTCACTGATGTTTATGATAAAGCGCCCCTGTGTGTTTGGTGAGATCTGAGCCAGACCTTCACTTTGTTCTTTCTGACATCAAACAGTCTGTTCTGCTTCAGCAACAAGACCTGACAACCTCATAAAAGTTACATTTGCAGAGGAAAGGCAAAGGACACAAATAAGTTCAAGTTGAGCTTTATTGTCATTCCGCTACATGTGGGGACATACAGAGTGGAACGAAATGTTGTGCCTCGCAGGACCACGGTGTTACATAAATACAGACATACAACAATGAAGTAAAAAACACTATAAACCTATACACAACTAACCTACTGACAGATTTAACTATAAGTATACTATATATATATATAAGTATTTACCCTATACAAACTAAAAAATAAAATATAAAAAATACAAACTATACGAATGCTTCACAAATACTGAACATGTGCAAGGAGAAACATTTTGAGTCAGCAGCTGGTTGGGAAACAGTGCAGGATGATTTGTAGTGCATGAGCATGTAAACACATATACTGCTGAGTCTTTTGTGGGATTGTGTACACGCAGCAGTGTGTGTAAAGTGTCTAGTGCACATAGAGGAGAGTGTGTTACTACAGGTGGTTTGTACAGGCCCACTCACCTGTGTGTAGCACACTTCCAATTGCAAAAAAAAATAATAATAATATGCACAGGCTGCAGTCATTTAAGCAGAAGAGAAGACTGAAGTCACCAGAGCTCGCCATGCTTCACCGGGGGACTGTGTCAAACAGACCGTGCACAGGAAGTGCACAGAGCTGACAGGAAGTAGGTGGACGCTCTGGATGAAAAGTGTCATGTCAAGAACATGTCCAGGTCACATTCCATGCCATTTTAAAGCCAATTTCAGCACCGTTTTTAGGTTTTTATAAAAGTATGGAGCTTAATCAAGCTGCCTTCTAAGAAACCTACTTTTGGGTTTCACATTTATCCTAGGTTCAGCACATAAGTTACATTTATATGAACAGATTTTAATGGTTTGTTCATATATATGTATTGTATAAATATATATCTATTTATAATATATATTATATAATATATTAAGATATATGCATATTTAATAATAAAAATAAAGAAATAATAAAATAAATATATAACTTAATTATTATTATAGTTATTTATTATTATTATAATTATTATTAATTCATTCTTAGTAAAACAGGGTGATTTAATTTGGAAGGTAATTAGACTTTAAGATTTTAATATACAACCAAATAAACAGTGCCAAAATCTAATTAAAGTGCCCCTATTATGGGTAATGAAAGGTTGATATTTTGGTTTTGGGAGTCCCCAACAACAGGTTGACATGCATGCAAGGTTAAAAAACACAAATTTTCTTCTAATATGCATTTATATTTACCTTACTTGCTCAATGACTCCCAAACGATTCGTTCAACGATTCTTTTTTCCAAACCCCTCCTCTGTGTGACGCTAATCTGCGGTGATTGGTTGATTTAATTTAAAGCAGTGTTTGTGAGCTTTTATCGCTCCAAAAGCGGCACCTAATGGCAAAGAATGAATTAGCATTTTCATTCAGACAAATGCGAAAATCAGGCTTCCCAGGTCTGCGCGCACAACAAGTATGCTAATGTTTCATGTTGACGTCAAAATGAAACGGCTTGGGATTTGTTTTAAAAATGACTCGTTTCAATGATTCAGAGTCGACTCTTTAACTTTATACGCGGTGCACTTTCCACCCTCAATACCACGACTGAGGTGCCCTTAAGCAAGGCACCGAACCCCCAACTGCTCCCTGGGCACCTCAGCATAAATGGCTGCCCACTGCTCCGGGTGTGTGTTCACGGTGTGTGTGTTCACTGCTGTGTGTGTGTGTGCGCACTTTGGATGGGATAAATGCAGAGCACGAATTCTGAGTATGGGTTACCATACTTGGCCACATGTCACTTTCACTTTCAGATTTAAAACTTTGCAGGATGTTTTCATTCACTTAGAGCTGTGTTACACACACTGCATGAAAGGTCATTTTCAAAAATCAATAATATGGGCACTTTAAGTATATACAAAAATTTAAACAAAAACAACTGTTGTTAGTATTACACATATAATAATTGTCAAACAATGTAACAGAATTAAATATTTTGACTATTTCTATACTATTGTTAATATTTTGTATTTGTTTTTTTATATTTTCAGTTTTCAATTGTAATTCTGTTATTGTGATTTTCTGTGTCATATTTCTTTTTAGTTAATATTTATTATTATCATATTTTGTTGAGCAGTACTATATTTTATACTAGATATATCCCACTATAATGCGCTGTGACACAGTGTAAAACTTGACATGAAAAACCAGTCTGATCCTGACGCTCAACAGAAGACCTGATACTGCACTTACTGTACGCATACAAGCGGTTTGATTTTACGAAAGGTCAAGACTGGATATTAGCGAGCGGTGTGTGCGGGTTCCTTCAGCGGCTGCTCCAGAGCTCCAGCTGCGCTATTGAGCCCAGTGGACTTATTTAGCAGATTGACACTTGCATTAGCCTCATTTTCTCTAGTACTAGATTATAATGACAGCAATCATCACTGGTGCTGCTCTCCACCCCTCCGTCTCTCTCCCACTCTCAAGTAGGTCACTTAACTTATCGTCAGAGGAATGGGTTCTTACTATAGGCGCATATACCAAATTTAAGAGGTTTATATAGCCAATCCCACATTATGATGCATGGTGGGTTGTCAATGGCACGGTGGACCTTGAAGACTAAAAAGGATTTTAAAAAGCTAAACCATCATGCTGGCAGCGATAAATCCGTTATGGAGCTAATAAAAAGTAGTCTGTAGGGGTGTGAAGTAATCTTGGCGGGCAGATGGAATAAAACCTGATTTTTCCAGTGATTTTAATGTTTTCTGTTTTTTGTGTATCCTCCTCCTATGCCTTGTTACACTTTTGTAATTTCATCTAGAGATCTATTCCGATCTATTCCGTCAAGACCAAATACATTAACATAGTCATATCCATCATACATTAACATTGTCATATCCATCGCCATGCTAAAATCTTCAGAGAGTTGTCATGATTGAACTAGTTGTTAACTAATGTTGTAAAAAAAAAAATAATAATGTTACCAATAAATATTAAATAGTAATGCATATAATAAATATAATATAAGTTCTAATATAATATGATATAAAATAAGTTGAGGTATAATGTGAAGCTGTTTTAATATGATATGATTATTCATCTTATCTGATGGTTATTGTCCAATTTGAGACCAAATTTCAAAAAAAGAAAACAAGATACAAAGAGATTTGCTTTATTCTTTTAGAAAAGGTAAAAAAATAGTCAAATCAAATCCGGGGGACAAACATAGACTCATAATAATAATAATAAAATAAAAAAAAACATACATTTTGACAGTGCTGTCTGCAGCATCTTTAAGTGTCAAATGCAGGTTGTTGTCCTTCTGCCCCAGCGGCTGGATATTTTGATGCAGTTATTGCCAGCGGCTGTGACCTGACACAGCACAGACATCTTAGAGCCAATTTTCTCACTGTCGTTGTGTTTTGACAGTTTTCGGAGGTCAAGCTCTCGAACTTACAAGCGTGCACACATACGCTCTCAAAAACACTGTGGTAGCCTACGCGAACTGTGAACGACCAGCCTTCGGGCCGCTGTGTTTCAGTCATCCTGTAAGGCCTGCCGTTCTTATCCAGCCAATCAATCCTGAGAGAGCTGCAAGGCATGGAAAGCTCTCATACTTGACACTTGTCTCCTGCTGGCTCGAGGTGATATTTCCACCCTGTGGCCAGAGGAAATCTGCACCCCGCTGTTTTCTCACTTTTCTGCTCATGGGAGCCTCTGGTTCTCATCTAACTGATCTGATATCCCTCATTTCCCTCAGGAGACGTCAGCTCCACAACCACTTGACTGCAAAAGACCTTAACAACCAAACAAACAGGGTGAGCTTCAAGAAAACTGGCAAGAACATGCCTGGGGTTCATTTCAGCCTCAAATTCACAAGGGAAAATAAGGAATTTGATTTTGCTTAAAATAAATGTATTTATGATATTATGCATTGTGGCATTATTTCCATGACAATTAAGCACATCTTAACACAATTATCATTATCATCATCAATGCAAAAAATAAAACAAAGCTACAAAATAGTATTTAATCATTCTAGCATGTTTTGCCTTTTATTTATGCTTAATTATTAAAATTTAATTTAAAATCCTAATTATATATGAAAAAATGTATATTGAGATTTTGTGCGTGTTTTTTTAAAGTGACCATAAAAAATAGCTTGGTAATAATCCACTTGAAACCTTTATATCTAATGCATTATAAAAGTAGTTTTAATATATTAATTATGCCTTATAATGCATTTGTATTATCTGAAGAGTAATTGTAACCACAGTTATAATACATTATAATACTTATCTTTTCATTGTTACTTATTTAGAGAATATAATGCATTAACATGCCACACAACTAATTTCAGTTGTAACAAGGAATCTGAAAATATGATATTATTATTATATTATAATGCATTTTATCTTTGGTTACAATTATTTATGAGAAGATATAATGCATTAAAATAAATATTTTTATAATGCATAATACATAAAGGCTTCTGGTAACGTACATCTTCACCACAATAATCATCATCAATGCAAAAAAACAAAACAAAAATGACAAAAAGCACTTACACCTAACAGCAAGTTTTACTAACAGTTATTTAAATTGTATTTATAAATTATTTACAAAAATATTGTGTATTTGTCATGAAAATAATAATATAATGTAAAAAAGTGATGTAACAATAATGTAAAATATCTTGGTAACACTTCACTAATCCTTTGTATATAATGTATAAAAAGGATAATGCATATGAAAGTATTTTTAATGCATTGTTACAGATTTAGCAAGTATTACTAAAACATGACAATCAACCAATTTCAGTTGCCAACTTTAAAATGCATTTTAACTTTGGTTACAGTTATTTATGAAAATATATAATGCATTAAAATGTACGTTTATGAATCTTTTTATAATGTATTATACATAAAGGATTTTTGATGCATAATGCATGCTGTCTTTAAGGTGCCAAAAAATGTATTTAAATGTTCTTAACACAAAACATAATTATAATTTTTTTGTTTGAAGTGTTGTCAAGAGATTCACCCAATGAAATGAACCATCCAGCAGTCAGCCATGATTAACCTATTCCATGAGAGTGACTGTCCGATGATAGAGGAATCAGCGTGGTGAAGCCAGTAGTATTTGGCTGGACATGACTCAAGTCTTGTGAGTGCACATCTTAAAAATTACAATTCAAAAACACTTAATTTTTCATTTGCAAAACTTTTTTATGAGGAAAAAAAGTGCATCTTTAAGCACAATTAACTTAAGAACCATTTACGTTTTTTCCCCTCTGTGCACTTTATTTTCCTCTAAAGAGCTGCTAACTAATGAGAGTAGGACTTTAAGTTAGGGAGGTAATTTAATTCAAAGTCAAGCTCTAATGAGGTTTCACTCTGTTCTGTTTTGTCTGGTCTGAAAAATGGGATAGTGGCCTCACAAATCAAAAGGTTTCAAGCTGAGTTTGCTAAAGATGACCCTAAATTCCAAAGACAGATCACTTTAAAACAGACACGTCCAAGCGTGCAGAAAAACAGTGTGCTATATGCAAATCACGCCAAATTGTAAAACTTTTGTGCGTAAAGTGTGCTTCGGATCCCGATATCTACAGCATCTGCATTTTTGATTCCTGTGGTGCCCTAGTACTTTTTAAGTGATCAGACCCATCATTTTTACCTGCCAGATGATATTAAAAAAATAGAAAAGTCATTATTGTGTTAAATGAAAAAAGCATCAAACATGTATTACAAAACGTAGCTTTAGAAAGAAACACTTTATTTGATTCAACATAGAATTTATTACAGATTTATTAGAAATAAACCTTTAATGGCCATTTCATTTTTCAGAAGCTGCATATATATTTGCATAGATGCATAGATATATTTAAAGACTGTTTATTACAGCTCAGAGGTGGCATGGATGTATTTACAATGCAATTACAATTGCAAAAATAATGCCATGAGATTAATGGGTTTTAAATACGCATTAAAGTGTTTTGGCATTCTTATTAATATGGTAATAATAAATGATAATCTGAAATGAAACTAAAACTGCCAGTAGGTGGCCATAAATGTCTTGATTAAAGATTGGGTCAATGAGTCATTCACTCATTCAATTCATTCAAATGACTAATTTATTCAGGAATGAAGAAGATGAATCGCTTTATAAACAGGCCATTGAATCACTGCTTCACCCGATTCGATCAAAGGATTGAATCAGAAGATATAACCAATGTGTGTTGCTCAGAGACACACAGACGTTCTGCTGTGGCTTTATAGTTAATATTCACCTTGGCAAAATTGACGAAAAACAGACAATATTGTCTCTAAAAATATAACACAATATTATGTATTGAACTTGTATAAAATCAATAGGCCGATCATATTTGCACTTGGCTATTCGGGACAAAAACAACACTCCTGTGATATTGCACTTGCTGCTTGTGTGATATTGCTTAACTATATCATATGACATAAATATGAGGCAAAACTCATACAGGGCATATAGGACAATTTTAGAGGCATATAACTGCATTCTAAAGGCTACATCACCACTCAAAAGTATTACATTATTTTAACACATTATTTGTTTCCATAAGTAGTGAGTTTAGTTAAAATGTTAAATCTACAGTCCATATATATATATATATATATATATATATATATATATAAATATATATACACACACACATATTCTATATGCTATTTACAATGAAGCCCTGATGCGAGTCATGAAAGCGCTTTAAGAGTGCTGGACCAGACTGCCTGTCACAAAAACACAATTTAACTTGCTGAATTCACAACTGTGAAACGCAGCTAAATGTAATTCATCCTCCATAAAGAGGCCTGAGCGCAGAGCATCAAATCGAACGCAGCCTCCCGCTTCCGGAGCTTCTTTACACACTAGTGGCGCGTAAAGCGCTTTGAGTAAAACTCCTGCGAAGTCGTGAGACAGGGACAAATCCGTATTATATTACTGCACAAAGGCTGTCAGAGATGATCGGCCAAACGCCTCATTGTTGGGAAATGGGAGCTGACAGGACTGAGCTAAAACCATTGAGCGTGATCTGAGCCAGAGCGACAGTAGAAATGCCTTCACAGCCAGCAGGCCGGATAACAACACCACTAGTTGATTAAATGTGTGTGAAGACTACACATATGAGGTTCAGCGTTCCTCTGGTGCCATTATCTCAGATCCACTACGGCTTACAAAGAGAGAGTCGATCGCTCACAATTATTCTAACTAGAGAATAAAACCAAAACACGTCCACTGGGAGTGAGTGGACATTAGCTGCAGTAAGTTCAATCTGAGACTAACCTGAGGCAATTAAGGAGAAGAAAGACTGCTTACAGAAAAATGCATGAGAGAAATCGATACGGAAGTTATAGATGATACTAAAATAAACACCAAAATCATCTTTCTACAATATCGGAAGTATGAAGTCTGCTTTCAAATGTGCATTTGAGCTTGTTTGAATACACAAAATGGCCATCTTAACAGATAATTGTAATGGAAATGGGATAAATAAATGGAAACATGATTTTCAAATACTGCATCTCAGTATCAGACCCTGCAGTGTAAATGAATCCAAACAGATCTGCTGTTATTAATATTAATTCAACAACAGAACTGACAAGGAAAAGAGAAAATCACTCACTTTCTTTGTTCTTCATTGCTAATTTGAATTAAGCCAGCAAAAAGAAAACAGAATTACAATTAGAATTTGAAAGCAAAGAAACAGCAATAAAATGAATATGAGAAATTCATATAAGTATAATTTTAAGTACAGACAGATAGAACGATGGACAGAATGATAGCTAGATACATAGAACAACAAATAGAACAAAAGAACAGAGATGGGAAGTAATGAAGTACAAATACTTTGTTACTGTACTTAAGTATTTTTTTCTGGTATCTGTACTTTACTTCACTATTTATTTTTCTGACTACTTTTTACTTCCCTACATTTCTACACAAATATCTGTACTTTCTACTTCTTACATTTTCAAACTAGGCTCGTTACTTTAGTTTTGGTGGAGCACCATTCGATAACAAATCTATAATGCGTCATGAATCGGTTAGTCTTGACTGGCAACACGATTCGGCTCATGCGCTCCGCGTCTCCACCAAAAGGTTTCTAGGAGTAATCAATGCAAGAGACTCGAGACTGGAGTGGATCGGAGAGGCGAAACGACTGACCTGTTCATGACTTCAAGTGCAGGTCAGTTTCATTTGTAAATAGGCTGTAGTTTTGTGTTTATTAACTCAGTTAAGAATTAAACAGCTAGCAACTCTTAGCAGTAGCAGCCAGATGATTAATAATAGTCTACTGTAAACTAAATTACTATCGTCACTCAAAATACTGTATGATAAAGGACATCAATATTATCTACTGTAAAGTTACAGTAGGAATTTAGCAGACAAATGTTATAAAACATAGTTTTGTAATACATCTAGAGGGAGCTAGGACAGATAACATCACAACCCTTACAAAAATGCATGGTTACTAGTTAAACCATGGTAACAACAAATTAACCATTGCTACACTAACCATAGTCTAACCATGAAATGTGTAGTAAAACTATGGTTGTAAATTAAAACTGATTGTGATCAATCCGACAATTTTTAAAAAAAAATTTTACTGTAATAAACCATGGTTAATTTTGGTAAGAGAAAAATATGACATGATAATGCAATAACATGTACAGTATAAGGAAATTTCTTTAAAGAAAAACTAATTTTGACATTTAGGCAATTTAAAGAGTATAGTTTCGTTAAATCTATAGCATTTAAGTCATTATAAAATAGAACAACGACCCATGGTCATAATGTGATACTTTAAATTGAACTAAAATAAAGTTATGTTACTGCAAACAGAATACAATGAGGTGGTTGTTTTGCAACAAGGTGGAGACAGTTCTGTTCATAACAGTAGATGGCTGATGGGAAAAGTGACAGGTACAAGAAAAAAGTAAAGAGAGATATGTCGAGAGAGATATGTCTGATGTGGGAAGTCGTGGCCTAATGGTTAGAGAGTCGGACTCGTAATCGAAAGGTTGTGGGTTCGAGTCCAGCAGGAATTGTAGGTGGGGGGAGTGAATGTCCAGCGCTCTCTCCACCCTCAATACCACGACTGAGGTGCCCTTGAGCAAGGCACCGAACCCCCAACTGCTCCCCGGGCATAAATGGCTGCCCACTGCTCCGGGTGTGTGTTCACGGTGTGTGTGTGGATTTGTTCACTACTCACTGCTGTGTGTGTGCACTTGGATGGGTTAAACGCAGAGCACCAATTTCGAGTATGGGTCACCATACTTGACAATACGTCAAAAAAAAATATATATATAATGGAAAATGAAGAGACTGAAAATCTAAATGCAAGTGAAGTGAAGTTCAATAGAGAACCTTTAATTATTTTGAACGGTCCCAGCCTAAGGTTTTAAGGTTTCCTTTTTTTAAATGTGATGGCCATACAAAAAAAGGGTTATCCGTGGTTTCAGAATGATTTGTTGTGGGTGTATGGGATGGCCTGGATGAGTGTGAGATTTTCTTGCCTGAAATTTTGTCCCAGTCCTGCCCTGTTCCTACATCGTGGTTGTTCAGTCATGATACATTCATTAGCTAACAAAATATTAAATGTAAGTTATTTTGTATTAATGTGTCAATATGACGTGAGGTCCAGTTACCAGCGTGACACTAAAACAGGTAGTAGTAATGGGTACTTTTTACTTAAGTACATGTCAGAGCCCATACTTCTTGAGTAAAAAAGTGTAGTCAGTTCTTCTACTTTTACCAGAGTATTTTTAAACACGAGTATCTATACTTCTACTTGAGTGAAGGATGTGTGTACTTTTGCCAACTCTGCAAAAGAACAAAAGAATGGAGAGTAATGCTGGACTTAAGCATTCATTTACATGTCAAGGTTAGAATAATTACACCTCCCTTGAGCTCTCGCTCCACTTGACCTGTTTCTAGAGAGCAAGGGTTTTGTGCACTGGATAGGGGGTCTAGGGAACATATGGAAGAGTATGTGTGTGTGTGTGTGTGTTTTGTGCTCTATAATGAAGTGTTGGTAGAAGCCAGCAGACGCTGTTATCACATCAATCCAGACCCTATTACACACACGGGAGCTTCTGTGCCGAGAAACTTTTTCAGACAAACTCTACCGCATTATCTCAAATGAGAATGCAAGAGAAAAAGAGTCTTTGGGGCTCATTTATATTAATAATATATGAACATGAATGCAAAAGCAAATTAAAAACACAATATTGTCCATTCTAATCTCTATTTTAAAAGGCGTGCTACTATAATAAAGCTAAAAGCCATGAGAGGCCGCTTGCTGCAGTTTACCAAGGTTATAAAATAGAATTGTCTTAAAGGAACAGTTCACACAAAAATGACTAAAAATGACTACACTATTATTCAAATGGTTAAGATTGGTAAGAAGTCTATTATTCTCACCAAGGCTGCATTTATTTGATTAAAAATACAATAAAAACAGTAATATTGTGAAATTTCAAATATACGTTTTTTATTTGAATATATTTTCAAATGTAATTTTTTCCTGTGATGCAAGACTGAATTTTCAGCATCATTACTCCAGTCTCCAGAGTCACAAGATCCTTCAGAAATCATTCTGATATGCTGATTTACTGCTTAAGAAACATTTCTTATTATTATCAATGTTGAAAACTTTTGTGGAAACAGTGACAAATTATTGTTCCGGATTCTTTGATGAATAAAAAAAAAAAAAAAAAAAAAAAAAAAACAGCAATTATTTAAAAGAAATACTCTAACAATTTAAAAGTATTTTCTGTCCTTTTTGATCAATTTAAAGTATCTTTGCCTAATAAAAAAAATTTTATATATAAAGAATTATATTATTTTAAACATATAAAATCTATATTTATATTCCACGGATCATTCTCAAATTTTAAAAACAAATCATTTTGTCATTAAACCTCATTGATTTCATTAATTAAATGAATGCAGATCTGTTTATGGTTGCCAAGCAACTTTAATACAAAATGTGCATCACAGGTGAAAGCTGCTTATCCAATCAGAATTTAGAAACAGAACTATGTGGACTTTTTGTTTTAATGAGTATTTGCATGCACCGGTTTTGTCTTTCTCACTGGCGTTTACTCACATGACACTGAAGAGAAATAAAGAGGATCTAAATTCAGAGCAATATCTAGAAATCCATACTCTCTCTTGAGAATTCCTCACCTGCTCTCGTCCTTCTCTACAAGCCACTCCACACATCACTTATTATCTTATCAAACACCAACATTTTTCTGTCTGCCAGCTGAATCCCAATAAACCCCAGATTTATAGACTCATGCCTCTGTACGCACCATGATGGGATCCGGAGATTTCACACTGCGTTTCAATTTCAAGGAAAATCAAAATATCAGGAAAATAAACATAATAACTTTCCTTGCTAAACAAGCCACCGTTGTAATTCAGCACTTTCATACTTCACCATAAAGGAGTAGTTCACCCAACATTCAAAATTTGCTGAAAATGTATTCACCCTCAGGTCATCCAAGATGCAAACGAGTTTGTTTATTCATCTGAACAGGTTTGGAGAAATTAACATTACATCGTTTGCTCACCAATGAATGGGTGCCATCAGAATGAGTGTCCAAACAGCATAAAAACATAAAGACATCACAATAATCCACACCACTCCAGTCCATCAGTTAACATCTGGTGAAGTGAAAAGCTGCATGTTTATAAGAAACAAATCCGTTTTAACCGTCATCTCTGGCCAAAATACGAGTCCGTAATCTATAATAACATTTCCTCCAATGGAAAATCCATTTCCTGTTGTCGTCTTGCATCAAAATGTAACCCAAATATTTGTTTAGAACTGTTCTGGCTAGTAAACAATGCTTGATCTGTGCATTTTTCTCTCCTGATTCAAACAAGATGACTTTTTTAATGTTCTGAAAGCAATATTATGGATAAAGGACTTGCATTATAGCCAGAAGTAACCGTTTAAAGGTAAAAAATGTCCTAATGAAGTATTTCATTAGGTTTTCACTTCACAAGACATTAACTGATGTACTGGGGTCATTTGGATTACTTGTGGATTATTGTGATGTTTCAGATGTTTGGACTCTCATTCTGACGGCACCCATTCACTGCAGAGGATCCATTGGTGAGCAAGTGATGCAATGATCAATTTATACAAATCTGATGAAGAAATAAACTCATCAACTTCTTGGTTGGCCTGAGGGTGAGTGAATTTTTTTACATTTTGGTTGAACTATTCCTTTATTCTGCCGATTTAGATGGTATCATGTGCAAACATTTCCACTGCACTGGATCTTTTCAAGCGTTATTCAGGTCCAACCTTTTCACACAGCCAAACAAAGACCCAACCGAAATCCATTTCATAATCGAGCCAAATATTCAGATCATCCTGAGTCAATCTCAGCTTCAGACAGGTTTGATAAGAGAATAAGAGAACGTTTGCATAAGGCTTTACCGATCAGCCTCTAGTTCAGCAATCAGTTCATTGATTCACTTGCGTGTATTTATGTCAAGAACTATTTGCAGAGTTAATTAAAGTCATTTTAAATAATTTAGCAAGCATACACAAACAAGTCCATCCCTCGCTTTCCTGCCCATTATCCTGATCCATTCTGATGAGCCGAACACCTGCTCTCGCTGCTGACCTCACTGTGCAAATGGATGCGAGCCATTCGACTCTGTTCTCCTGCATCTGTTTACAGCGGCTTCCTCTCTCTCTCTCTCTCTCTCTTTCTGTGATGCAGTTCAAACTCAGCTGTCTGTGCAGCTTGATTAGATGTCAATTTTTGGCACAGAATCAATGTTGTTTAGAAGTTTCAATGCTGAAAATTGAAAAAGCCTCTTCACACGTTTAATTTTCGCTGTCATTCCAAACTGAGGCTGTTGAGGATAATTGGTTGAAAGACAGAAAGATTTCAATGTAATGATTAGTTTTGAACACGCCGGTGAACTGTACAACCTGTAGACCTTTTTTTCTGTGCTGATTCTGTGGGAAAAACCTGAGTTCTGCTAGATTTAAAAGGTAAATGTGTTGAACAGAGTACTACACACTTACTGGTAACTAAAAGCATCATTAAAACAGATAAATATTTAGCCCTTTATGAACCACATTATGTTAAAACAAAATCAATTCAATGTGATAGTGTGAAAAGCCCATTTTGCTTTGTGATACAGAATACTGAATAGGGATGCACCGATACCACTTTTTCCAGTACTCGCCCGATACCGATACCTATACCTACATTTTTGGTACTTGCCGATACCGAGTACCGATACCGATACTTTTATTGTATTTGTACATTTTTTAAATATTGGGTAAAGAAAACAAATGAGTATGTAAAATGTTAGTTGATTAACTTCATTTATCAAATAGATACTGTCAAACCAAAATTTATTCAGACACCTTCAACATTTCTCACATTTTATTCGCTATAGTTTAGAAAATGCTAATAAAATATTACAAGAACTCCAAGTTAAACTGTGTCAGAACAAATTTAGCTTGATAATACCTTTCTATCAATCAATCAAAATTATTCAGACAGCTGTTGGTATGACAATATTTACACAGCTATCAATACTTTGTCGGGCTATCCTTAGCCTTAATGACAGCCTTTAGTCTCCTGGGCATGCTGTCAACCAGGTTCATGAAAGCCTGAATTAAATTTTTTTTTCCATTATTTGGTCTGAATAATTTTTGGTCTCACTTTTGCATCAATTTTACTGATAGTCCACTGTATGAAGAATTTTTGGGTATAATTTGTCACAGTTTACTTTATTTTGCTATCCTCAGTTACTTAAATTAACTATAGTGTCCTGCACCCACTAGTAAAAAAAAAATAAAAAAATTATATCTGTCTCTGAATAATTTTTGGTTTGACTGTATATAGCTCAGTGCTGTAACCACGCTCTTTGCTGTAATTATGCAGGGAACCACTCGTTATAAATCAATCATTTTCAGATATAGAATTTTTTTTTTTCATCTGAAACATGCTGCGATTTAGATTTCAAAGCCATATAATTGCAGAAACACGCATGAAGCAAGGAAAACACGCACAGCGCGCGCACTTATGTGTACCGGAGCAGATGACAGGGACAAGTACAAAACAGCCTAGCGCATTTCCCACAGGCTGATAGTTTCACTTGTGTTTCACTCGTGTTCAATGCTTAAGGTTAAAAATAAATGATGTTTAAAGTGAATGAATGCCCCTATATGTTGTCATATATTTACGATTTAGTTTTAATTCAAATGATGCGTGCTGAACGAACATCAATAAAGATCACACCACAGAAGTGCGCGCGCGCGCTCTCTCTATCGCTCTCTCTCCCTACTGTTAAGTAACTTGTGCATTGTTTTACTTACTCGTTTTTGACATTTCCGACCGAAGTACAAACTTTCCAGTGATATCTGTGAGAAAGGGATATTCACTCGACAAGCTCGCGCATCTGCGCCGCCGCGCGCTGGATCCACTCAGCGTGTTTTGCTTATCAGCTTGCTCACATCAGCTATACAGGCATTAATACTGAATGTTTAACATTATATTCATTGCATGTACATTTTTAGACATCCTTAATCTCTAATAACTACATTATGCTGTCTGTTTTTCTGTTGTTGGTGTTTCTTTGTCTGAATATGGCACTGATCACATGCGTGGTATCGGCGTTTAGTATCGGGGCATTTTAACGAATACGAGTACGAGTACATGAGCTCAGTATCGACCCGATACCCGATACCAGTATCGGTATCGGTGCATCCATAATACTGAATGCTAAAAACTGTAGGGTTGAACTTTTTTGGGAAATGAGTGGATCAAATGCGGGAAGTCGTGGCCTAATGGTTAGAAAGTCGGACTCGTAATCCAAAGGTTGTGGGTTCGAGTCTCGGGCCGTCAGGGATTGTAGGTGGGGGGAGTGAATGTCCAGCGCTCTCTCCACCCTCAATACCACGACTGTGGTGCCCTTGAGCAAGGCACCGAACCCCCAACTGCTCCCCGGGCGCCGCAGCATAAATGGCTGCCCACTGCTCCGGGTGTGTGTTCACGGTGTGTGTGTGTTCACTGCTGTGTGTGTTCACGTTGGATGGGTTAAATGCAGAGCACGAATTCCGAGTATGGGTCACCATACTTGGCAGTATGTCACTTCACTTCAAATACCAAACTGTAAAAAGTGATGCTGACTTAACTAAAAAAAAAATTGAGGAAACTTAAAAAAGTGAACTTGACAATTCACTTAACTTATACTTTTTTATTAATAATTACTTAATAATTTTAAGGCAACGGGTTTCCTAAATTTTTTTAAGTTAAGTCAACTTATCACTTTTTACAGTGAAGAAGCTTATTTATGAAATATTGTGTGTCATCAAGCAGCACGCAGACTCAACCTGTCTCGAATCTGGTCTGTGGACTTCTGTTTACTCACCACCAGAGGTCACTCCTCCATCACATTGACTTTTGCACTACATTACTGTTGCACTTCACCCACGAACTACAATTCCCATCATCCATAGCACTGACGACACACAGCTGTCACCAATCTCACATTGCTCTGATCGCACAGCTGATTGCACTGATTACACACACTTTATAAGCCTTGAACTTCCTCTCTGTCTTTGCCGAGTATTGTTCTGCGTATAACACTCTCCTAGTGCTAGCTGCCTTACCGAGCCTTCTGTGTCTGAGTCTGATTCTGCGTGTAACACTCTCCTAGTGTTACCTGTCTTACCGAGCCATTCTGTGTTTTCTAAGTCTAAGTTTAGTTTGTTTATAGTCTCATTTCCTGTTTCCCACCCTTGTATCGTGGATTTACCCTTGTCTCGCCGTTTCGGACTCTGTGTATACCTCGTTTACATTATTGCTCAGGTTATCGGACTACCCCTCTTCTCAAGCCCTCTGGATATTGTTCGCCGATCGAGGACCCACGCATGCCCTTGGATTACTCGTGTCTTACCCGTGCCATACCCGTTTGCTGGTGTTTTGACCCTGCCTGTTATTTTTCTGTTTATTAATAAAAGTTTGCAAATGGATCCGCACGTCTCATCTCGTTCACCCCGTTACACAACCAAAGTAAAACAAGCAAAGTTTCACAAAAGTAGAATATTTCATTGTGTTTGAGGCAAATATCTGCACTTCTTGAATGCCGAATTTGGGTGCTGTAGCTAACTGCTGTAATAACCTTAAAAAAAAAAACAGTTTCAACTTAAAATAATTTGTTACCCTGCTGACTTGAATAAACTAAAACTTTTAACTAAAATATTCCAGTTGTCCCTTAAATTAACATTGAGCAACTTAAAATTTCAAGTTGACTAATTAAAAATTTTAAGTCAGCGGGGTAACAAATTATTTTAGGTTGAAACAACTTTTTGAAACAATTTTTTTTTTTTTTTTTACAGTGACCCAGACTGAATAAATAACTATCTGGCTACCCCTGTGGCCATCATTGGAAATGAAAAACTGCATAAAAATGCATTTAAGGATTACTAAGAAAATGTATGATTTGGTCACAATAAGAAAGGGTCAATTTTGATCTCATGTCTGTGTTATATATGACTATTGAGTATTTGATTCAGTTGATTGGTCACTGGAAATCACATTTTCTTTAATATTCATAAGGTTCATCAACAATAAAAACATGTCTGGACTGAGAACATTATATCTGTTGCATTTCTACATGAAAACAAAAAGCATCAATACTTACATATCAATGAATAATGATATGAACAGTCTGAAGAGAATCTTGCTGAGCAAATAACAGCTGGTTTACTGGCACAGACATTGAAGGATTACATTATCAGTACTGAGGTTTGTCACCAGCAGAGGATCATGATTTGTTTAGCTTTGGTTAGCAATCTTGTATTTGTAGATGTCATAACTACAGCATTCTGCAGGCAAAAACAAAAACATCTTTCTCGATTGACAGTATTAGTCTCGATTTGTATTTTGTAAGGCAAGAAGACACTAAAGTCTGCATGGAATGAAAATGACACTTTCTATTTTCTGACTGCATGTTATACTGTAGCTCTTATTGTGAACGAATCATTGGGCATATGTTTCATAAACAAAGAAAAATCACCTTTTTGATCTTCAAACCCAACTCTTTTGGTTTAAACCTTAATCCTGCAAGCTCAGGTTCATCTACACTTCTCAATATCCAATCAACAACCATATTAAAGGGCACCTATTATGCAAAATCCACTTTTACATGGTGTTTGGACATAAATGTGTGTTGGCAGTGTGTGAACACAACCACCCTACAATGATAAAAATCCACCCACTGCTAATTTTTTAATCCCCTTTAAACCAAGATAGTCTCACTTCGCCTGCCGTTTTGATTCTCACGCAGTGTAACGTCACATTTCAGAGGGGCCGGGCCACGGGGGTTGATTGACAGCCCTGCATTGCTATAGTTTCCGCCCTCAGCAGTTACGTGTCCTTCATTTTTTCTGCGTTCGAGCAGCTGTAACGTTAACAATGTCTCGCAAGCAATCCTGATTCTCTGTGTTTGGATGTAAGACTGAACATAAGAGTCTTCAATTCCTCCCAACATCTGAGCTGCTGAGGATGCAGTGGATTAATGCGCCTCAAAATCTGCCTAAATACATGTTTCACTCCAGACTCCTTTGTGAATGTCATGTCATTTTAGTGCTTAGTGTTTTAACCGTATTTGTGCATGTACACTAAGTATTTTTAACTGATCAGCGCCATATTTGTGAAATCAGTTTATATAATCGCGCTGTTTCGTCCCACATGTTGCTTCTACCGGCTGTTTATTGCTGTAGATATGCAATGCAGAGAGACGTATAGGCGACGCCCTCTTCTGGAGACGGGGCGGGAATATGCAGCTCATTTGCATTTAAAGCTATACACTCCAAAACAGCTCTTTTTTAGACACACTCCAAAAATTACACTTTCCAGCTGTTATAATAAATTATCTGTGGGATATTTTGGGCACATTCTGGGGACACCAAAATTACATTTTGTAATAAGGGGCATAATAGGTGCCCTTTAAAAGACAAAAATAAGTATTCAAGAGTTACAATTTAACTGAACTTTTAACCATAATGTCTTCAGAATAATTAATTTGTGAAAATGGGCTGAGAATCGGACATACATATAGTTGTAATCTGGCTCAGACGAAGATGGGAATCATGTCTTGTGGCAGTTTTTCTGCTGATAAAAGGAAAATACAAGTCTTCTTCAGCTTGTCGAAAGCAAAAATGCTACAAAATACATCATATTTTGTGGAAAACAGACCCTATTTTTGGAATCAGCACCCCAGAATTAATAAGAAACAAGTATTAGATTTCATTCAGCAAATATGATGCAGAGATATGATTAGAAATATGATTTCACTCTAATGTATGTCACAACATGGAAGAAAAGATCTGTCGCTACTTCTGTTTCATTGTGACTTTGAAGTGCTTTTCATGCATTAACACTGACACAGATTCAGATCTGCCTCCATTCTGTTATCGAATGCTCACTTTATACGATCCAATCAATAACCGACGAATAAACTCAAGTCCTGGCCTATGTTTTTCCTGGGTGGATAAGCTGCTTCACAATACAAGTTGGTTGAAATTTCTATTTTATGCCAACTTTAAATAAGTAAGACACCACCATGCTCTCCCATTGGTTTTGTCAAATACTTGCTTTAGCTTTTCTGGCCTTAAACGTGATCTGAGAACAGATTGTGGTCTGTCTTTTGCATGGAATGCAAATTCAGGCAGAAGAATACAAACACGAGGTCAGGGTTAAAGGACCTCTTCCCACCAGGGTGATTGACAAAATGCATTAACACGATGCACTTCAACATGAGGCAAGAGACGGAGGGAAAGAGATTGTTTACAAAGAGACACACTCTTCTTCCAGCAGCAAATACACCCACACACACACACAACTATCTGGCCACTTTATACAGACGACATGCTGCTCTTTCCAGATGAAAGTAGCACGAAGAGGGACTGAAAAAAGAGAAACGGCAACGAGCTCACTCACCTTAACCTCAGGACCATGTTCACCGCTCCCGGAGCGCTCGAGGGTTTCTCCAACGGTTGAACCTGAACACAAACACACAACATGATGGTAAGTTGCTTGCTTTTACCGAAGTGTTGAGGTTAACAGGTTTTTACACGGCACGCACTGCTGCTTACACGCAGGTCTCGAGGAAATCAGGGTTTAACTGGAAATGTGAAGCGAAATTACTCTAGTCAGCCCACATTATGACTGAACCAAGGCAAAAAATATTACAGAAGCTAACAGTGTCAAACTCTAAAAGTACATAGAAAACACATTTTTGGTAAAACAGACAATTTTTAATTAGGAATCCACATATTACTGGTACCATACCATACCGTATTTTATCAATCAATATTACAAATCTTTTAATTTATTTTAATATAACAGCTAATAATGCATATCTATATTGGCCAATATTGAATATTAAGGAAATATATATTTTACATGAAAACTTAAAACCTAAAAACATAAATGCCTTGGCAGCTAACTGAAATTTAAGATGAAGTACTAAAATTACTAAAACTGAAATAATAAAATCTGAATAGAGATATTAGATTTAATTTAATAGAGTAACAAAATGATAGATAATGGAGAATATATATAAAAAAATTAAACAATAGAGGAAAAAATATTACTAAAAATTTCACTAAAATTAAAATGAAAACTGAAAATACAAACAAATATTTATATTATTAAATACAATAACTAATAGCAATAAATAGTAAGAAAAAAAACTTAAGCAAATCTTAAAATTAATATCAAATTTTAATACAGTATATTATAATGTGATGGTAAAATTTACTTAAAGATTTAAAATGATTTATTTCTAAAAATTTCTTTCACTCAGATAAAATAGCATTTAAATTATTATTTAAATTTGTATTTGCTATTATACATACCAAAAGTTAAATATAGGTGCATTCATATTTGAATAAACTGAGCTATTTATTTCATTTACTGATGCTTAAATTCTGATGTTAATCAACATTTCTCTCACTTTGCTCAACATTTTTACCCCAATGCATTAGGGTTACAGTATATTATTGTTAACTAAAATTAAACAAAAACTTAAGTTAAAGCACTAGAATTACTAACTGTAAATAAATAAAACTAAAACTAAACTAAAAATAAATTAACAGTAATATTAATAAACCTAAAGAGTAATGTTTAAAACAACAAAAACTGATACAAATTTGAAAAACTCAAATTAAATTAAAGCTGATTAAAAATATTAAAATATAACAGTATAAAATATTAAAATATAATAGTATACAAATACTACTATTAAAATAACACTGCAAAACATCATGGAATTGCCTTCTTCACAAAGGATAAATGCAACTAAAAGAAGCTACCACTTCAAACAGTCTTTGTGTCCGAAGCACAGCTCTGATGCTCTAAAATGCTCCCTACGCAGGATTCTGCTGCAGCAGGCATTCACTCTCACTCTTTATTTGAAATATTAAGTTGAATAGGCTCCCTCAAGGCCAGTCGGCCCCCAGGGTCGTGTCCAGACCGCCCAAAGACCAGCCGCCTCACAGCACAGAGCATCAGGGCCACCGAATCAAGACAAATCACAGCAACACTGTCAGCGCCCGCCGGGCCTCACCTGGGGATGCTGAATGGACAGGTCCTCTAGCGGGAGACTGTTAGCGTTCACTTCACCCTGCAGAGGAAAAATGGAGGGCTTAAGAGCAAAGGAAGGTACAGAAAGTCTCTCCAGCCCTCACTGTTTCTTTTCATTCCCTCCAAGGACGCTTCTTCAGCGGCTGGGGAAATGGGTTTTCTACAAGCTCAAAGGCTGAGCTAAAAGTCTTGGCATTTGGTAATCCAGTGGGAGAAAATATGAGTGGAACACGGCTTTGTGCACACAGACAGTAGGAAATAAGATCTGTATTTGCGCTGCTTAATTGCTATTTGTCCAATACTATTGAATAGGCCACACTTGTTAATTATTTAATACGCAGTTTATTCGGCAAACAGCGCAATCCCTCGATACTCTCAATTAAATGATCAAATGATACTTCAGTCGTTAATTAAATCTATTCACAGCCAAACATAGTCAGTCAAGCCCCCTGTGTCTGAGATATGGATGTTTATTAAACTACACTACAGGGGAACATGCAACATCAAACTATACACAAACATACATACATTAAACATAGATGCCAACGCAAGGAAGTCATGGAGAGAGAGAGAGAGAGGCTGCATTTATTTGATCAAAAATACAGTGAAAAGCATATTATTGTGAAAGAACAGAATTAATTTGAAACAGAAATGATTTGTAGTATTATAAATGCCTTTAATGTCACTTTTGATCAATTTAATACATCTTTGCTGAATACAAATCTTTTTTTTTTTTTTAAATCATACTGACACATTACTATGCATTTGCTAGGGTGCTTTGGTTACCTGGGCATTGACTGCTAGGATTTTTTGGCCGTTGCCATGCCTATTACTAGAATGTTTTGGGTGGTTACCAGGGTATTGCTATGCATTTTACTAGTAGGGTGTTTTAGTGATTACCAGGGCATTACCGTGTGTTTTACTATGGTGTTTTGGATGGTTACCAGGGCGTTGCCATGCATTTTACTAGAATGTTATGGGTGGTTACCAGGGTGTTACTATGCGATTGCTAAGGTGTTTTGGATGGTCACCAGGGCGTTGCTATGCATTTTACTAGAATGTTTTGGGTGGTTACCAGGTTTTTGCTATGCGTTTTACTAGTAGGGTGTTTTGGATGGTTACCAGGGCGTTGCCATGCATTTTACTAGAATGTTATGGGTGGTTACCAGGGTGTTACTATGCAATTGCTAAGGTGTTTTGGATGGTCACCAGGGCGTTGCTATGCATTTTACTAGAATGTTTTGGGTGGTTACCAGGTTTTTGCTATGCGTTTTACTAGTAGGGTGTTTTGGTGGTTACCAGGGCATTGCTGTGTGCTTTACTAGAATGTTTTGGATGGTTACCAGGGAGTTGTGATGCATTTTACTAGGGTGTTTTGGGTGGTTACCAGGTTATTGCTATGCATTTTACTAGTAGGGTGTTTTGGTGGTTACCAGGTTATTGCTATGCGTTTTACTAGTAGGGTGTTTTGGTGGTTACCAGGTTATTGCTATGCGTTTTACTAGTAGGGTGTTTTGGTGGTTACCAGGGCATTGCTGTGTGCTTTACTAGAATGTTTTGGATGGTTACCAGGGAGTTGCGATGCATTTTACTAGGGTGTTTTGGGTGGTTACCAGGGCGTTGCTATGCATTTTATTAGAGTGTTTTGGATGGTCACCAGGGTGTTGCCATGCGTTTTACTAGAGTGTTTTGGGTGGTTACCAGGACGTTGCTATGCATTTACAAGGGTGTTTTGGATGGTTTGTTGTCTACCCTGAACCAAAGAGTCCATACAAGTTTTTATGATATTGTCTATAAATATTGTCCAGGTCCCTCCTTCAACATACGTCTTTTTTTGTCCGTTTAATTTTTCTAAAAAAAATAATAGTGCAAATTATATATCAGAAAGATTTTATAAAGGCTGCAACCACTAAAACAATAACTAAATATCTATTTGTCTCTTGATCTACATTAACCAACAGCCTGTACAGCCGAAAAGTAAGTTGTTTCAGAAACAGAGCAAGTTTTCATGAAAGACAAACATTACTGTACTTGCACAGATAAATCATTCACATTAAGCCGGTAACGTGCATTACGTAAAGCAAAGAGGGTCAGTTTTGATTTCATGTTGACACACTCAAAGCAGCGATGCATTACCCCACACAATAATTAAAATACAAACATTCTGAAAGGTAAAAGAGAGAATGACTGTAACTTACATGCTGGTCTTCGTCTTTGACCCTGCGTGACTGCAAAAGCAATAACGAGACAGGATTCAATTATGTTCTCGTTCGCACACAAAGTACGACAGACAGATGTAGCTATTTGTGTGGGAGTGCAATCAGCACTTGCTCATTTGCATTCCATAATAAACAATAAACACAAGAACAAAGTCTCCAGCTTCATTAGCAGCCGCTGATTTACGGACGCTTCGCTTCGGGGGCTCTGATTGTTCCTTCCTGTCGGAGACGTTTTAGCATTATATATATTCCACATTCCTGAAAGAAAAAGGCGCCTCAGCTTTGATCAAATGGTTTGCGTCACCTGTATGGTACAGGCAGAGTGTTTATGATAAAATATTAAGAGAGCTTGACGTGTACTGCTCGGCTTTACATCAGAGAAAGTGCAGATGTTCAAATCTCATATGTGGGTTAAATGCAAATACATACCGAAAGCTTCATTTTTACAGTAAGGTCCAAAAGTCTGAGACCACTAGTGAAAATGTACATTTTGCATTTTTTCAACTGAATTCATCACATCTTCTGAAAACAAATTCAACATTTTTTGTGTGAGAAAGAGACCATAACTTAATGTTATCAATAATCTACTGTTAACCACTGCTACTGGATCATTCAGCGAGTCATGACTGAATCAAATCATTCAGATAAACTGATTCATTTAAAAGACCACACTCGAATGATCTATTAATGAATCAGTTCAAAGTCAGTATGTTTATTACACAATATAAATATATAACTGTGTATATATGATTAAAAAAAAACTTTTAAATAAGTTCAAGTTCAGTCTGTCTGTCACACTAAAATATTGAATGACTTCAGAAGGTATGGAATATAAAGTAAATAATATATATAAATATTTTAAATAAATAAATTTCTCTCCTTCTCTGTCTGCCTATATATATATATATATATATAGAGGAGGAGAGAAATTTTTTTATTTAGAAATACTTCATATATACATATATACACATATATATATATATATATATATATATATATATATATATATATATATATTACATATATTGTAATGTATTCAAATATTTTTACATATATTGTTTTATAAATAAATATTGTAATGTATGAATCAGTTTAAGTTCAGGCTGTTCTTCACACAAAATATTGTATGACTTCAGAAGATGTGGAATGTTAAATAATAAATAAATATTTATAAATAAACAACATATATTTAATATTATACATATTTATTTGTTTATTTACATAAACATTTTTTATAAATAAATGTTTATAAATTTTATCATAGCACTTGCATATAATTGTTCTTTTGTTGATTTTGATTGCTTCCATTGTCCTCATTTTGGATAAAAGCATCTGCTAAATGACTAAATGTAAATGTAAAAGAAATTTTCATTTTTGAATGAACTATCCCTTTAAGAATGATGATTCACATCCTACAAGGCCACACTTACCCTTCCATGATTGACAGCAGCCTTCCACTCCTCACTTCTCGCGTCCATTTCGTCATCACTCCACTCCCAGTCTCCATCCTCGGTCTTGTGCAGGTGACCACTCGACCCTGGAACCCTTCTGACCTGCGGGAGTGAACGGGACATGCCGTCAAACTCACAGTAGTGTGCACACAGCAGTGACTCCACACTTTTCCAGCAGACTTGGTGCTGAAAGTACTTTCTCATTCGTTTTAAAATATATTTAGAGTTTTGGAACCAAACTAATTATAAATTACATATATATAAGCTGAAATCATGCAGACTTGTTTCTACGGAAACACATCACTGTTTACCAACTTCAGAGTTCATGCCAGGTCCAACTTGGTATGTTTACAAATGATTGTTAAAAATCAATTTCTCTATGGAGGAAATGAATGGCATTTGTACTTTCAGAAGTCTACTGTTGTGCTCTACAGCGTCACGCTTCGGTTTCAGCAGGGGTCGAGTGTGTCAGATATAGACTGTGCTGAACTTACAGGGCTTATTTCTCTGGGTCAGTGAAGTGAGCTTTAATTCATCTCCCGGCCCTAGCTTCAACAAAAAGGCCAGCTTTTATTTGAGGCCTGCTCAGTGTCTGAAATATTCCACTATCTGCTCTTTTCAGCAGGACACATCTTTCAAAACATGCTAAAGTTTAATCTGGCCAACAAGATCTCAATGCGCATTGAAGTACAGCAAATCAGGGGATCAGCTCAACTCCTGAAACCATGCAATTCTGCTCAACAACATCCCTAAATTCCTGTCATTTAGACGAGCCTTTTCTCAGTCTGACAGCCAAACTCTAATCTGATCGGCTGGCTTTACACAATTTCCGAGAATAAGGGCACACTGGTTTTACTATCCATCCAACAGCAAATCAATTTACGTTTACAATGTACCAGGATGAGAAAATGAACACTGGTCACTTGCCAAAGTTTGTTAGTGACTTTAAAACTTTGAAAGATGCTTGTTGGTAGCATATAAATTAGAGAGCAATTTGTTTGTTTTTTGTTATTGTGTCAGAATGGTATATCCTTAAAAATAAATTCTTTAAAAAATATATTTATATTTTAAATAATAATGTTTCTTATGACAATTTTATGACAAAAAAAAAACTAAAATAATTTTTTTTATGGCAATGCTTGGGGGGGGGTGTGAAAAATAACTATTACAAACATAATTTAAGAATTAAAATCTAAATTTATATACATATATTAGACAGAGCAATTTATGTCAGTGAAATAATTGGTATTTATTACTTTTGGTATGCAAACATTTTTATGCTAATTTGTGGGGGTTGTGGTTTTTTTGTTATTTTTATGTTATAGTGTCAGAATAGCATATCCTTAAAAATAAAATTCTTTAAAAAAAAATATATTTAAAATAATGTTTCTTAAGACAATTTTCAAAATAATGTAAATGTGATAGATTTGATACATTACTTATATTTATACTGTTTATAATATTTATTAAATATTATTTATATTCACAATATACACATTTTAATGGAATATTTTGCTAAAAATACTAATATAATATTAACGTTTATCGCAATGTTCAAAGTAATGAAAATTTGATACATTTGTATTTTTATTACAAACATACCTATATTTTAATAATAAAAATGTAATTTTTTTTTACTAAAAGATACTGAAAATAATAATGATTCTCATGACAATTTTTTAAGTAATAGTCGACCCATCAACAAAATTTTTTATAAAGTAATAGAAAATAAAATCATGTATATCAGTCTCTTCTAGTCCAAATGTGAGGTTCAAAAGTCTGGTACTAGTCTATTAAGACTTATAGTTCCATCCATTTAATCCCAGAACCGGGGATAACTCTCAAAAAGGCACAGAAGACCTTAAATCCTCTGGATGTCTGCGAAATATGAGGCACTAGACTGTGGAGATCAGACGGCGTCCAATCAATGACACTTTCTGAAGTTTGCTCTCTTCTGAGAGGCTACTGACAAAATCATATTGGCCTGATCGAGAAATTCAGTCGATCCGCAACATATAGATCCAGCCGCCCCGTCCTGACACACAGACACACTGTCTTCCAGGAGATTTACTCAGCTTCCAGTTCAAGACGAGAGGTGAAACACGGCACACAGACACACACACACACACACGTCTAGAGACGAGAAGCACTAAGCGTTCTGCGAGTGAGATAACATGTACCCGTTTCCCAGCATCCTCTGTGTGCTGCTTCCTCTGCTCGGGATCCTTCAAAATAACACACAGACAAAACAAAGCAACAAATAAGCATCAGCACATGATGACAAACTGCACCTGCGGGCTGTGTGCTTATGAATAACACGAGTGGGTCAGCGGCACAGAGCGCTCAAACACACACTCGCTGTCATTTACGGACATTATGTAAGCTCAAACAGCCAGCAGTAAATTGCTCTCTTAGAAAATGTAATGCGCAATCGAGTGTTTTGAACGGGGTCATTTTTATAAATTCAACTATTATTTTCTCTTGTGGACTAACATCTTTTATGTGAAATATCTTATTCAGGTCAGTACTAAATAAACAATAACATGCATTTTGTATGATCCCTCTTATTTTGGTAAAATAATTTACATTTTGCAGATTTTGAAAGGTGTATGTAAGGTTTTGACTTCAACTGTCACAATATGTGTGTGTGTGTGTGTGTGTGTATAAACATTACAACTTAACTTTACAAATCATAGCATAGCAACGCTTAAAGAGCAAAAAAAAGGAAAACAAAATGAAGTATCCAAATATATTCATACTGCACTCTTTTTATTTCATTTCATCTCTATTTCTGCTCTACTGTACATAATTCATATGCTTTGGCGATACAGTAAAGGTTTATAGTCGTGTCACTAAAGCCTTGTTCACTGAAATGAGAAGAGAAATAAAGAGTTTTATAGCTATATATTCTGATTTACATCTTTAATTCAGTACTAGGTATAACTCAGCAATCAACAACAAGAGATTATTAAAATAATTGAAAATAATGTGCTCCAGCATGAGAGTCAACACATGAGTCCACTACAGAGACACTGCAGAAACAAAGCAGCAAGCTGCTCTGCCCCCTACTGGACACAAACCACAAACACTCACCTTCACCTGACACACAACAATTACACAAATATAAAATATAGCATTTTATTAAAGGAATAGGTGAAGACATACATAAGATAAGACCTCATCTCTGGTCAAAACAACACAATCTTGACCTTCATCTATCACAGGCTCCAAGAAGGTCAAGTTATATGAGATGGCAGAAGATGAAATTTGTATAAAATAATTAAGATGTTCATGCATAAAATTCTAATCTATCTATCTGTCTGTCTGTCTATCTATCTATCAGGGTCTTATTTTGCCCAGGTAATTTTAAAGTACATCAAACTGAATAAAAAATCATATAGAGAATTAACTGAATTTCTTCTATGACGTACAACTGATATTAAAATTTAACAAATAATTTATGATATATGGTATTTATGATATATATTTGTGGGGCGGAAATTAAAATATATTTAGGTTGCCTCTCTGGAGACTGAAATAAAGAAAAATAAGTCTTATTAAAAGGCTAAAATTTTTAGGGGGAAAAATTAAATCAATCTTTTACGATTTACAATTTAAAATAGATATTTTTAATTATTTCCTCATGTTTTTATTAGTATATATTATTAATAAAATATGTTTTAAAATAAATATTATACATTAACATTTCATTATTCCTTTGTTTTATTACTAACAAAATTAGTGCAAGCGTGGTCTAATCAACAGAGGAAGCTCATTTAATTTTTTCAGGTCAAACATTTTTTAAAAACAAAAATTTTAAAAAATGCTTAAAAACTATTATACTTGTAAAAAATGTTTTAGACCTAAAGTTCTTTGGTTAATTTTAAATGATGCTGTGTTTGAAATCTCAAAAGGCCAAATAAAGCACACATTAAAATCCTGATTCTCACAGTGCTGCTTAATTCTGTTTCGCTCTAGTGGACGTCACTGACGAAACGCTTTGACATTCCAAGGTCAAATACTGATTCTCTCCACAGCGGGCCGAACAGAACCACAGCTGCTAATATTCAAGTCCTATGAAAGGTCTCACAGTGAGGAGAAAGAAAGACACAGGGCAAGAAAGAGAATGACAAAGACAACCAGAGAGAGAGAGAGATACAGGAATACAGACAGAGGCAGAGGAAGTGAGGTAAGGAAGAGAAATGGTGTTTGTCCAGTTGTTCAGGTCAGAGAGTCCTTACATGACAGCATCTCTCTCTCCGCAGACTACAGCTATGCTGACTGGATACATAATGTGGAAGTGAGACACACACATACTGCTGACACTGACGCATCCTTCATCATAATATTCATGAGGGTCGTGATTCAATTTCATAATCCACATTTATAGTACGCTACACTCGCAGACTCGCAGGTGTCTGAAAGCTGAGAAACGCTGCCTCCGCAGGCACTACACAAACTTCACACTGGATCTCAAACTTTTGAAATGAAATTAATTCAATTAATTCACAAACACATTTATATAATAATCATGAAATCATTCAAAAAAGATCAATAAATAAACCCTAATGCAAATTCATATTATAAAAATTTTAATTAATATGATAGACAGACAGATAGATAATATAAACATATGCATGAAATAAAAATATATAAACATTAACAAAAGCATAATATTTTACTATTCACAATTTTTAAAATATTATTCATTTTTGAAAATAACTTTAGCTGTCAAATCAAAGCCAAAGCATGGTCTAATTGAAAAGTGTGACAAATAACAGGAAATGATATCACAGAGTCAAAGGCAGTATGTTTTTTCAGGTCAAATGGAATAATAATGCTAATAATAAAAAGGGATTTAATTTTAGTTTTTTTTTATTTTAAGGCCAAATAAAGAACACATTAAAATCATCATATTGTTCAACATTTAAATTAATTCACAAATATTGATATGGAGAAAAAAAATCATTTGACCTCATACAGTAAATGATTTTCTTAATCAGTAACTTAATTTAAGCATTAAGTAATTCTTCATTTCTGTACAAATTGTCTTAATCATCCTTAAAATATTATTTATTACTTTTATATACAGTATTAATACCTATTTCCAAATAATTGTTTTAAAGCATAAAACTCACTCTAAACTCTCTGTACTAAAAAGGTCTTCACTTTTTGCAATTAATGTAATGTATTGACTACCGCTGAGAGGACAGACAGTGATCGATCACCTGAAAGATTTGGATACGGTCATTGAGTAGAAACCAGAAGTGACCTCCAGCACTTTAATCACTGTTAGTGAACGTCCCCTACAGCGGTTTGTTAACACCGTTTCAGCTGATGAGCTTCACTACTGTACCGTCCCACTAATAACTCCAATATCCCAACCCAGGTGCTACAAATAACGTTTCAGATCTCTAATTAAACCTACATTTCCCAGAGGTTCCCTTCCCTGAATACAACGCCTCAGATGACTGCAACTGTTGTCAAATCTAACAAGTACGCATGGGCTCCGTTCCACCCAGACAACAGCCCCTAAGTCTGTTTCTCCCTCCCTCCCATTAATACTGTAATTCATTGAGAAGAGTCTATTACTGAAAGCACGACTGGTTTTCTCAGAGCACTTCAGACGACTAAAAAACCATCACACATCAACAAAATCAATTCTAAATGGATCTGCTGTAGTGATTATTCTTTACAAGTCAGACTTTAAATACGCCTGTGTGGCTGCGCGGTAATCTGCCAGGCGGCTTTTAAGTGCACTCATTCGGTCACCTACTGTGGAATAAATCCCTTTATCAGTCAAAAAAAGTCGTTCGAGCTAAAAAACACTATTATGAACAAACCACAAGGAAGTCTCCATGCATTTAGGAGCTTCTCTCAATTCTATCGTTTGTGTAGTTTGTTTGTTGTATATAAATAAAAGTTATTTTAGTTATTTATATAATAATAGTAATAGTTATTAAAAAAAAATGCAATAAAATACACATAAATTGAAATAACTAAGTTAAGTTTTTATTTGTTTACATTTTTTTATTTTGTTTATCTTGATCAAGAAATGATCAAGATAAATGAAAAAAATGCATATTCAAAGAAAAATAATAACTGGGTCATGGAAAATCTAATGGTAACAATCTAATAAATTAATAAATCAATACATTTAAATCAGAGATGCTATTAAAACATCTAATGACTTGCAAGATAAGTAAGGATTTCAGACTTAACCTAATGGCAGTCTTTTGCAAACTGAATGTGCAAATAAAAAGCAATATTCACAATGTTTATATCACCAGCAAATCTCTGTCCATATTCTATATATGCACAGCATATGTCCCTCCTTCTGTCAGCTGCACCTCAACACTACACCAGCAAACCCACATTTGCAAACACCAACATCATTTCAGCCCATCAATGTCACAGCCTCCACCGGGACATTCTGTACCTCCTCCTAAATGGATGGATGTGTGCAGCTCTTTAGCCGCCATTTCTCTCATTCATTTAGTGGCTGGAGGTGTGGGGAGCTGATAGCCGACCCATCAGTACTATCGCACATGCAGCCTGCATGCAAACAGCTGTTTAAACACAGCACACTGTTGCCTGCATTAAAGCTCAGTTTTCTTCATAGCTCATCAGAGCTCAGAGACATAAGGCGTGAACTGAAACAATGACTTAAATTCAGCGTGAATGAGTTTCACACCACCTGCTTAGTAAGGAAACACACCACACAATTACAATTTAGAGGGGAGGGTCTATAGCTGCACATTGATGAAGCATCCACCACCAGTGTGCAGCATCCACTTGGATGATGCGACGGCAGCCACAGGACAACGGCGCCAGTGCGCTCACCACACACCAGCTACAGGTGAAGAGGAGAGAGAGTCATAGAGCCAATCAAGTGTATGGGGATTATTAGGAGGCATGATAGAGGCCAGTGGAGGGAATTTGGCCAGGACACCGGGGTTACACCCCTACTCTTTACGAGAAGTGCCATGGGATTTTTAATGACCACAGAGAGTCAAGACCTCGGTTTAACGTCTCATCCGAAAGAAAATTTTCCCGAAAGAGGAATTTCGCCAACACAAATAATTCCAAACAAAGCCACAGCACTGTTTTGCGTCTCTGAGCAACATGATGCCGTTTCGTTCCGTTTAATTGAGTCGGTTCAATCGCAACGCCACCTTGCTGCCAGTTTTAATTTCACATTTAAAGTATCTTTTAATTTTTTCTATTAATTTCAAACATCAGTTGCCAACGTTTTATGTTTAAAATATCAAAACATTTATGCATTTGTAACTGCAGGTTAATGCATTAGGCTTCGTGTCCATCTGAGCTGCAGTGTGTAAAAAACGTCTGAATGCCTTTCAGATGCAACTTCTGTTTCCTCTCCATTGCAAAGATTAATTTTGTTAATACTGACTCCATTGGCTTGGTAACAGGCCAAATGTCTTATTGACTGATTAAATGTAAAAAACTGAAAAAGGTGATGCACACTTTTAGAAAAAAGGCTTTATACATTTACATTTATTCATTTAGCTGACGCTTTTATCCAAAGCGACTTACAATTGCTATATATGTCAGAGGTCGCACGACTCTGGAGCAACTAGGGGTTAAGTGTCTTGCTCAGGGACACATTGGTGTCTCACAGTGGATTCGAACCCGGGTCTCTCACACCAAAGGCATGTGTCTTATCCACTGCGCCCATGGGGTATAAAAGGTAAAAAAATGCCCATAAAAGGTAAAAAATCTAAAATATTAATCTGCTACATAACAATAGGCAACATCAGCTGGAATACTTCAAACCAGAGCTGTTTTGTTTTATATGCTGCTAAGAAGACACCCCAGAAGATGGGTCAAGTATAGCTCCATCGTTGTTCAAGGTAAAAAAATGAGAAAAATCAAGGAAATTTCTCTGGCATTTCTTTCTTTTTGCTGTATCGAAAACATACTGAACCCCGACACAGCTGTATCGGATCAAACCGAACCATGAATTTTGTGAACGTTACACCCCCAATAGATAGATCGATAGAGACAACAGAACAATGAAATGATAGATAGAATGATAGAGCGATGGAACAATAGAATGTTTCAATGATAAGAGAGTGTGTTAGAACATTAGAATATTAGATAGAATGTTAGAATGATACATATAAAGTTAGAATACTAGATAGAACGATAGATGGATAGAATTATAGGTGGAATGTTAGATGGACAGATAGAGTAAACACTACTCATAGTAGTGCGTTAGTTCTGGCAGGTCACGTTAGTTCTGGCAGGTCACGTTAGTCAAGCTTGCATCAGCTGGCTCTCAGCTGATCCACATCTACCTATAGGGATGCAACACCTATCACAGCACTCATATAAGGTGCATCAGTATTATCACCAGCTTCGCATTGCTCAATAGCTAATTACCCTCCTCCATCCCCAACTCCTCCTCTGTCAGTCAGAATTCAGCCTTCTGATTCTCCTTTGAATCAGACTAATCTCTAAAATGTTACATTAAATTATTGAACTTTAATGATATCTGCAATACATTTTATGTTGGTTCTGTTCTGTTTACCCTGGGGGGTTATTGCTGCTCTCCCTGCTCTTATCCATGCTAGGATGCGCAGGGAGTTCTTGCCAATCCAAACTGTATGCTAATTGTCAGTCATCTTTGATGATAGTGTTCCTGACGGAACTGAGGGACAGAGTTCACCAGAGAGCCCATGCATGATCGGCTCTTACAGTAATAGGTTAGAGTGCATTCAGTATCACTCAGTGAGTGTTGAGAGCAGATGTCCTGCAGTGAGAAACATTACGGCTTCCGATCCCTCAATCAAAAGCAGCCACACTGTTTAATCAATACAGAAAGCACTTTACTGAACATGAGAGCACAGAGACCCATCTGGCCAGAGGGAGAAAATACACAAACGCATAGGGAAGAATGAGACCGCGTTACCTTTTTGGCTCTTTGGCTTATATTTGGTCCTTTACAAAGCAGCTTTTCAATCAAGTACTCTCGATTCTACAACACAGAGGCAAGAGGGGAAAAATACATAAAATATATCAGTGACAGACCACTGTGAAGCACTGGTTAAAGCATTTGAAGTATGGAGGGAGAGTATACTGCCGTACCTTTGCCTTTTGGAAAAATTTACATTTCAAAAGCTCGGCTGCAGTGGGCCTGTGGAGATGAGAAAGAGCGCTTGAAATGTGGAGCTGTCTGAAATTGTGAGCATCAAGACACTCACCATTAAGGATTTTTTTTTCTTTTTTTGTTCTGGCCAGGCTGGGCCAGTAGTTCAGATATTTACTTGACCTGGCGACATTTTCATTGGCCACTGTATCAAATTTGGAGTATGCATAAATAAATTCTAAATGTGTGTTAGATTACTGTATTTTATTTAATATCAATATTATATAAATATTAACATTATATAATATCTTTTTGATACATTGAATTGATTTATATACTTTTACTACGTCCATTCCATATACAATATAATATTTTATATATTTTATCAAATATAGATATTAATATAATTTCTAACATCATAAAATACTGCTACACAAGATATTCCATTACTTTAATGTACAGCAAAATCTATAATCAGTCAATTATATCAATATTGTTATTGCTCTATAGTGTATCACACAATTAAAACTATTTATAAGCAACATTCCAAATTATGCTTGTGTAATTATGCATTATATTTAATAAAATATAATAATTGAGATCAATCTATCTAAAATAATATAAAAAAATCTAATTAACATTAAAATCCTATGATACAATATACAAGTCATTAGTTTAATTAACTAGCAATTTATATTAATATTGTATAGGGATACTGCACAGTGATCGTGTTATCATTATATAAAATTATTATAGTCCACCACTATAGCCCTAGTACTCAATGTCCATTGTATTGACCAGACAGACCAGCAGCAATTTATTTGGTCAAGTTCGCATTAGTTCATCCGTATCTATTTGGGCTACTTTGTCTGTGTGGCATTTCTTTTATTGACTGCGATTTATCTTTAGGCGAGCAAACGAAGGACAGACAATGAACTGCTATTCAATAATATACCCAACACAATTCGAATCAATATGTTTGCTTCTAGTATTAAGGCCTTTGCTGAAGCTTCTGATCATGCAAGGAAACAGTCTTGAAGTCTGCACGCCATTCAGCATTCTGGGACACAGATTCACTCATTTGTGTAAACAAGGCAGGTTTGTCAATTCAGATTACCTCTTGGCAGGGTCCTTCTGAAGGCACAAGGATATAAGTTTTCTAAAAGATTTCCCATACTTCTTAAGCATCTCTTTATCCTCAACCCCAGTCTCCAAGGTTGGAGGATCGTTCTGCAGCGTGAGCATTAAAACCTGCAAAACAGCAGAAAGATATGAAAGCAGATATGAAAACAGATACGATAGAACGAATGATAGATAAAATAGATAGATTTACTTTTTAACACCATGCCAGCATCAAGGCTATTTTCATGGCGATCTCAAAATAATTTACTCAAGGTATACAATTAACTAAGTTATAAAAGACGTTTCAAATCGACACTAGACAAAAATTCTAAAGTACACTCAGGTGATAAAACTTTTAATTCAATCAGTTAAACACACCTCTGAATAAAACCGTTGTCTATTTACATTAAAAATAGTATCTCATAAAATATGCTTCACAGTCATTTTTGTTTGGCAAGTAAGGCGTGATGGTGGTTCTTGACCTTTTAATAAATATCCACGTCTAAGTCTTGTATGACCTAAAGGGTACTTTGTAAAAACAACTTGGTCATACCTAGATTTAAAATTTGTAAAAAATGTATATATATTTTTTCTTACACTAGGATTTATTTCATATATCTTATTTTCGTGCCATTCATCCCATTCCATCTGCCACATGTCATTAATATAAAGGGTTCACATGATGCGATTTCAAGTTTTCCTTTCTCTTTGGGAGTGTTAGAAGCGGTTCATGCATAGATAAGATCCCTGAAGTTGCAAAGACTAAAGTCTCAAACCCAAAGAGATATTCTTTATAAAAGTTAAAACTCGTCCACACCCTCCTAAAACGGCTCATTCAAACACGCCCCCACATGTCTACATCACGACGTGGGGAGATTTGCAAAACACCAGCCAAATGTTTACGCAAAGAAAGAGGGCGTGATTTTTATTCTCGCTGTAGTATTGTTGCCGCCACCGGCGCCATGTCCTGGAGATGCTGTGTTTCGCTGTGAAAGCGAAAGTACTTTGTTAGGGCTTCCAAAAGAGGACTCAACTAGAAATCAGTGGTTAAGTTGTATTTACAACACTGTTCCAGAACAGTTCAACCCAAATATTAGAGTGTGTGCAGCGCATTTTACGTAGAAGACTATTTCCTGAACCTGGGAGAGTAATATTAGCCTACAATGTTAGCTGTGCAGAAAGGCTGTTTCTATAAAGTGGGGCAATTCCAACTTTGCAAGGACAGTCTGACGCTTCTGAATCACAGCCTGTAAGTATGTTTTCATATTTTTTCATAATTTGCCACTGACTATTCAAACGCGGGTTTTGAGCAGTGTAGAGTAGTGCTTGTTGTTTGTCGTTTCTCCGATCACAAATGCAGACATGGTAATATAAAAAGTCATTATAATCAGTAATTATGTCCCCACTGGATGCAAAAATGCCTCATTTATAATAGGTTTTATTGTTTTTGTGTCGTCACGCCAGGACACAGCATCACAATACGGTGAGGTGCGTAACATTTCCGTCACACGCTTGAGGTATTTGGCCAATCACGCCTCGCTTCTCAGAACGATGAGCTTTGTAAAAATCGACGCGTTTCAGAAAGGCGGAGCATAGAGGAGCAACAATAATGTACAGTATGTGGAAAATAATGTGTTTTTTGAACCTTAAACCACATAAACACATTACACCAAATACTCAAAATAATGTTCTTTTTAGCAACGTCATATGACCCCTTTAATATAAGAGTTTATCACAGGTTTGACATCACAGAAAAGAATGTGACAGTAGTGTCAAATATTCAGCTTGAGTGCTTCTTTTTAAAGCAGATAGAAAAACAGTGGATAAAACTAACAAACAATAGACAAAGACAGGAAGACAGACAGATGGATGCATGGATGGATTGACAGAACAATATACTGGACACTCTGCAAAACATTTCCTTTTCCTATTTCAGAAAGAATGCCTGAACAATATTAAAGTAGGTATAAATAATGATCATTTTCATTCTGGATGACCTGCTGCTCGCTGAGCCTGGGACGATGGATGCTGCTGTAAAACCACATTAGATACGGTTCAGCTGTGCAGGTGCATTCATTTAGTTAATATCGGCAATACAGACAATTAAAATGATTCTAAAACTCTTGATTTACCTTGTGTAACTGTTATAATTCCATATGCAAAAGAGGTTATGAAAACAGGCAAGTTCTCCCCAAACACACAACATGAATGGTCACATGATCTGACAGTCGCCGTGTTTACCTTCATAGGGGGGTAGCGATGATACGGCGCAGAGCCTGTCGCGAGTTCAATGGCAGTGATTCCGAAACTCCAAATGTCAGCTTTGAAGTCGTAACCCCGCACCTGCGGTCACATGACATGCTAACTGATCATCAGATGAAGGAATAACAGACTATGACCCACACCAGTCATAAAAAGCACTTTTTTTCACGGCAGATTATTACAATTATTAAACAATCTCTATGATCTGTGCTAGAACAGTTGAATGGTTATATGGTAATGGTTGAATGGTAATTCATAGCATCAGAAGAGCTCTTAGAAATAGTCAAGCTGTGAACACTTTCATGGTGCCAAGATCCATTATATTTACAGTAAATGACAGAAACACTTGGCTCTGTTACAAAACCTAGCCAGTGTCTTTCTTCTTAGGCAGCAACTTTCAGTTAGCATATCGCTGATCTAAATCCATGATACTCAAAGCACAACAATGAATAGCACACAGAAATATTGAGTAAAATAGTCAAGTTGCTGAAAACTCAGCTTTGATCACAGGAATAAAATACATTTCAAAATATATTCAAATTAAAAATAGTTATCTGAGATTATAATGATGTTTCACAATATTAATGTAGCCTGGGTAAGTAGATGATATTTAAAAACTGTAGTGTAGGATGAACTATTTTGTACGCGACGCTTTTCAATATTGAATGAATATTAAGTATAATCAACATTTCTCTCTTTGTCCACCTTTTTTGGTGGATTTATGACATTGAGATTGTCAGGATTTTTATGCGATTGTCTTGTGCCTTCTAAGGATACACATGCAATGCTGCTTTAGAATTAGGCCAAAATAGGGTTTCTTAGGGTTTTGCAACCTTCTATAGCAACCTTCATGTTAATTGTGCATCTATCAATGATTTAAAATGCTGTCTATGTAGACCACTCACTAGGTATTTGAAACAGATCCACTTGTACATGTTTAATGTAGGTTCTCTGAGCAAACTGACCTGCTCCATCACCTCTGGAGCCATCCAGCACGGGGTCCCCACAAACGTTTTCCTCACTTTGTGTCTAGTGACGTCTCCACCGGTGGCCAGAAAAGCACTCACTCCAAAATCTATAGAGAACGATTAACAACCTCATCATACGTCGGATGGACAGTCTTGCACAAACATCTACTGCATGGTTGAGAGTTGGAAAGCAAATATTTAAATGCATATTTAATTTGGCATGCATGAAAATGAAAGACGGACACAACATATCATTGTGTCTATAAGTCAGTGAAAATATTTCTTTCCAAAAACATATGACAGTTAGACGTGAACTATGATATATGAAATATGAACTATGAACTTTCACAGCTTTGTTTGCAATTGTCAAACATCGACTGTGCTTTCAATAATCAGAAAAGACCTCTTTGTGAACGAACCCTCAGAAAATACAGTATATCAAAAACAAAGTCAATTTAACCCCAATCATTCATATATATATATATATATATATATACTGTATATATACACACACACACACATGTATGTGTGTGTAAGCGAAGTTGTATGTTTTACTTCTTGTAACTAGGATCCCAGTTCTTTTAATCATGATATAAATTTCAAAGCATTTAATAAAAAATAATAAATAAAAACAATTAGCAAGAACCTAATAAGGATCATAATTGGAAAAAAAAATTTAAAAAAAAAAAACTAGAATTTAAGAAAATGTGTTTATTAAATTAAATTTCATAAAATTATTTCACAATGCACACAACCTTAAGTGTCCTAAAAATAGACCTTATTTTTTTATGCTAAATATTATTGTGTATATGTTTTAGGGGTTTTTGACCCGGACTCCTTTTTATAAGATTTATTTTAAAAAAACTTTGTCAAACATTTCAATAGAAAAATCTCTGATGTAAATTACAATCTGAACAAAGCCGAGCCAAGGTCACTACTGGAAACCCGTTACATAAAACCGATCAATATTCTAGAACTAGATCAGCCAGTTTCCCCCCCCCAGAGACGGAAAAAGCCTCATTTCAGGAATTTAACACTTCTCCACACTACGATCAATGCGTCTCAGGCCTGTTTTCTGCTCTCCTTTATGCGGCTCTAACACACAAATTCATAAAACAACATGAAACTGAGAAAAAAAGTGGGGAATATATTATCTGTTAATAATCAAACCATAATTAACCTCATATGAAATATATATTTTTTTTTTATTAAAGTGGCTTTACTTCCTGATTAAATCACAGCTAGGTTATTGCTTTTATAGTTGCATAATTAAAGCTAATTACCATGGTTTAAAAAGCAATATAATCTCTCTAAAGGCCCATAAATTTTGCTTTTTAGATTGACAACCAGTATTAAAGCAGGATTTTTACAGCTAAAGAAGCCTTAATTCCCTCATGGCTATAAATAACTTCTTAAAGAGCTGAAATAATTATGCAACTGAATTAAGAATGCATTGGTCAAAATCAGTTAAAAGCAACAAAAAATTTTAAAATATATTCCGAGTCATACAACTTTATATATATTTTTTATGTTTTTCCTTAACTAATTGAATTTATCGTGACCATTTTACCTGCTATCTTACTCCTACAATTAAACAGGCAGGTTTTTTTGTTGCAGTTTCTTTAAGACATCTATGTAAATGTTCACTTTGCATGTGAAATAAGACGAAGAACGTATTTGCAAGCTGCTTATCTGTTGTCGAGCCAATCGAGTATTTAACTGCCCCATGAAAAACTCATGTTAAATGCCAAGATGTTGGTGGTTAACTAAGACAATAAATAAGGATCAAAACATTTCAGCAAAGTCAAAGTCAAGCAAAGCTACAAACCTGCGATCTGCACCGATCCATCTTCTCCCAGCAGAATATTACCAGCCTTCACGTCCCTGAGGTCAAACCAAGACAAAGCACATCCATGTCACGGTTTATTATAATCTTAAACATTAACAATAACACCAGTGGCTGAAGAATGAATCCACATGTTTATGAATTTTTCAGACCATTATTACAGCAGCGATGGCCTGGAGGGAAAATACCTCATTAGTATTTTCCAGCACTTAACATTCAAAGGAACTTAATTAAATCATATGTTACACTAGTCTCACAAAAACAGACGTTTGACTATCAGCTTAAAGTCTGGCCCACTCAGCATCCTATTTGGACACTTAAAGGAATAGTTCACCCAAAAATGAAAATATGCTTAAAATTGGCCTCAGGCCATCCAAGATGTAAATGAGTTTGTTTCTTCATCAGAACAGACATCGCTCACCAGTGGATGCTCTGCAGTGAATGGGTGCCGAGTCCAAACAGCTGATAAAAACATCACAGTAATCCACTCCAGTCCATCAATTAACGTCTTGTGAAGTGAAAAGCTGTGTGTTTGTAAGAAACAAATCCATCATTAAGATATATTAGCTTTAAACTGTTACTTCTGGCCAAAATATCCATAATAATAGTCCATAATCCATAATAACGCTTCCTCCAGTGAAAAAGTTCAACCTTGTTGCATCAACATATTTGTTTAGAACAGTTTTTTAAGACTGTGCTTGACCTGTGCATATTTCTCTCCTGATTCAGACGAGATGACTTTTTCTTTGGAGAAAGCAATATTATGAATAGAGAACTCATATTTTTACTGGAAAATAACAGTTTGAAGTTAAGATGTACTAATAATGGATTTGTTTCTTATAAACACACAACTTTCCGCTTCACAAGACATTAATTGATGGACTGGAGTGGTGTGGATTACTTGTGGATTATTGTTATGTTTTTATCAGCTGTTTGGACTCTCATTCTGACGGCACCCATTCACTGCAAGAGGAACCATTGGTGAGCGATGTATGTTCCGATGAAGAAACAAACTCATTTACATCTCGGATGGCCTGAGGTAAATGTTAAGCATATTTTCATTTTTGGGTTCAGTTTGTTGTGATTTTTTTCTTTACCTGTGAATCTGTCCATTTTTGTGCAGATAATCTAATCCTTCCAGGACTTCCTTCAATATGGTTGCAATCGTAGATTCATCTAGGAAACCGTTTTTATGCTCTCCTTTGCTGAATGTGTGCTTTATGATGTCTAACACTGATCCTGGATGAATAAAAAGGTTTGTAATCACAAAAAATACTTAAAATCTACAAAATAATACATGCATATAACACATACAGTGACTGCAAATAGTATTTAGACATAAAACTATATGAATTACTATATGAAATGTCAAGTGACATTTATTTGAAAGAAATAAAGCACAAGCACACTTCTCAGGCAAAACATTTGACCAAATAAGCTTATTTTAAATGATGAAACAACACATATAATGTTGAAAATGAACATGTCCATTGTTAATTGAAAAGATTTCTCTCACCTCCACTCAGGAGCTTCATGACCAGCCAAAGTTCATCTTTCACAACAAATGAAGTGTAGTAGGTGACCACATTGGGATGGTTACACTGGCTCATGGCTTGAATCTCTTTCTGTGGAGACAGATGGAGGTGTCTAGCTTTATAATGCATGTCTTTAATAATCTCCATGTGATTTATAAAGCATGCACAAAGCAATTGCAATGGTAGAAACAGAGAAACTCTTGAGCCGATTTATAATAAACATTCATCTCTAGAATGAGATTAGAATAGAATGAGTCAAGGCCAGGCCATATTTCACAACAAAATCAAAAGGAGGAAGAAATTTAAGTTTATGACTATTATTTTTTTCTGTTCATTTATTTATTTTTGACAAAACATGTAAATAACAATTATCTTCCAAATTTCATTACCATATTGGAAAAACTAAATTCTTTAAAATTGCATATTATTTATATTTTTAGGTATTTATAGATTACCGTATGTTAATACTTTACCTTTAATTAATACTCATTAAAAATTGAATGTAATAAAAGTTTGATTGATTTACATGAATATGTTCAATCATGGAATGAAATCACTGTCCATTTCAATTATTACAATTCATTCGAGCCATCATTCAAAACTAATTTTTCTGTGTAAATGATTTAAATGTTTTAGCAAGAAAATAAAAAAATAAAATAAAAATTCTGTTATCTTCCTACATTTTGTTATATTGGTGTAATTACAAGACAATTATTAGTAAAAAAGCATTAGATTTTTAGTGTATTTTTAAATTTACATTAAACATTTTGAATCTTTGGTTGAAATGACAGTTCATTTGATTGAAAAGAAACATGGTAATATGGTAATATACAGCCATTTTTATACTTACAAGGAATACTAATAAGGAAACTTAATTTGTGAATACATCAGACGGATTCTTATCCTTGAAATGTATACATGTACATGTTCCCGTAATATAAGGCTTTAATAAAAGGACCAGCAGATGCAAACCTGAAGAAAATTGAAAAAGTACATTACATATGTGCTGTCTGGGTTCAGCGTGAATTTACACAAACCATATTTCCGAGTAAATCTGGGAGATGTTTATAGCAGATTCCCATCTCCGGGAATAAACTTGTTTTCGTGACGGAACAGTTATTAATCAAACCATCAGTTTCCAATCTCACTGCACCATAACAAAGATCAATGGAAAACAACTCAGTCGTGAGTGTCGGAGTGAGAGGCCTGCTGGGGGTGTGTGCGTGAATGATTACAGTAAGGAAAGCACACTCTTATGAGAGAAGCATGAAGTGTCTCTGACAGATATGAAACACATTTTTTGAAAAACTAGGAAAGTCAAAACGGTAAGTGTTGGCTAATGATTAATTACCACACGGATCATTGTGATTAATGATTTATTGACTTCTGAGACACTTACACATGCACAAGTCATTTATTCATTCAATCTGAAGTGTTTGTTGAGGAAAATCATTTTATCTATAATCATTTTCGCAAATTAAAAAGCTTTTTAAGATTAAACTGTTATATGCTTTTATAGAAGCATTAAGTCGGGATGATTTCAAATTGATTATTTAAATGATTTATTAATCTACTATTATATAAACCTTTACAACAAGAGTTTAGCAGCAGTCGTCCAACCCCATGCAGCATTGGGAATGACAAGAAGAGAATCGACCAATTTTTATTTTTTAAGAATGTTTTTGTAAGAAGTCTCTTTTGTTCACCAAGGCAGCATTTATTTGAACAAAAATACAGTAAAAACAGTAATATTGTGAAATATTATTTCAATTTCAAATAAGTGTTTTCTATGTGAATACATTTTAAAAATATAATTTATTCCTGTGATGTAAATCTGAATTTTCAGCATCATTACTCCAGTCTTAGTGTCACATGATCCTCCAGAAATCATTCTAATGCTGATTTGCTGCTTTTGTTGCTGCTTAACTTTTTGGTGGAAACCGTGATACAGTTCTTCCAGGACTCTTTGATGAATAGAAAGTTCAAAAACATAATTTATTTAAAATAGATACATGTAACATTTTGTAAAAAAAAAAAAAAAAAGTATATTTTTTTTATTAATTTAATACATAATTGGAGAAGAAAAAAAATACTAATTTCCTTAAAAAAAACTATCTAAACTTTTAGAGAAGTGTAGCATTACATCACTAGCCCAGCAGTGAATCCTCTGCAGTGAATGGGTGCCGTCAGAGTCCAAACAGCTGATAAAAACATCACAATAACCCACACCACTCCAGTCCATCAGTTAATGTCTTGAGAATCGAAAAGCTGTGTGTTTGCAAGAAACAAATGTCCTCTATCCACAATATTGCTTTCTTCAGTGAAAAAGTCATCTTGTCTGAATCAGGAGAGAAATAAGCACAAATCAAGCACCGTTTACAAGCAAAAACTATTTTTAACAAATATGTCAGTGGATTTTGATGTGAGAGGACAACAGGGGACGGACTTTTTCATTATGGATTATGAAATACTTTTATGAATATTTTACCCAGAACCAAAGGTTTAAAGTTAAATGCCTTAATGGTGGATGTGTTTCTTAAAAACACGCAGCTTTTCTCTTCACAAGACATTAACTAATAGACTGGAGTGCTGTGAATTACTTGTGGATTATTGTGATGTTTTTATCAGCTGTTTGGACTCTCATTTTGACGGCACCCATTCACTGTCTATTGGTGAGCAAGTGATGTTATGCTAAATTCGTCCAAATCTCTTTGGATGAAGAAACAAACTCATTCACATCTCAGTTCACAGTTCATTTTTGGGTGAACTACTATTACTACTCCTTTAAGATTATTGTGACATGCCTATAATGAAAATAAATGGGTAAAATGGAGCCAAAAGGTGTCTGTCCAGCCAAGTCAGGCTGCTCAAAAAACAAATTGCAGTTTACCCGTAACTATTTGCATTTATATATAATGTGTGTGTGTGTGTGTGTGTGTTTACATGCATATGCATGTGTATGGCAGAACCTGCATGAGTAGACACAGCTGTTTTTATGTTGTTCCTCACCAACAGCTCATCCATGCTGGTCTGGCATTTCTCCAGGTTGATTCTCTTGATGGCCACACGCTCCTGTCGAGGGCTGCAAAGCGCTGCCTGGACGACTGCTGTGGCTCCGCTACCTACAAAACACAGTATACACGTCGCTAATGAACAAAGCACACGCCGTGTCAAAGACATTATTCTAGATGAAAGGCAGACAGTAAACATGCCCTCTGGAATATAAAAGCTTGTGCACAGCAGGTGCAGCTGATCATATGATGTGCTTACAGGATTGATAATAGATGTGTGTGACGCTGTGATAAGTAGCTTCACTGTAAGAGAGACAAATTGCATGCTTTACGTTTGCAATATAATAAGTTGTTATATTACTGCATCTAAAACAATTAAAAATTCAATTCAATTTTTAATTTTTAACTATTAACATGATGTTGTATATATTATTCATATATATGCAAAAAAAAAAACTATAATACGATATATAATATAGTATTTTATTATATATTATACTGTACTTATATACACCATTCAAACGTTTGTGGTCAATAAGACTTTTTCATTTCTTTTTTTTTAATCAGTGTGTTTGTTTATTTAATCAAAAAATACAGTATAATTGTAATACTGTGAATTATTATTTGCAACTTAAAATAATTGTTTTCTATTTGAATATATTTTATAATGTAATTTATTCTTTAAATTTTCAGCAGGCATAACTGCAGTCTTCAGAGTCACATAATCCTTCAGAAAATCATATATGCTCATTTATATATTATTAATTATTGATTATAGATATTATCTGATGAATGACAAAAGTGGTTATTTCGCCTATTCAGTTGCAAAAATCTACCGACAGCGTGAGTAGTAAGTAAATATTATGCACAAAACCCCAAAGGTGATTAAATTACATTTAAATTCAGCAATTTGTGTGCATATTATTTGCATTCATTAGATTCTATTTAATCCAGCTGCAAGGAAAAGTATTCGAACCCTTGGATTTACCATGTAAATTTGATCTCATTCTCAAACAGCTCATCAGGAATAGACAAACACAGTCGGCTCAAGCAAATAACAATACAAACTACTTCATTTCTTTATAAAGCACACCGTGTTCACAGCGTGAGTGGAAAAAGGCCTTACTTTGGCAGCAATAACCTCTTCTAAACAAAAAGGTTTCAGTTCTGCAGTATTTTCAGGTTGTCTATCTCTGTAGGTCATGCTAAAGCATCTCAGTCGGGTTGAGGTCAGAACTCAGACGCGGTCGCTCTCTCAAAGCAATGGATTTTTTCGGTTGTTGATACTCGTGTGTTGATTTACCGACTTCTGTTGAGCTTCAGCTGACCTTCAGTCTCCTACTAAATGATGAGAATCTTATAAGCTTGGGAATTTAATTTACTTTTTGCACATTTTTGACATGCAGCAATGTTTTTTGGGACAGCAGTGGCTTCCTCTTTGCAGGGCACCCACAGCGCTGAACTTTCTCCATTTATAGACGGTTTGTTTTACTGTTAAGAGATGATTTCGTAACCCTTTTTCAGCTCGCAAGTCAACAAGTTTCATTCTGAGGTGTGCCGAGTGCCCTTCAATGTCTGTGATATCTCACAATCCTGTGCATGCAGTCAAATGTCCATTTTTTACTTATGATTCAGTTTCTACTGTGAATATTTGCTTGGTTATGGCTAAAGTTATTTGAATTTGATCTAGATCAACAGACATGACGTCATGAAATCTGAAAACAGTTTCCTTAGGAGGCAGTAGTATCTTCATACAAAACCACTGTCTGTCATTGACTGAACTGGGAAGTGAGGCTAAATGAAACTCCATGAGTTTCAAATACTTTTTCCTGTAACTGTATTCAGCATTATGTATATAGGCCAGCAGCTTCCATTCTCTCTAAGTATTGAGAAAGCCACATTGGTTGACCACTAACCATATTATACTATGCAATAATAGTTATAATATATAATTATATAGTTACAATTAAATTAATATAATAATAATTATGTAGGTATATAATTTTATAGTTATAATTCAATTTAAATAAAAATATAATTGAATTAATTAAATTTAAATAAAATATAATTATTTAGTTATATAATAATTTATATACAGTACAATACCATTCAAATGTTTGTGGTCTAAGATTTTTTGTAATGTTTTTTTTTTAATCAACGTGTTGTAATTCCTTGATAAAAACAGTAATATTGTGAAATATTATTACAATTTTAAATTATTGTTTTCTATTTGAATATATTGTAAAATGTAATTTATTCCTGTGATCAAAGCTGTATTTTCAGCGTCATTACTCCAGTCTTCAGTGTCACATGATCCTTCAGAAATCATTAATATACTGATTTGCTGCTCATTCCTTATTTTCATTGTTAAAAACAGTTGTGTGGTTTAATATTTTTGCAGAAACTGTGATTTTTTCAGGAGTCTTTGATGAACAGAAAGTAAAAAAAAAAAAACATTTATTTAAAAAATAAATCTTTTGTAAAATTTTGAATGTATTTAGTGTTGCTTTTGATCAATTTAATGCGTTTTAGCTGATTAAAAGTAATAAATTCTTTAATAAAAAGTCTTACTAATCCTACATTTTTGAACTGTAGCATATATATATATATATATATGATTCATTGAACTAATCCTATTACAGCATATTATCCTATTAGGTTTGATTAGTGCGTGTGCGCATTTAGAGTGCTTCTTTCACTGCATGATTCAGTCTATTAAAATGCATTTATAATTATCACAAAATTCAAGATATGAGGGCAGAAAATATATTTACATCATTTCATATAGTTAGTCAATATCACAGAAGACTGCCGTTTTTTCTCTCCAAAAATCAGCAAGAATAAAAACGATTTTTACAACAGTTCAATGAGCGAGAAGCTAATTAATAGAGTTACCGTTTAAATGATTCGGTTCAATCGCAGCGACTCACTTGTTAACAGTGACTTGCTGCCACCTGCTGGCAGTTTTAATTTCACATTTAAAGTATATTTAAATTTTTTAATTAATTTCAAACATCAGTTGTCAACATTGTATGTTTAAAATATTAAAAGATTATTTGTAACTGCAGGTTAAAGCATTACATGTCCCTCTGAGCTGCATTAAACAGTGTGCAAACGCATCTAAATGCCATTCAGATGCAATTTCTAAGATGAATTTTGTCAATACCGACTTTATTTGCTTGGTAACAGGCCAAATGTCTTATTGACTGATTCAATGTAAAAAACTGACTCAAAAGGTGATGCACACTTTTAGTAAAAAAATGTCTTTATAAAGGTAAAAAAATACCCATAAAAGGTAAAAATCTATTTAAACTTATTGGAAAAGATTAATCTGCTACATAACAATAGGCTACATCACAAATCGGAGCTGTTTTTGTTTTATATGCTGCCAAGAAGACACCCCAGAAGATGGGTCAAGTATAGCTCCATAATTGTTCAAAGTAAAAAATTAGTTTTAATAAATAAAAAATTTGTAAAAATCAAGGAAATTTCTCTGGCATTTCTTTCTTTTTGCTGTATCGAAAACATACTCAACTTTTCATACATAACATACTGAAAACATACTGAACCGTTTCACCCCTAATATATATATATATATATATATATATATATATATATATATATATATATATATAGGTAATTATACATTAAGTAATCATGCTCATATTTTTTCATGCTTATATTGTGACTATATATATATATATATATATATATATATATATATAATAAAATAGTGCACACTCAGTCTATTCAAATGCATTCAAATGCCTGTTTGAAAATATTCCACACTTTCTAGATAATTAATGCATAAATCATAATGCACTAATAGCCAATTGCTGATTCACATCAGATATGACACGTCACATTTGTGACTGTAAACACACATGCACAAACACAAACGCAGTGCTGCTATTCACACCGTAAGAGTGTGTGACACTCTGCCAACTGCGGCTGACAGATAAGGAGGGGGTCCTGACCACCCACCGCACTGATTAGCAGAAGAAGTGCACAGAAACTATAGAGAAGCTCTCCGGTAACGCTAGCTCTTATCTGAGCTGATAGCATCCTGCTTTAACACACATCTCACAGCCATGAAAAGGGCCTTCTGTGTTTCTGCCTTTATTTACTTTGGGAGCCTTATATCTGCAGGCAGTGGGTCCATCAATAACAGCAGACTCAATTTGAGATACACTTTTAGGGACTTGAGAATGCAGCAAAATATCAATGAATGAAAAAAAATCATAAAAGGTCATAAAATAACAGCTATTGATTATTAGGAAAAGTTCACTCATACAATTAAAATTTGATCATTATTTGGAAAGTTGACATCCTGCAAACAGTCTTTTTGCTATAATTATTATGCATGCTTGTATGGCCTCATATTAACCATTCCACAAGTGAAGGAAAAATAGTGTTTATAAATCGTGAGAAAAAAGTTATGAAAATTCATAGAAATTTGAAACTATCTTGATGTTGACCAGAAAAAGCCCATGAGCATGTATGCATAAACTACACATCCACAACTGTGTGATCGTTTTTATTATCTTTAAGGAGTTTTATAAAGTTAACATAAGAATAACTTTTATAATATTTCAAGATGAACACTTACTGGAGTGAAGCAGCAACTTTGGTTTACTTGACTATCCAGACATCATTTTTTGTTCATATGCAAGTATTAAATATGATCATCAGTCTTTTGAGGAACATTTAATTGTGTATCTCTCAATCATTATTGTATGGTATTGCATTATGTGTTTTGAAACTACAGCGCTTTGACCTTAAAACTAATTATTTATCATCTTAAGACACATTATTGGGAGATATGGAGTGACAGCTGATATTTATATGTTATAAAGATCTCATTCATTTACAATACAAGCTTTCAGAAGTTTCTTAATTTTTGGCCATATATCAGCATCTGCCCAAAATTGCATATTTTTGCTCCATTTAGGCCTCTGAATATATTTGAGGTTTTTTTTTTAATCTTTTGTATGAGCTCCAGATTTTTTTTTTTTTTTAGATTATATATTTAGTATGACGTTTCAATAAATAGTTATATTAAATTAGATTCTGACTACTATTATTTCATGTGTCTGGCATTACGGGGTTAATATGTGCACTGTGTGTTCTATATAATATAAAATATACATATCAATTATAATAAAAAATTATGTGTTCATTTGTCATTCATAGTGCTTTATGAAGCATAAACATAAAATATGTAAACTGATAAATCAGTGTGTTATGAGATCAATACTCCACTTGTGTTTAAGTGTTCATTTCCTTACGAAGAACTTTCTGAATTAAAATGACTAAATGCACTTGTAAGAAATGAGAAGTGCTGAATCTGAGCAGCAGAGGGCGCCATGAGACGAGCGCATGCAGCAAATGACAGACACCTTGGAATCTCACAGACAGTGCGAAGGCGTGCAAGTGCAGATAAGATGCTCACATGCACTACACACTCAGAATATAAATAATAAAACATATAAAATCATAATAACGACTCTTGTTGTCACTGTTATAAGTGCTTTGTTAAATATCCACCAGCCTGCGCAATGCATCAACTTCAAACCCCTAAAACTTGGTTGCACTTTTTTGGCCAAAATAACCTTCCCTGTGTATAATAACAGCACACTTGCTTTAAACGTCACAGTAGCCTGATGTCTCCCTGGACACGTGCTATTATAAAGCATAATCACTCATAATAACATGTGCACTGTCATCTAATATGAGATAGAAAGCTCCACTTGTCATATCCGCATTACATTACTGTCATCATATGGGAAAAAGCCGGTAGGCCCAAACCAAAGCATCAAACCGCAGCCTCTGACAAGCTCAAATCCATCTGCAACTACCCACCGATCACCTCCTGGAGCTCGTACGCCTCCTTGACTATGGGCCAGCTGGTGGAGAGCGCCGGCTGCGGGGTTTGGACGGCCGCCGGGGAGTCGCTCTGCTCCGCCATGATGCTGCTGAGAGAGTCGCTCTCCTCGGAGCTGCTGCTGCTGCTGCTGCTGCTGCTGGATCACTACCGCCTGCGATGAACACATCCGGAGAGAGACAATCCTACTACAGCGAAGGCTCAGCTCATGAATATTCATTGAGGCGCGCTGATGTCACTGCAGCGTAGCGAGCTGATATTAAGTAGCTCATGAATATTAATTTGGCCGTGGTGACGTTGTTTGACCGTCGTTTGCGCATCTAGTCACATTAGGTAGATTTATTTATTTATGCTTTCTAATAGTCTAAGTCCCTATTATTTATTTATTTATTTGTGCTTTCTAATAGTCTAAGTCCATATTATTTATTTATGTATCCAGGTTTTGTGTACGCGTAAAAAATAAAAATAAAAATAAATATAATAAAAAATTGTCACGTGTTCATAGTCCTTTTTCGCAACCATAGTAGGGTTCGTTACAACTTGGATGGACATAGACTTTGAATCCTACTAAAGCAAAAGCTTTCCTTATGAATATTCATTTTAGGCGTGATGATATTGCAAAAGTGTAATTTATAGATATTAATTAGTCTTGTTTATTCAGCGAAAGAGTAGCTTGAAACGTTATAATCTTCTTTGAGCGTTCAGTCACGTTATGTAGCCTAATTAATATTCATGACCAAGTCGTGACGTCAAATTGCGCTGCTTGCTTGTTTGTTTATTCTAAAAAAAAAAAAAAAAAAGTTTGATATACAGTCATGGCCAAAAATTTTCCTTGGTAGGCCTAAATATGATAAAAGAAGTCTATGAAAATTAATCTGCATTATTAATCCTTTTGATCTTTTTTTTTTTTTTTTTCAAATCACAAAAATCTAACCTTTCATTGGATAATAAGAATTTAAAATGGGGGGAAATTTCATTATGAAATAAATGTTTTTCTCAAATACACATTGGACACAATTATTGGCACCCCTAGAAATTATTATGAGTAAAATATCTGAAATATATTCCCATTCATATTCACAATTCTGAGCACTCCAGGGTGATTATGAACATGAAATTATCCAGCCATGGCTTCCTGTTTCACAGAAATATAAATAAGAGGGAAAATAAAGCCTAAAATCATCCATCACAATGAGAAAAACCAAATAATATATTTCTGATGTGCAGCAAAAGATAATAGAGCTTCACAAATTAGTGAAGTGGCTTTAAGAAAAGAGTTAGAGCAGTGAAAATTCCCATTTCCACCATCAGGGCAATAATTAAGAATTTCCAATCAACAGAAAATGTTACGAAATTGCCTGGAAGAGGACGTGTCTATATCGTCCTAATGCGCGGTGAGAAGGAGAGTTTGAGTGGTTAAAGACTCTCCAAGGACCACAGCTGCAGAATTGCAGAAAATAGCTAGAAAACCTTAAAACAGCATTCAAACAGCATCTACATCACCACATGTTGTTTGGGAGGGTTTCAAGAAAAATTCTCCTAGCTCATCCAAAAACAATCTCCAGCATATTCAGTTATCAGACACGACTGGAACTTTAAACGGGACTGGCTTCTATGGTCAGATGAAACAAAAAAATTTGCTTTTTAGCAGCAAACACTCAAGACATGTATGTGTACAATGACATATACTGCTGTATTTTTGATGTTGTGGGCCTATATTTCTGCTGGAGGTCCTGGACATCTTGTTTAGACACATGGCATCATGGATTCTATCAAATACTAACAGATAAAAATCAATAAGTGACTGACTCTGTTAGAAATCTTATTATGGGCCATGTTTGGATCTTCCAACCGTACAATATTCCAAACACAAACCTCAAAAACAACACAAAAATGGGTCACTGAGCACAAAACCAAGCTTCTGCTGGCCATTCCAGTCCTCTGACCTGAACCCTGTAGAAAATGAGTGAGGTGAACTGAAGAGAATCTGAAGCTGTGAATCTAAAGGATCTGGAGTGATTCTGGATGAAGGAATGGTCTCTGATCTCTTGTCAGGTGTTCTCTAACCTCATCAGGCATTATAGGAGAACATTTAGAGCTGTTAAACTGACAAATGGAGGTTTCAAAAAGTATTGAATAAAAGAGTGCCATTAATTGTGGCCAATGTGTATCAGAGAAAAACATTTATTTCATAATGATATTTCCCCCCATTTTAAATTCTTATTATCCAATGAAAGGTTAGATTTTTGTGATTTTTTTTAAATAAAAGAATAAAAATCTTTTAAATCTTCTTTGATCATACCAAGTGCGTCGATTATTTTGGCCATGACTATCAAAAACTATTTTGAAAGAATTTTAAAATGAATCAATCTCTTAAGTCTCTTTCATTACTGATGATCTCTCTCTTTCTCACACAAACACACACGTATACAATATCAATTGCCTGTACAACAAATAATTGTTAATAAATCTTCATAAAAGTTTTAAAAATAAGTTGAATCTTGATGATTTTGGCTGTATGTGTAAAGAACTTTGCAAGAATTGATATATAAATTCACCTCTGTAAAACAAAGTAAAAGCAAAAAGGCCAGCACTGCAGTAGCCACTGGAAAAAAAAACTATCCATCGACCAGCAGGTGGCGCCATTTCATACAATTTGACAGGAAAAGGTGGCCCTTGTGTGACTTTTATAGGGGGTTTATTGCAAGAAGCCAGACAAGTACAACAAAAAGTGCTTAATTACACGTGTGAAGAAAATCAGAAAGGATAACAAAATAAAAACAAACATTAATTAACAAAACAAGTAGCCTAATAATACATTATTAGTAACACATTAATAATCATTTTTTAAAAACACAGATGAAAATGTACCGTACAGATGAACATTGATTGCTTTCTTGTTAGAACACAGTAATAAAACATTAATAAATACAAAACTAAAACTATTGCTAGCAATAGTACATTTTTGTTTATTAAAATAAATAGCATAAAATATGCATATTAAATGAAAAAAGAACTTAACGAAAATTACAAATGTTGCTTTGGCAACTAACTGAAATTGGTTTAAGCTGCAGCATTAAAATTACAATGGTATAAATAAATAAAAACTAAAACAGAAAAAAAAAATGTAAATATTAGGCTAATGTTTAAATATAAACTAATAAAAATGACAAAAGCAACCCGTGAAAATAAAAGTTTGTGCCAGAAATAGACTATATTACTATTATTTTGTAGGATGTACGTAATACTACTACTAAAAAATAATAAAGCTTTATTTTTTTAAGAAATTATCACAAAATATTTTATTTTAATAGTAAATCTCCTTTATTTGCCAAAAATGTAAATGTTCAATTTTCATTAAATCATTAAATAAAATATAAATGAAATCAATGTTTTTTGTTTTTGTTTTTTTTTGGGGGAGGGGGGGGGGGGGCTACATTTCATAAGGCTACTGTAAGAATAAAAAAAAACTTTGTATGCATTCAAATAATTAGACATGCTAAAACACAGAATTTGGTAACAATAAAACATAAGGTGAGAAAAAAATTAAACATTTCATACGGCCCTAAACATGTCATTTTTGTTACAGCTTTAATAGATTAAATTGTATAAGTTTCATGATTTTAATTAATTAGACATGCTTTTTGATTAACACAATTTAATTTGAGCATTAAAAAGGAGTCCAGAAAAATGTAAACAATTTTTTTTTTTTTTTTAGAATTTAGAAAACAATTAAGCGTAATTTAAACGGATTTTTATTAAATTATTTTCTAAGTATTATATATGTATATACTACATGTTAAAAAAGTAGCTACACCTCCATAATGTACTCGCGCACTCATTTTGTACTTTATATAGGCCTACTAAAAATTATTCTTTAGTACGTCTTAAAATAAATTTAAGATTAACTAAGTATACTCACATGTGCTATTTTGGGACACCATGAATATGAACTAAAATGTATTTAGTTACCACTTGCAGTAGCTACTTGAACCCATCTTTCATACACTAGTACACTAAAGACAGTGTTATACAAGTGGTGACTAAATACATTTTAGAATAATACAGAGATAGTATGTTAAAGTGCATTTTGGTTCGTAATTGAGGGTGCGTAAATAATGACAGGAATATAATTATTATTTTTTTTCCCCCGAACTGTTCCTTTAAGAGACGCTTTTATGATTGACAAGCGCACGGACCAATCAGCGTCGCGGAGGAGGAGCGCGTTCTACTTCCCTACATCGAAGAGAGCGGAGCCGTTTCCATCATCATCATCATCATCACACTGGACCTGCACAGATCAGCCGCGTCGCAAGCCACTGACTGCACATCAGACTTCAGATCCGCTGGACATGGCAGGGATCCTGGCGTGGTTCTGGAACGAGAGGTTCTGGCTCCCGCACAACGTAACCTGGGCTGACTTAAAAAACACAGACGAGTCCACCTTTCCACAAGCAGAGGATCTGTATCTGGCGTGTCCTTTAGCATTCTGCATGTTTATGATCCGGCTGGTGTTTGAGAGGTACGTGTCACATCTTCATCATCATCATCATCACTGATGAAGATGCGCTCAGGGTTCATCCTCAGCTGATGATGGGACAGGTTTGTGTGAATCAGGACAATGACAGGAACCCAATATGGCCCATCTTCTGGAATAATAATATTTATGATGAAAGTAGGTCAGTGCCTCTCTTTGATGTGTAGATCATTCTTAGGTGTGCCATCTATTTCTGTTTTTATACCAAATCTGAAGTTTGAGGATCTCCACTGACTCCTAACACTACTGTATGGGGTAAGTTGTCACAAAGGGAACCTGTCATTTTTAGCACAAAAACAGTAAAACATTAACTCCATGAAGCCAAAATTGAGTTTAATATGTTTCTTATTGTGCATTAATGTCATGTAAACCTATTGGTGACTGGCCATATCTGAATTGTGGGTCATCTTATTTAAAATATTTACAAACATTTAAAATAAACGTCACGGCCTACATTTTTAAGAGTCTTTTGACCTACATTTTGCTGTTCATCACACTGCTGAATTACCGAATATGCTGATTATATCTATACAGGGATATTTCAATAGCTGTGGAGCATGGAAACATCTTTTTCAGCCATACCTACTCGTATAATAACAATAATAATAGCAATTTTTAATATTTAAAAAAATAAAATCTCTTATACTTGCCAAGGCTGCATTTATTTATTCTAAAATACAGTACAAATAGTAATATTGTGAAAATATTTTTTTTATTTTTATAATAATAAAAAAATTATGTTTTTGTGTTTTTTAGGAAAACATGGTACTTTTTTCAGAATTTTTTTATGAATAGAAAGTTCAAAAGAACAGCATTTATCTGAAATAGGAATATGTAAAAAAAATATATTAATGTTCTTATAATATATCAATATTATTTTATTATTATACAATAATTTTTTAATATTACAAACAACTTTTAGTCAATTTAATACAACCTTGCTGAATAAATGTATTAATTTCTGTAAAAAAAAACAAAAAAAGCAATATTGACCTCAGTTTTTGTATATATAGGTAATTATAAATTAGGTAAAAATACTCATATTTATATTTTTGCGTCCAGCCATAATAAGTCAGGTCATGTGAATTGAAAATATATTATTTGAGATAGTAAGTAGATGCTGTTAGTAGCCAGTAACACCAAAAAAAATTTAAAAAAATCATAGAATATACTAAATCAAATTTGTAATTCTTATTTATATTTATAAATATATTTATATTAAATATTGGACACATTATTTTTGCACCTTATGTTGTTGAAACATAAGTGATAGTCAATGGATAAAAGTGAGAAAAAGTGGGAGATGTACCCAAACCTTTTTGAATTATCAAAATAATTTTTTCCAATTTTCTTTCTTTCTTTTTACAGAACCAGTGTTAGGTTTGCATCCAACATACCAAACCACTGCTAGAGAAACAAGCCTTTGTGCGTTTGGACGTTTGACTACTTACTGACATATAGCCTCTTCCCCATGTGACAACTAGCCCCGGTCTCCCCTATATTGCTGTCATATGCTTGAGATTAGATGATAAAACCAGTCAGTGTGCACTTGATATCAACAGTAAATCATGCTTTCCAGTGAGCTATGAAACAGACATTAATTTTGTGCTATTATGAGTTTTGACATCTGAAAATGTGTTGCCGTTCAATGTCACAAAAGCAGCAGTTTTGACATATTCCCTGCGGGACGGCACAGTGTCAGGTTTTGTGTTTATGTATGCCACAGACCATCTGCTCTTCACCTTCATCTGACAGGGTTCTTCAGATCTGAATGTTGTTCTTAATAGTTTGAAGGAGAAATATACTGTGAGGGTCTCCTCTGGGATTGTGTCTAGGGAGGAAGACAACATATTTTATTATCAGAGTTAGTCTATACGTTTAACCCGTGTGTTCAGTCAGTTCTGGACCGGCTGAAACCGTTGCATCTGAGTTTGCATATAACAAACCATTGCAAAATAATAAAAAGGCCATCAGTGATAAAATATCTCGTGGTCTTCACTGTGGCATCACTTGACTTCCTCTGTGGAAAGAGGACACATTATCTGAAGTACAAACATCCTCCTGCGTTGCACAATCGCTGTAAAACTATATGATGAGCAACAGCCCATTTATGGCATTTCAGCCCCACAAAAGCAAACAGTGCACAGGCCGCAAATCAATCCAGCCGCCCATAACCTTATCGCAGCTCTTCAGCTTCATATAAGAATCATTTCTACAGCATTGTCAGCACTGAATTGCATTTTCTTCGTGTGAGGGCTCTTAATTGGATGAGATGATTAATTAAGTGGCAGAAGCTCATTAGAACTGTCTAGTGTCACCTCCATTTCTATTCTTGTGACATCTTACTTTCCCAGACTTGCAAGGCCAGTTCATCTTTGAGATGTGTTTACCAAGTCTGCATTTACTTGATTAAAAATACAGTTAAAAACAATATTGTGAAATATTTATTACAATATAAAATAACTGTTTTCTATTCAAATGTAATTTATTCATGTGACGTAAAGCTGAATTTTTAGCATCATTACTCATGTCTTCAGTGTCACATGATTCTTAATAGACTGATTATCAGTGTTGAAAACATTGTTTTATTTGTACTTAATATTTTTGATAAATACAAAGTTCAAAATAGCATCATTTATTTAAATATTTTGTAACAAATGCCTTAATTAAAATTTCTGAGCAGTAGCGATTTAAAGCAGCCTTGCTAAATAATTTAAATAATAAGTAGTTTTTTTATTAAATAATTGAATATATTATTAATTAAAATAACAATTTAAAACATTCACAGCCATTTCTGTTTTGAAGCACCTGTTGAAACACCAAAAATGCTCATGTATTTATATAAAAGTGCATGTCAGACTTTTAGAAATGTGCCCTGATCAAGCGCAGACACTTCAGCTTTATTAATTATAGCTGATTTACACAATAACTAGAAAATGAACAGGATGTACATAAAGAGTTAAAGTTACTAGATTGAGTTCGCTTGCATGTAGACGTCAATATTTGTCTTTGATATCAATCTTGATATCATCATAATGATTTGTGTAATTTGATCAAACAGGATGGAATGTTTTATAAAAGACGCAAACCAACTAATACCATAAAACATCACATATTTATCAAGCCCATTGCTAATACTCACTGATACTTGTGCTGCTTTTTTAAAACTACCGTGATGTCACTTCCTGATAAAAGATGTCATTAAAAAACAGGGGTTTTTTACCCACCAAACAGAGAACGTTCTGCCAAGGTTCCCTTAAAGTTATGAACAAACATTAATAGAATGTTCAAAGTTTTCTGGTCTTAAATGTTTTCAAAACATTAGGAGAAAAAACTATTTATAGGACCATTTTTTCCTGAAACATTTTTATTTCAGTATAAAAATAATAAAAAACGTTATACATTTTTTATTAACAGATTCTAAAAATGTTTCTAAAACACACACACAAAAAAAGAGAAGAGATTTATTTTATTCGTTTTACTTATTTATTTGATTTGGGGCTTGTTTTAGTTATTTAGGCTACATTTATATTTCAGTTTTGTTATTTAGCAGACACTTTTATCCAAAGCGACTTACAAACGAGGAGAATAGAAGGAATCCAAACAGCAATAATATGCAAGTGCTATATTAGTATATTATTATAGTGTTTTATATTTCAAATTCACAAAGAAATGTGCAGCATTTTTTCCAAGCAATAATAAAAGGACATATTTCATTTATAATTTGTCTTAAATCTAATTTTGTTAAAAAATCTAATAAAATCGTGAATCGTGAGTGAATCGTTACATATTTTTGGGAACAGGTTGTAAAGAAAAGAATCATTTTAACAAATAAGCACTATTCCCATGTTTGTTTGAAATATATTAGTAGTTTAATATTTTATATTGCTATTATGATAAACGAAATATGACTTTCATAAACAGTGAGTTTGATATTTAGATTAAGATATGAAAATGTACTGCGTAGTAGCAATGACCCATGAAATGTTTCTTCTGGTTGTTGTTCCTTTTTAACATTCTCGTTATCAGATCAACAAGTTAGAGTCACATTAGAATAGCAATACCAACTGTAATGCAGTCTCTCTGATCAGCGGCTGTTTATTTCCTAATACACAGATGTTTATCAGAGCTTCGCAAAAGCAGCCAGTCATCTGCAGAAAAACCAAATGTGTACAGCTGGCCTGTGTGGTTTAACTGCTGCAGCCTATTTAATGCAGCATGTCAGACCAGGCATTGATATTACAAGATATAAATCTAATAAAGCGTTCTTTGTTATTGGTTGTTTTAGGTTTATTGCAAGGCCATGTGCACTAGGTCTGAAAATCCAGGCCAACGGGCCGCAGAAAGCTCAGCCCAACGCCATTCTGGAGAAGGTCTTCACTGCCATCACCAAGGTAAAGACCATGTTTCATACCAGTTAAAGAGGATTTATTGCTTCAGGAGGCTGGGAATATCACTACAACACAGTTTTGAGCCGTTTACTGCTATTATAAATGGCAAGAACAGCAGTTTGATAAAATAAGGCTATCACAAAAATGTTGTAAGCCAGTTTCAGTAGGACAGCAGCAACTAATGTGCTGAATACATGTGCATTTAACAGAATATTAATATAAACATTAACACCTTCAAGTATTTCTGCGTTAAATTATTGGTGTTTTTACTGCATTATTATTATTAACCCGTGTGTATCAATATAACAGTTACAGTTACATATGCGTCAATTTTAAAAAAAAAATATCATTATATGGTCATTAAAAATATTTGTTCCTGCTTTCGCTCCCAGCTTTTTTAGCAACATCAGTTATGTTCCTAACTACAAAAAAATCATTCATTTTCAGGATTTTAACCCATTAAATGCTAGTTTGTTTACATAATGCCACTGCTGTTTATGAGGAAAAAAATATATTTTAAACGCTGAGCAGATTTTTGTATTTTTTATTTTTGTTTGATAATTAGAAACAAACTTAATTTTGCATTCTTTTTTGTGCAGTGTCAGAATAAAAAAAATAAAATAAAAAAAATCTATTCACACACAAATTTCTTCATACCAACGCATCCAAACTATTAGAATTATATAATTTCAATTGGCCTTTTTTTCAGCAGAAACGGAAAATGGGAAAAAATAATTAGCTCCATAGACCAGGCCTTAGAAAATGGTTCCGTCGGGTGGAAAATAGTAATGTTAAGTGTTAAAAGTAGTAAAGATTTTAATTGATAAATATTAAAAACACCAGATAGACATATGATTAATGTTAAAAACTTGAAACTTTAAAAATAATGTGTTAGCACTGGCCTGTAAATCAAATTAGCTGAACATTTTCCTTCGGTTTTAGATTGAAATGTCTTGTTGAGCTGCCAAAGTTATCTAGCCGAGAGAAGCGAGTGTTTTATCTTGTCAATATTGTCGTTTCATTTATATTAATGGCATAATAGACAGTGGCAAGTCTTTTAGGCTGCATTGATGAGGCGTAATGATCTGATATTTTGACACTCGTCCATTTTTTATCCTGCCTGTTTAAGTTGTATTTAAAGGGACAGTTCACCCAAAAATGAAAATTCTGTCATTATCTCACCCTCGTGATGTTGTCTTTAGTGTTTAACAGAAGAAACAAAGTACTACAGGTTTAGAGCAACAGTGAACTATCACTTGAATGACGAACAGGCTGTGTTTGTGCATTAATACTGTACCTCACCTACTGTAGGTGAAATGATGCTCACATGAAACAGACGAGGACGATAACATAGAGAACCCAGGTGAAGTTTCATTTACAACAGCGATAATCCAAAAACATCAACTATGAATTAAATCCAAGACCTGAAACAAAACATAAACTATGAGCTTGACTATAAACAATAACATTGAACTGCATACATGCTTCAATACACAACAGATAAGATGGCAAACATGAGGGCTTATATACAAGGCTTTGGATTAATCACATGACATTAACAACCAATGAGAAAACGGAAAATCTAAATAAGATAACAAGATAAATGAACATGAACTAATGAGAGAACAGAGGCAGGAACAAGAGGTCACTTGACATGAAAAGGAACACATGACTGAATACATGACTAAACGACACATATATAAATTATATTAAAATATATGTATATATAATTTTTTATTTTATTTTAAGATTTTTAGTCAAATTTACAAATTGTTCAATGTAGTATTCAAGGAACATTCTTGCTGGTGCTGAAATGAATCATGATGTTGAAAAGCTTTTTATCAGCCATTTATCTTTTAAGAATTGTTCAGTTATGCAGTAACGTGATTTAAAACCTGCAGGGACTGTGAATCAGAATCAAATTGAAGCGCTTCTCACAGTCACTGAAACGAGAGACGTCTCAATTACAGCGAATCACATTAGTGTAAGTGAACAGAACTATTCTTACATTCACTACGGTGCTGTGAGTTTTTTATTACTATCACCTCCACTGAGTTGAATCAGTATGTACCGTGAGTTAATTTACCTTGAATCAAATGTAAGTGCTCTTACTGATGTTCATTTGGGAACGAGGCCAACAGAGTTTAATCCACAGCGTGAACTTCTGAACTAAAGCAGAGCAGCGGTTGCCATGTAAAAGATGAATAATGTTCCACCTTTTGAGCCCTTGTCTTGAAAGAAAGCGAGTGGTGTTGATGGTGACGGCTGTATGGAGTGACAGTACAGGTAATCGCAGTCTCAGAGCGATAGCGTGGCTCTTTGACGTGTGTGGCTTTATCAGAGCTCATGTGCGCTGACGCATCGCCACTATTTTTAGCCACAACAGATCTAAGTTTCCTTGACAAATGTTCATATTCTCAAACACACGAGATCCAGACATGCTTTAAGAATAAAAAGACAATTCCTGCCTGAAACGGAGCTATGCAGAGAGACAGAGAGACCCCAGGGCGAAGCTCATCTAGCTGGCAGGTTAGCAGATTGGAAGTCTAATTGGAAACTGATTGAGTTTGGATGAAATCCATTAGTGATAGACATCAGTTTTGGGGCTGTTATTTTTAGTATAAAAACAGTAGATGTTCATTGAGGGTAAACTCATTTTCTATTCTGACCATTTTTTCAAAAAAGAGACTTTTTGGCCAAAGGAATCCTGAAGGGATTTATTTTGCAGTAATGACCAAATATTATCCTGCTTTAATAATATATATATATATATATATATATATGTGTGTGTGTGTGTGTGTGTGTGTGCGTGTGTGGGAGCTGACAAATCATAAAAGCTGTGAAAATTAATCCTAAAAGATGTGTCTGTAAAATCACCAACAACTTCCAGAAAGCTGGGGTGATGCTCTGACAATCTACTGTCCTCAGGAGACTTTGACACAGAATTACAGATGCTACACAGCAAGATGCAAACCTCTGACCAGCACCAAAAATAGAAAGACAAGATTAGAGTTTGCAAAAAAGCACAAAGGTGAGCCAGAAGTGTTTTGGAACTGTGTTTATGGGCCGATGAGACAAAGATGATCCTTTATCTAAGTGATGGGAAAGCAAAAATGTGGAGAAAAAAGGGAACTGCAATGATCCCAAGCATACAGCCTCATCTGTAAAGCATGGTGGAGGTGGTGTCATGGCATGGGGATGCATGGCTGTCTCTGGAACAGGCCCTCTCAACTTTACTGATGACTTAATGTATGATGACAGTAGCAGAATGAATTTGGAAGGGTACAAAACCATCTTGCCTACCAATATTCAAGAAAATGCCACCAGATTCATTGGGAAGTGCTTCATATTGCATCAGGACAATGACCCAAAACACCCTGCCAGTTCAGTCAAGGAATTTATAACTGCAAAATATTAAATGGACAAAATATTTCTGTAGACTTCTGAGTTAATTTTGCTGCTGCCATCATGTGTTACATCATTAATGAAGATTAATGAGCCTGTCCCAGAAGAAGCGATGAAAGCCCAAGCCATTACATTACTTGTGTAATGTGTACTATAATGTACACCTGTGTACACTGTGTTTCAGATGAGCTTGTATGTTTGGGATCATGAGCAGATCCTTTCTTTCTCCAAACTTTAGCGTTTCCATCACTTTGGTCCATAAAATCAGTCCATAAAACCTTGTCCCAGAATTTTTGAGGCTTGTCTCCTATTCTTCTTGCTAATGAGTGGTTTGCATCTTCTGGTGTAGCCTCTGTACTTCTTCTAAGTTGTGTATCAGATCCAGATGAAAATACCTGTAAATAAAAGCTGAAATGTTAATCTCTCATCTCATATTGATCTTTTAATGTCAAACCCAAATGTTTACAGTCTACAGCAAAAATAAAGGAATTGGCCTCACTGTTCCAATACTTTTGGAGGGCACTGTATATATGTCAGTGGTATTGGTATTGTTGGCAGAATTCGGTCCTCAGCGAAAACTAATTGAGGAACCCTGCTTTAGCGGTAGATACAAAGGTATACCTTTTGAAAAGATTCCGACCCAGTATATTCCGACCAACTATTATGCTCGCAAGATTCTTAAATTTTGCATTATGCATTTTGCACACCTGTTAAAGCTGTTTTTGTGCTAAACTCTGCTTTGGTTTTCCTAACGCTCCTTGTTTAACTGAATAAACTTGCATGTGAATTGAATGAACATATGGCCTCTTTTGTTCAGTCATTGATGGTTAGCAGACCCTCGTTTGTCAATGCAATGCATTTTCTTCAGTGCCATTCTGAGTCATTCAGACAAGTTCAAAGGGGTTCGGTGAGTTCTAAAAAAAATCAATGAAACGTGCCTTGAAAGGAGGGAATCACGAATTAGTTCAAGGAAGTGACTGAGAATGCTTTGTTCATTTGAAAGATTGGTTCATTCACAATGGAAACCCCAGTCCTCCAGACATTACAGCATGCCTGTGCAGCATGACTACGCTCGTATGTGCAGATGGCTTTTTAAAAACAATGGTTTTAAATGTGCACAGAGTGATTTTTTCAAGCTGTTAAATCCACATTGTTTGTGCTCTGACTCTGGCGGATCTCTGCAGTGACACGCTTCTGTCTGCTGTGTCTTCCAGCACCCCGATGAGAAGAGGTTAGAAGGTCTGTCCAAGCAGCTGGACTGGGACGTGAGGACCATCCAACGCTGGTTCAGACAACGACGCAACCAGGAGAAACCGAGCACACTGGCGCGCTTCTGCGAGAGCATGTGAGAATCAGCTGTGTTGAGAAATCTTGTTTTTGTCAGGGCATAATATGCTATTGTACTGCAGGATGCCTATTGCAGTGATATCTGTCAGGTATGTAGGGACTTTTATTTTTAAATGGCATGAAAATGCATTAAAAGTTAATTTTACTTTCATAATATGATGCATTTCTGTGTGAAACAGGATATTCATTAAGAAAAGATGTAGGATGGGACTTGAATTGATTGGATGCTGAAAATTGGACGTTAAATGAATCACGTGGTTGAAAAATAGGGAAAGTTATTTGAGAGGCTTATATATATATATATATATGAAGTTATTATATTTTGATAAAGTAGACATTTCTTCTTTGGAATAATGCGCACTGATGAATCGCTCACAATAAGGAACATTTATAAAGTACAGTACTGTTCAAATGTTTGGGGTTGGTAATATTTTTGAAGAGTTTTTGAAAAGTCTCTTAAGCTCACCGAGGCTGCATTTATTGGATTAAAAATACAGTACAATTTTACAATTTAAAATAACTGTTTTCTATTCGAATATATTTTTAAAATGTCATTTAGGTAACACTTTATTATGTGTCCATAATACAGAGTAATTACCTAGTTAAGTACTTAGTTACATGGTGAGTACATTTTGTTTCATGCAAGTACAACGGCTACTACTAAGTTATGGAACAGCCTGTACTTACAGTTTGTAATTATATACAAGTAATAGGCAGCTACTGTTACACATATGTAATAGACCGAGTCTCTTACACAGCTACTTATGTAACCAAAATATTGTTACATATGTGTTGTAGACGTTATACGTTTTATTATACGTTTATACGTGATTACTATACGTTTGGCCTCTTTTTGCTGATTTTTTCGTTTTGTTTTAAGTTTTATTCATTGGTGGTGCTTTACCTGATGGCATGCAGTCGTAAACATCAGGAGTTGTCTCCGTCGGCTTCTCCGATTAAGAAGAAATCCAAGTCACCGAACTCAAGCGATATGATGGACAAGATGGCGAACACTGTTACACACTTTGAGGACATTCTAAGAACCGAGTTGATGGCGATGCGGAACGAGTTCACTTCTCACATGTCAGTTGTTCAGTCGCTATGCTCTAAACTGGATCTACTTACAGGGGCGATGAGAGAACCAAAGAAAGTTGTTGCAGATCACGATAGGCGTGTTGCCACGCTCGAGCAACAGGTTGTGGACTTACAGGATCGCAATAGGCGCAGCAATCTGCGTCTGGTTGGATTGCCTGAAGGTTACGAGAAGGACGACCCTATGGGCTTTTTGAAAAGATCGCCACCGATGTGGCTTCCGTCTCTGGCGGGCAAAGAGATTGAAGTGGAGCGAGCGCATCGCGTGTACACAGATCGCACTAAACCACGGGTTTTCATCTTTAAACTGCTGCGGTACACGGACAGGGAGACATTTGCTGTCTAATCAGAGAAGAGATTGATCTTGAGCATTCATACAAACCTTTATCTATTACTACTGTTTGGGCTAAGGATCTTAATGAGGATGCGCATGTTTTATTTTCCGATCAGGTATGGGGTATGTTTAAATTGTCTTCTAAAAACACTAATCACCAAATGATTCTTTGGAAATTGCTGCATAGGGTTTACCTGACTCCAATGAAACGTTTTTATATGAATCTGTCGTCTTCTAAGTGTAATCTCTGTTCTCAAGGAGTTTTAGGCACGTTTTTGCATTGTTTTTGGGAGTGCCCCTCTCTCTCACCTTTTTGGACTCAGCTCTCACAGGACCTGTTATATTTGTTGGGTACTGAGATATGTTTGACTCCGTGCCATTTTTCCATGAATGACTTTTGGGACTTCACCTTGTTTTATTGTTATTTGTTTATCTATTAATATTAATTAATATATTTGTATTATTATTTATTTTTATTTATTTATTTTTTTTAAGTCTACCAGGGGGTGAGATGGGTTGGGGTGGGTTTTGCCCGAAGTTGAACATTCTTCAACTCTCAGCGCCGAGGAAAAAAACGCCCGAACGAGAACTATTGAAAAAGTACACCAGCCTCGGGAAAAAAGTTTTGGTGGACACGCGGCCTAAAAGTATTCATTTCTTTAAAAAACTATTCTGACCCTGAAAGTTTTGAACAATAATACAGTCGATTTTGATTTCAGGTTAACCTGAGGTATTAAAGGGGTCATATGACGTTGCTAAAAAGAACAATATTTTGTGTATTTGGTGTAATGCAATGCGTTTATGTGGTTTAAAGTTAAAAAAACACATTATTTTCCACATACTGTACATTATTGTTACTCCTCTATGCCCCGCCTTTCTGAAACGTGCCGATTTTTACAAAGCTCATCGTTCTGAGAAGGGAGGCATGCTCTGATTGGCCAGGTATCCAGTACTTTGTGATGGCCAAATACCTCAAGCGCGTGGCGGAAATGTTAGGGGGAGAGCGATGGACTCACTCCGACATGAGTGAGGGACACCAGCAGAAGAAAACTGGTGTCATAAATAAGGTACATCTGCAAGTGTAAAGGTGTACGATTGCACATCTATAGATTGAGTGATGTGCACAGTCCGGGGGGGGGGGGGACAAAATGCATTCTCTAAGGCGCTAAGAGCCGTAGAGGCAAATAGTGCATTTGAAGGTATAGGAAATACAGAGAGAATGTGAGACGCTAGAAGGGGGGTTCTAGTCGTGAATCGCTCTACCAACTCTTAATTCCTACCATTACAGACACATCGAGTTTTAGCGAATAGGTCAGATATGATGGTCAAAGTAAGTAGGGGGTGAAGTAGTGGAATAGTTAGGTGTTTTGGAAGGGTTTTTTTTCCCCGTTCACTTAGTGCAGAAGAGTTTGAACAAAGCTTGAGAATATTTGTTTTAAAATTTCTTATTATAAAAATTATTTTTATTATTTTTATTGCTGTGATCAATATTATTATTATTATTTTTTATGACTATTTTACTTTCTTTCATGTAAAGCACTTTGAATTACCATTGTGTATGAAATTGTAGACTACTCTCCTGCCAGGTTCAGGAAATAGTCCTCCGTAAAATGCGCTGCACACACTCTAATATTTTTGTTGTGCTGCTCTGGAACAGTGTTGTACAACTTAACCACTGATTTCTAGTTGTGTCCTCTTTTGGTAGCCCAAACAAAGTACTTTCGCTTTCACAACCAAACAGAGTCTCCAGGACATGGCGCCGGCGGCAGCAACAATACTACAGCGAGAATAAAAATCATGCCCTCTTTCATTGCGTATACATTTGGGCAGTGTTATGAAAATCTCCCCATATCGTGACGTAGACATATGGGGGCGTGTTTGAATGAGCCGTTTTAGGGGGGCGTGGACAAGTCTTAACTTTTATAAAGAATATTTCTTTGGTTTTGAGACTTCAGGGATTTTATCTATGCACAATCAGCTTGTAATACTCCAAAGAGAAAGGAAAACTTGAAATTGCATCATATGATCCCTTTAAAGCCTTTGTGATTTCATTTGGTTTGTGTTGTTCTCTGTGGGTTTCTGGCCGAGAGAAGCGTGTCTGCACTAGATAGGTGTCACCTGTGTATGTTATTGTGTACCAGTGTCCATTAGTTAGGTGGGATGAAGGCAAGTAGGCCACAGTCTATTCCTGTTTGTCTTTCTTTACCTCTCAATCTTTCTCTCTCTTATCTCGCCATGTTGTTGCCTGTCTTTGCTCATCCTGTCCACAGCATCTCCTATTCTTGTTCTCCGCTGCTTTATCTTTATCATCCTTCCCTCAGTCTCCCATTCCTTAAACATGGATTCAAAGGAATATTTTACCAGTAACCGTGAATAATACAGTAGCTGATGTTCCTGTGCTGCATCATGTCACTCACAGATTTGACCTCTGCCAAACTCTCATCAGCAGCTCATCGTTGCTCTTATCGCTTTAAATCAGCAAATTCTCACCGTTTTGTCCAGCGGTTGTATCCTCAGCGGTGGGATTTGTCGGTTTGTGTCTGATCTCTGGTCGGGTCTGAAAGCCCCAGAGGTTATAGTGATCATCTGATCAGTGCTGAAGCATGACACTGTGCCATTTGCTTCAAAGGCAATTAAGCCACAGTCTTCAGAGATCACAGAACACGCTCACGTTTGAGTGTAGCTTAATGAGAACCATGTAATGATGCCTTTCTCTCACAGAATAATAGAGCAACTCTGATTTTTGATGAAGGCACTTTGGAGAGCATCTTCGGTGACTTTGAAAACTAACTGTGCAGAATAGCCTAAGGCTGCATGATTTGGGAAAAAATCAGATTGCGATATTTCTGAAAAAAATTGTGATTTACTTTATAAATTATAAGATTTATTGTGATAAAATTTATAAAAAAAAAAAAAATAAAATAAAATAAATAAATTATTTATTTTTTTATATGATTTATTTTTTAGATTTATTTATTTATTAATTTATTTTTTAAATCCAGGTTTGTTGTGCTTGTTTGTAGGGCTGCAGAATTTGGCCAAAAAAGTTATTATATATAAAGATAACTAAATAATAATAATAATTAATAATATTATTATTATGGTCATCTTGATATAATCACTTTTTTGCCAATTTGTTGTTGTTTTTATTACTATTATTATTATTATTATTACTATATTAAATATTTTATTATTATTATATAAATTTGTTATTATTATTATTGCATTTGCAATTACACTTAAAAATGTTTTTAATTTATTTAAAAAAGTAAATGTGTAATAATAATAATAATAATATTTTACAATACAACTGGGAAATTACAATACTGATATTTATGGCTATGTCTTAATATCTTCATTTTCAAAAGTTAAAGCATTGAGTTTTTTATTTCAGTGGAAAGCTATAGTTTTATATTATTAAAACACAGTTTAGCTTCTGGATGCTGGATGGATGCTGGATAGAGACACTCTGGAATACACCAGACACACTATTTTGCAACTGTTTTTAATATACTCTTCAATTCAGATCTGAAATTCACTGTGGACTATGTCAAAACCAGAAAGTGTCATTCTTATATTCACTTAAATTCCCTTTTTTGGATAAGATTGGACGTGCAGCATGATTACAGTCATCTCTGATATTACGCAATAACCGCATCGGGCTTAACGTCAACAAACACACAGCATCTGGCAGATTTCATACAGCTCTCTGACAAAATACTGAACTGAAACGCACAAAACTGACCACACAATCTGTGGAAACGTTCAAACGGTGTTTGTATGGAGACTAAAAATATGCCTTATTCTCTGTGGGTGTGGGATAATCCACTCTCTCTGTGAACTGCGATTCTTCCCTCGCAAAGTGAGAAAGACGATCAAAAAAACCCTGTTGTGTAAAGTCAGTCGAGGTTACACCACTAACGAGAGTCTGTGCTGTACATGAATCAGTGTTTCTTCTCCTTGTGCCAAAAAACTAACAAAAACGAGGACAAATACAACTGAACTTTTGGTGTGAAAATGTCAACTTGTTATGTTAATTAGGCTATGTTCAGAGTAGTATATTGCCATACTGTTTACAGTTAGTGCTGTATATGGCTTAACATGCATTTGAGAAGACAGTTTCATAAAAACAGTCACTATGCTAAAACTGCCTTAAAAACTAGTCTGACCATCGAGCAGTTAATCAAGGAGTAATCAGTCTTACTTTTTCAATTCAAATTAGATCAATCTAAGCTTTTATGTAACTGACAAAGTTTTAAAGAAAAAAAATACATGACTAACTTGTAAGGCCTAGTCAGTTTATACAACCGGCCACCAAACCTGTAACTAGAAGCATTTATTAACCAATTAAGACAGACGTAAATATTCATATTGTAATTTTACAGTTGCATTGTAAAATAAAATAATAATTATTATTATTTTTATATTTTTGTCATTTTTTAGTTTGACAGTGATCTAGCGTTTAGTATTAGTAGTAGTAATTATTATTATTATTTGTAGGGCTGCACTAATTATATATCAATATGATTATAAATAATATTAATGATAATAATTTAGACAATCTTTTTTATTAAAAATAAATAATTTGCTGTGCTTTATAGGATTGTAATTTATTATTAATAATTATTATTATTTGTAGGGCTGCACTAATTGTATATCAATATGACTATACAATAAAAAATATCATATTTTTTATTAAATTCTGTAATTTGCTGTGCTTTATGGTATTGTAGATTATTATTATTATTATTATGTGCAGCCCTACTAATAATAATAATTATTAATATTACTTCTAGTTTTACTAATGCTAAAATACAATATTAAACCGAATGTTAGCTCTCCATCAAATAAACAATGTGAGTGTTAAATAATAATAATAATAATATAGCCAATCTTTTTCATTAAATAGTCATCTCTTCAATAAAGTACACAGCTTTCTTTGCCATTTTTCCTGATTTTTGATTCAAAGTTGTTCCACTGGATTGTTTTTTAATCCGTGTGGAGAAAATGAATGGGAAAAATACTTAGCCAAGGCTGCTGACCAAGTAGGTGATCGCTGATTTGCTAGTTAGTAGATATCGAACCAACTGCAGTAATTGTATATGAATTCTATAGATGAAATCTATAAGTTTCACTCAAATGCTTATTTCTCTGACTTTCTCTATCCACCTCCACCCATGTTTAACTAACCTGTTTCCAGGCAACTCCGTTGACCTCTAATTAAGTAAATAACTCCTGCTCGTTTGTTTTTACTATTGATCAAGGAAAAAGCTCAAAATTGCAGTTTGTTAAATTAGCAGGATACCAAACAGCAAAAACTGCCCTTTCATTTCATTATGCCTCAATTGACTATTTTGCCACTGCTTAACAAAGTCCTAACTGGGCTCAAAAGCCTTCATTAGCCCAACAGTATCTTTCTCTCTCCACCGTTGTTTATGAACAAGTGCCTGTGAAAGGTTTAGTCTCGGTTTAATGGAAGATGCAGTTTGAAGTGACAAGATCTGGTGTTTCCTGTGCTCCGTGGTCCATCGCAGTCCTCCAGAAGGGCCTCAGAGGCCTGTCAGACAACATCACGGTCAACTACAGAACAGAGCATCTCTGTTTTTGAGGAGACTCAGAGAGAATAGGTGTATCTGGAAGGTCTTTCAAGGTCAGGCTTCAGCTGAAGCCCAGCGGCTCTGATTTGCTATTCAAAGACGTCCAAAGCTTAACCGAGAAACACACTGAAAAATGCATCGCTTTCTTAAAATTAGGACTGAGTGCTAGAGCTTGGATAATCCTGATATTATTTCAGCCTTTTGAAACATCATTTCATCCAAACAGTAAGTCGATTCAAACTATTTAAAGCAAGAAGTAAAATACTATTTTTAAATAGTTCAAAATGATCAAGACTTTTTTTTCTACATAGTTTTTCACTAAATGAGAAGGAAAGAATTATATTGGATGGAATTTAATTCACAATTTTATTGATTTATTAATTGATTATTATTATATTAGTTTATTTTATACAGGTAATAATTATTTTTTACAAACCTTGTTTTTGCTCAAATTTAAAGATGGAGTTTGCAATAAAAAAAAAAATAATAATAATAATGCTAACTTTATTTCAGCTTCTTGCCAAGGCAACATTTCACATTTTCATTTAGTTTAACTTGAAGTACTAAAATAACAAACTACTTATTACTGCAAAAATACTAAAAATAAAAACAGAAAAGAATAAACACTATAATAGCATCTCAATGACACTAAACAGTTGAATAGCATTTAGTGCATTTTTACATTTTAAAGCCTATTTTATATTGAATGTAATTGTTTCTTTGTTCCTCCTTATTAGCTTGTATGTTTTCAAATGGTATAGAAACCATTTTCAAAAATATATTTATTGTGTGTTTCTTATGGAAGCCCGTTTCTGCCACTGAATAAAAAATAAAAAGGTAATTGCGACTTTTTATATCACAATTCAGATTTTTTTTTCTCATAATTGTGAGATATAAACTAACAATTCTGAGAAATAGTCAGAATTGCATGATATAAACATGAGGCAAAGTCGCAATTCTGAGAAATCTGAGTTTAAATCTCACAATTCTGAGAAAAAAAGTTAGAATTGCAAGTTTTTATCTTGCAGTTGTGACTATAAATCGTAATTTTGATTTTATAACTCGCGACTGTGAGTTTATATCATGCAATTCTGTGAAAAAAAATCAGAATTGTGAGATAAAAAGTCACAATAACCTTTTATTATTTTTTATACAGTGGAGGAAACGGACTTCCATAGTTTTCCATATAGTTACGTCATTTGTAGCCAATTTTTTTTTATTATTAAATTTTATTATTAAATTTGTAATTATTTAAAAGTCTTATAATTCTAAAAAAATATTTAATACAAAGGTATAGATCAGTTAGATATTCAAAGTCTTTAAATTCATTCATTCATTATTCATTTTTAAAAAATGGTTGAAAATTGTGATTCCCATAATTGGGAATCGTTTCCGATCCAACTCCAATTAAAGATTGGCTGAAGAAGTGCACTCTGATGGTATCTTGCAGTTTTTCAGTTTGTGTGCACCGTGCGTCAGACAGTCAGTGACTGTTACTGTGGGTGGTTTCCGTGTCCGTCTGTTCTGGAGCTCAGCCTTAAAGGAAGGAACCGTAATTGATGTCGTTTTCATTTCTCATGCGGAGCGACAGGGAGTTCTGTCTGTGTGAATATCAAAGCAGTAATTAATGGCATATATCTCATGGTAAACCCCAGAGGGCTGGACGACTGCAGTCAGTCGGTCTCAGGGAACGCTATGTGTCTGTGGTAGGTGTTTGTTTGGCTGCGAGACTCATTTCTTTGTCCGCTTTGATCTCGGAGGTATCGGCTGGCACAGGCGTCTGCGCCTGGGAACTGACCACAGGCAGAGAGATCTGTAACCACAGGGGCAAGTTAAAAAGGCTACGCTAGCTTAAGCCACCAAAGCCAATTTGTTTGCAATTCAGTTTGATTCATTTGGACTGTTTTGCCTCGCTCTCCTGTGTTACTTCTTTTCATGCATTTATGAGTGATTTCTCTTACCGAAATAGAACTGCACAGAAAACAAATTATATGAAGAAAGTATTTTCAAAGGCAAACAATTAACAAATAGGATTGTTTCAATTGGCTTTTGAATTATTGGCATAAATAAGCTTCTTTTTTTAATGATTCTTTCACTATGAACTCTATGAACCTTCACAAATGAACACAACTTGTATGGATTATGAAGCCCAAATTCAATTAGCAGAAGTAAAAAGCTAAAGTTAGGTCAATATACACCACAGTTTAAAAACAGTTCCCTGAAAACTTGAGTTTAGTAGCAAGAATGTGATTATAAGTAAAAGCAGACTAGTGAGTAAATGAGTTTACCTGTTTAGCATGATGTTTTATGTCCCAAAAACCTCTAGTCCTATTTGGCCACCTGTTGTTGACCAAAAGCATGCAGGCATTTAACACAATCGACCAATCACAATCGGGTGGGATCTACACACTCAGAGAAAAAAGGTACAAAAGCTGTCACTGTGATGGTATCCTTTCAAAAGGTACTAATATTTACCATTTAGCTACTAATATGTACACTAGATGTACTGGTATACACCATTTAGGAGTAAATAAGGTACACTTAGTCAACCGAAAATATGTGTACATAATATATGAGGACAGTAGAGATCTTCTCAACAGGAAAACAGGGTAAAACTGGCATTTTAAGCAATTTAGAAATCCCGGCCAGGACATGTCAGAGAAAAAGATATTATCACTCTAAGAAAAGGAAAAGCTTCAAGTAAGCTTATCATCAGTAAAAAAAAAAAAAATCACAAGTTGGGTATTACTAATGCATTTTATGTTGAATAAAACATGAAAATATCTTGAGCTCGTGTTTCAGATCGTATTTCAGTAATTTAAGCCAGAAAGCCATTCAAAAAACCCTTTGACTTTGAGACGATGGAACCTGAAGTGCAAAAATGTGAACTTGTTTCTTGTCATTTATTCCTTTCAGTGTTGCATTTTGGCATCTCTCACTGCATTTTTCTTCCCTTTTTGTGCAAACGACTACCGTAAATCTCTCATTTTAATGGCCTTGCCATCTGTCTTAATAGCAGTGGTTGTCCATAGATGTCCATCAGATGTTATGCAGCACAGCATTGGAAATGTACAGCAATAAAAAAAATATATATATATTTTTTCCATTTTATATCTGATTCTCAATTTTAATACCTCGGTAAGACTCGTGCATTGGCCACAGCTTTATATTGTCCTCTCACATTCTGCACTGGCAGTGTTTTACATGTACGTTTATGCATGTGGCAGATGCTTTCATCCATTGCCACTGAATGTGACATTGCATTCAGGTTGTGCATTTGATCACTTCATGCATTTCCTGGAAATCTGACTCGTGATCTCACCATTGTGATCTCACCAGTGATCTATTGTTTGAGCTTTAGTAGTGTTTTCTTTTTTGAGTTGCATAAATCACTATTTCTTATGCAAAAAAGACAGCAGGCAAAAACTGAGATAATCAGCCAAACAGTTTAAAGAGTGGGCTGATTTTGACTCAACCCTGAATTCAGCTCTCAGTTTTGAGCATACAGTTATCATGAGGTATAAGTTAGATTTCAAAACATGAAGTGTTGTTTTCGCTGTGCATATGTGTTTTAAAGGTGTTTTAAAGGCTCGTCCAGAGATCTGCAAAGGCCAGTCGAATTCAACTGAAGGTGGTTCTTGGCCCGAAAAGTTTAAGAAACACTTGTTTAGAGTATTCAGACTGGCAGAAGTTGATGGATGGAAAAACAAAATCCAAAAGAATAGGGGAAAGGTTACATGAATCAGTACTGGAAAGCCTGGTGAGAGAAGCGTGTGTGTTTGGTTAGTGTGGAACAACTGGTTTAGGGTGACTCAGATGACATGTTGAATAATAGAGCGACTGGTGGAGAGCGTTTTAGAGCAGTGCCTCTCAACTGGTGTTGCTTCAGGACCCAGATTTTACTTTCAACATCAAGTCAACGTGCATAAAATGTACTTAAAACATTATAGTTTATTAAAGAATCATATCATATTAAAACGTGAACGGTAGTGTATGTTTGTTATGCACTAAACGTCTCAGTGCACTCATTTAAGGGCTAATTATGGAGGGAACAGACAGAATGAGATGTTATATCAGCCCAGGCCAGCGTCCTATCTTCAGCTTGGCCTTTGTTTTGAAGGATGTGCTGTGAAATTTTGTCACAACAGGACGTTTAAAACAGGACATCTTGCACATTGAATTCCTAATCAATGTTGAAGTACATGAGCGTGAGGAGAGGGGTTAACCTGATCGCTGTGTTCACCTCCCCCATCTCTGGACCAAATGAGGACACAAAGCTTTTCTTGTTGATGCTTCTGCATTAAAATTACTTTATGGTGCAATAGTAATGCAGAATGTTTCTGAATATCCTGTTCTGTGTGTTTTCTACGCAGGTGGAGGTTCACGTTTTACCTGTACATATTTACGTACGGTGTGCGCTTCCTGAAGAAGGTAAACAATCTCTTTTGACTGAATAATTGATGGTCATTGTGAAACAGTACATCGTTTATGATTGACAGGTCGATACATCCATTATTCTGTTTTGCTCTCAGTCTTGTTGTTTCCATAAAACACTCTCGAGTTGTTGACAGGATGTTGTTGAGCAGAGAAGCTTTGTTTTTTCCCAGCATTATCAAATAGATGCAGTGTCACAGTTTTTTATTTACTTATTCGGTATCACGACTACAAAATGCAGCAGCACACTGAGAGTTATTCTTCGTTTTGCCTTTCATCACCTCTTGGGGTTTTGCGGAGTGAACATGCAGACAAGATGAAGTTAGAGAGATGTCAGCTCTGACTTGATTTTGATTTGATTTGTTGTGTCGTACTGTGCGGTAAGAGACAGCATCCATAAACTCTCTTTCTCTCTCTCTCTGCCCTTCCTCTCATAAAGCTATCCATAATTCATTACTCTATCCATAATGCAGATTATTTTCCTCCAAGCAAACATGTTCAGAAGATCTGGCAGCATCTTTAACTCTTCAATGAAGCAATTAAAGGATAGTTCACACAGAAATAAAGATTCTCTCATTGTTTACTCAATATCATGTTGTTCCAAACTAGGGCCGCACAGTATATCGCAAATGGACTTGAATGAAGCTTATCATCATCAATCGTTAGCATTTTGATATGATTTTACTTCATTAATTTGTAAATGTTTTAAGTAGATGCAAGCAGACAGAAAAAAAAAAAAAAAAAAAATATATATATATATATATATATATATATATATGTGTGTAATGTATATCTATAAATTATATTATTATATAAAAATATATTTAAAAAAAAAACATTAAAATATATATATAAAAAAATATCAAAAATCATATTTTTTCATTGTGCATTTCAATTAATCTCAATGAAACTGCAGTTGAGTTATTTTTGACTAGGTTAAAAAAAATAACAAAAAAACAGCTAATTAACACAATGAAACACAATAACACATGATTTTTGAAAAGTAAAAAATGGAGTTATGTGTTTTTGCAAACAAAACTCTTCATATATTAAATATATAAAAAGATAAATTGAAAAATGTATTCAATAATATATAGAGACCAGCAATATATAGAGAGAAAATAGATAGATAGATAGATAGATAGATAGATAGATAGATAGATAGATAGATAGATAGATAGATAGATAGATAGATAGATAGATAGATAGATAGATATTGCACATCTATAATATATATATATATATATATAAGAAATAAAATGTCAATATTTCACACATATTCCTCCTTTTTTCACAGTTCCTCCTATTTTAAAAATATTTTAGGCATACAGCTTTGGAAAGTAAGCAAATGAAGACAAATAAATATAATTTTTGAATAAACTGTTCTTTTAAATGAGTATTAAGCATCATTTGCACATTAATTCAAAACCTATGTTCCAAAAACGAGCATATTAGGGAACACAGTATTATTTATGAATAGATGCAAGTAGGTAATGCTGTGTGTCTTTGTAGAAACTAGGCTAAAGGTGAACTGCTTGAACTTGCATGACAGAACTGAAGAAACCATCCAGAGAATATTTGTTTACTTGCCGTCCATTTGAATCCATGCAATGCAGAATAATAAAATTGGACACAACCATAACCACTGGATTTTTCATCAGCTTTGGTTCTGGAAGGGATTCATTTTCTGCACAGGCATTTGAATTTAGTGAAGCATTTGAATTCATGGACATTTTAAGACTATAATGCACTTGTCCTAATGAGAATTTACCATAGTTCTTGCACAGTATTCATAGTTTGTCATTTAAAGAGCATATGATGATGTCACAGCATCAGATGTCTGTCCACAGATTTTCTTATTCTCGAATGTGGCCTTTGAGAACGATGCTGTGAAGTTGCTAATTAGCCAAAAGTTGCGTTGGATTGGATCATATGTCAGTATTCTCATTTCAATTATGTAGCTAGCACTGAGGATAATGACTGTATTTTCAGTCTTTTTCATACTTTGATGTAGCAGAATTCAAAAAGCTCTTTCAAAAGACATTATCTTGTGTATCTTCTTTAGTGAAAAGCTCTGGAGATCATTTGTGTGTCTGTGTTTGATTTTCAAGAGCCCGTGGCTGTGGAACACCCGAGAGTGCTGGTACAACTACCCCTATCAGGTACATTTATACTGTCTGATATAGCAATAACAGTTATTAAATTGGTCATACTGTATACCTCTCTCTGAGGGTGTTTACATGATAATTATTTACTAAAAATGACAACATTGTCAAAACGATCCCCATTTACACAGGTCAGCGATAATGACTAAAAAGCGCAGTATTTTCAGGCCCGAAAATGCCGTTGTTGTATAAATAAACGGCCAAAACACATAAGTTTTCTATTTTTTGGTTGAACATGGTGTCATGTAAATGTTTTTTTGAGGCAAAACGGTCATAGTTTTTCATGATTATATTCTACCCTCATTGACTATTAGATACTTTTTGAAAGTTAGTAAGTGAATGGGTGCCGTCAGAACGAGAGTCCAAACAGCTGATAAAAACATCACAATAATCCAAACCACTCCTGTCTATTAGTGTACTGTTTTGTGAAGAGAAAACCTGCATGTTTTGTAAAAAAAATACATAAATAAATTAACTTCTGGCTAAAATGCAGGTTCTTTATCCATAATATTGCTTTCTCCAGTGAAAAAGTCGTAACATCTGAATCAGGAGAGAAATATGAACAGATCACTGTTTACAAGGGAAAAGAGTCTACTCTTGTTTGATACAACAGGGGAATGATTTTTTTCACAGAGAAAGCGTTGTTATGGATTATGGAGTATTATTTTGGCTAGAAGTGACAGTTTAAGTTAAAACTTAACTTCTTAAGTTCTTTGCAAACTTAACTTAAACTTATAAATTTAACTAACATTTTAGGTTAGAGGAGTTCGGCTGCCAAAAAAGTTTGGGAATTCCTGCTCAAAATACTCATTAGAGCTGCTGTATGTGTGGTTTTGTGTTGCTGACTGTATTGTGTCTGACTTTTATAGCCGTTAACCGTGGATTTGCATTACTTCTACATACTGGAGCTGTCCTTCTATCTGTCGCTGCTCTTCTCGCAATTCACAGACATCAGAAGAAAGGTACGTTAACCATGAGTTTACAGCCTCAGATACAACTCTTTTTCATCTTCAGAGCATCAGTATTGGGCTTCTGGCAGCAGTTACTGCACATCTGAACGTGAAAGATAGCTTTGTGGAAGGCAGCGAGCGTTGCTTTGGTCTGGTTAGACGTGTCTTCTGCAGCGCTTTGAGTTTCTCATGAGAGGGATCATGCTGGGTTTATTAGCAGTGACATGCAGGGCTCTTGTTTCCTCTGCTGTGCAGGGGCGGAAGGGTTTTCTGGTTTCGGGGGAGCTTCCTTTTAAACGTGTGAAATCATGACCACTAATAACTGCTGCCACTTAATTTCAGCTGTAATTTCGTAAAGTGTTTAATATTCATTGTGTTCTGATATTCATAAAAGGTTATGGAAAATGCATATTTACGATCAGTATGCATGATGTTCATTAATATGCAAGATTGAGTTTAGTTTCTTTATGAATGCATTGTCATGTGCATAAATTGCAGTTTCTAAATTAACATTTGTAAAATATTGCAAGTCAATTGGAGCCTGACAATTTGTCTGGAAATTAAACTTTTGCAGTTTAAATTGTTGCAAATTTATTTTCAGATTTGGTTTTTTGATAACAAAGGAGCAAGTAAATGGAAAAGTAGGAATATTGTTTAAAATGTTGGTCTACTACTGTTGTATATTAAGCACACTAAATAAATTCATAAATGCATTATCATTCAGTAATTTATTTTTATTTTTTTTAAGAAATTGAGCAAGGATGCATTAAATTGCTCTAAAGTGTCAGTAAAGATTTGCATTTGAAATAAATGCTGTTCTTTTGAATCTGCTATGCATCAAAGCATCCTGAAAAAATACAAATTTTGTTTCCACAAAAATATTTCAACATTGTTTCTTGGGTAGCAAATCAGCATATTAGAATGATTTCTGAAGGATCATGTGACACTGAAGACTGAAGTAATGATGCTGAAAATTCAGCTTTGCATCACAGGAATAAATTACATTTTAATATATATAAAAAGAGAAAATGGTTATTGTAAATAGTGATAAAATTTCACAATTAAATTTTTCTGTATTTTTGATCAAATGCATCCTTGATGGGCTCAATACACTTCTTTCAGAAACATATATAAAATCTTACTGATCTCAAACTTTGAATGAATGAATAAATGAATATGAAATATTATGAAAATAAATAAAATAAAATAATAGCTAACTACCTAAAGTCAGGAATCTTTTTTGTGCATGGACTAAATCATTTTGGGAAAATGTCATACATTTGCATTTGGGATGATTTTTGGACATACAATGAATGATAAAGCTTCCGTGTAAATCTGAGTTTTTTCCTAACCAGCTTCAATTAGACATTCTGTCGGTTGCACAGTCTGCGTTTGTTCAGGCTTCACTGGGTTGCCCCGCCCACCGTCAAGTCTCATTGGTCCAAAAACTCCTACCTCACATAATTCATAATGCTACATTAACATAATTTATCTTCTGTTTGGCTGTTATCGCACCATACCGGACAGGCAAAGTACTTGACGCATTCACTTCTCATGCTGCGCTTGTTTGGGACACAACGTCAGTCTTAAACAGATGTCATGTAAATGAATGCAAATGTAAACAACTAAAATCCAGACTGCCCTCAGCGCTCTCAAAAGCTTCTTTGAGCTCCACAGGCTGTGTAATTGTCCCTTGTTGATTACAGCAGTGGGGTCTCAATGTAAAAGTGCTCTCCTGCAGCTGACATGAGCGCTCTCTGTCGCAGCCGTATTGGTTCTGTGGCGTAATGCAGGAGGATCTCAGCCTGTGTGTTTGAACAGGTGGACGTTTGCTCTCAAAGACTCCTTGAAATCGCAGTTAGCACCTGCAGTCTGTGCTTTATAGATTTTCTTTCCTTCATAACCCCTCTGTGCCAGACTCCTGCACTCAGCCGCTCTCATTTTTCTACTCACTGTTGGCATGTTTTTCAGTTTTTAGTGTTTGCAAGGCAACACATACTGGTTAAGGTCTGTTGAAAATTATATATATAGAGAGAGAGAGAGAAAATCATAAAAAACAACCAACTTGACAAAAAATAACTGTTACATATATTTATACAAATAAATCTATATGTATCAAGGTTCATATGGTAGTAATAAAACATTGAATACATTCCATTACTTGAAATAACATTTTAATCATTAACTGATATTAAATCAATATTTTTAAGTTTCTAAAATATTGTTTTAAACTAAGAAGTTTCTAAAACTTCTTAGTTTGTGGCATTTATAAATATGTTGTGCTACCAAAGAGGAAGCAGGTCCTTCACCAAGTAATATTTTTAATTTGTCATTTTCATGGAGTGACTAGAACTGAATAATCTGGTGTATTTGACTGCAGAGTGCGTCTCTTAAGGACGTGTATTTGTCACAGTGGAGGAGAAAGTGTTCCTCTGTCTCAACTAATCCAGATCTACATTCGTTACAGATTCGCTCTTCTTTAGGTAACCACGTCTGTTTATGTTGTCATATCTTATGTGTATTTGATTTCATCAGACGACGGCTCGATTATCAGGATTTTTGTGCAGATTAACATCTTGGAAGGGAGCTGGTTATTTAGTCTTAATGGGTCGCATTTCAGTCACTATTTCATATTCATTCCATTGTCTGACAACAGAAACAGTCAAATATATCAATGAAAACATTTTTATTGAGAATTTAGCTGCATCAAAATTCAGTATGTGGGCACAGAGAGGCAAATAAATCTAATAATAAATAATAAATGTACATTTTGCATTTTCAGAAGTGAGCTGCCCTGTCTGCAAAAATGTAAACAGGTTTGTGTCAGTAAATTGCTCAGTGTAAAGAAAGAGAAGTAATGGAAATGGGAAGTATTTCTTTTTTCATGTGTCTAATAGATATGAACAAGTTCTTTGAAAAACATGTATGACCTTTGAAACATATCTAGTCTTCATGCTCTATGTTGACTATGGTTTCAATAATAATAAACATACATTTGCATAAAGCATCCATATTTGTCCATGCCCATGATTAGAGTATTAAAAACTTGAAAAGTATTAATTAAAGGTACATTTAGAACAAATAAAAATGTGCGATTAAATTGCGATTAATCTCGAGTTAACTCATGACAATCATGCGATTAATCGCGATTAAAACTTTTAATCGACTGCCAGCCCTAATTTAATATATATATATATATATATATATATATATATATATATATATATATATATATATATATATGTGTGTGTGTGTGTGTGTGCGTGTGTATAGTTAATTTATTTATATAAAAAAGAAGTTTCAGTTTTTTATATATTTTATACATTATATATTTTTTATATATAATGTTTTTTTAATTATTATTTATTACTACTTTTACTTTTGACAGTAAAAAAAAAAAAAAAAACACACACACAACCTAAAACTCTACCTAAAAAAAAAAATTTCTGCCTTGCATGCCCTGCTGTTTCCTTCAGGAAATGCAAATCTTGTTTTTCTTTGCTCTATCCTTTCAGTTTTTTCCGTGCACGCATTGAGGATGTGCTCTGCCTCATTCCTGCCCGCACCAGTGTGCCCCTTCTCTTCGTTTGCCATGCTTCCATTCTGTTTTTCACCCCACTGCACTTCCTCCTCATCTTCATCACCATCATCATCAACCATCTTGCGGAGTCAGTGCAATCCCACGATGCCACAGGGGAGCATGCAACACCTGGCCTCTTAACAGCATTCTTCAACAGGATTTCCTCAGTGAGAATAGACTGTGAGGACACTGAAGACTCCCTCTTTATCTATATGATTCATAGCAGTGTTTGACAATGAAGCTGTTTAATTTGATTCAGGGTTTTTGGTTGAGTGTTAAACATGCGCAAATGATCAGGGCCCATATTCACAAAACATTTTATCTTACCACTAGGAGTTCTCCTAAATAGCAGTAAAAGTTTTTAGCTAAGAGTTTTCTCTTAAAACGTATTCACAAAGCTGCTGAGACAAACTTTTACTAAGGAATAGAGAGAAGTCTTAAACTAAGAGTAAAGGGGCGGGCTGACCTCGTTGCTATGGGTAGCTAATTGTCAGCCTCTTACATGTATGCTTCTCATAATTAGTGAATATGCAAATTAAAATGTTTTAATTAGAGTAGAATAATCACGGTTGATAGTAAGACATGCAAACGTAAAAGAAAACCAAACTGAATGCAAGAACATGTTACCTCTTGCCCAGCTGATTAATGAAAACATGGAAAATATGGAGTTGGATAACCTCCAAAACCAAAGGTGATACCTTTTTAAAAGCTCATTATCGTCAAATGTTTCTAAAATGTTTATATTCTGAGGCAGATTGCCGGCAACAGCCATTTTAGGAATAGTTTGTGGCTTGGTCTGACTTAGGACTCCTATTCACTACTATATTGACTACTATACTATACTATACTATATATATATATATATATATATATATATATATATATATATATATATATATATATATATACACACTCACCGGCCGCTTTATTAGGTACACCTTGCTAGTACCAGATTGGACCCACTTTTGTCTTCAGAACTGCCTTAATTCTTCGTGGCATAGATTCAACAAGGTGTTGGAAACATTCCTCAGAGACTTTGGTCCATATTGACATGATAGCATCACGCAGTTGCTGCAGATTTATCAGCTGCACATCCATGATCCGAATCTCCCGTTCCACCACATCCCAAAGGTGCTCTATTGGATTGAGATCTGGTGACTGTGGAGGCCATTTGAGTAAAGTGAACTCATTGTCATGTTCAAGAAACTAGTCTGAGATGATTTGAGCTTTGTGACATGGTGCATTATCCTGCTGGAAGTAGTCATCAGAAGATGGGTACACTGTAGTCATTAAGGGATGGACTCAGCAACAATACTCAGGTAGGCTGTGGTGTTTAAACAATGCTCAATTGGTACTAAGGGGCCCAAAGTGTGCCAAGAAAATATCCCCCACACCATTACACCACCACCACCAGCCTGGACCGTTGAGACAAGGCAGGATGGATCCATGCTTTCATGTTCTTTATGCCAAATTCTGACCCTACCATCTGAATGTTGCAGCAGAAATCGAGACTCAACAGACCAGGCAACGTTTTTCCAATCTTCTATTGTCCAATTTTGGTGAGCCTGTGAGAATTGTAGCCTCCGTTTCCTGTTCTTAGCTGACAGGAGCGGCACCCGGTGTGGTCTTCTGCTGCTGTAGCCCATCTGCTTCAGGGTTCGACATGTTGTGCGTTCAGAGATGGTATTCTGCATACCTTGGTTGTAACGAGAGGTTATTTGAGTTACTGTTGCCTTTCTATCATCTCTAACCAGTCTGCCCATTCTCCTCTGACCTCTGACATCAACAAGGCATTTTCGTCCACACAACTGCAGCTCACTGGATATTTTCTCTTTTTCGGACCATTCTCTGTAAACCCTAGAGATGGTTGTGTGTGAAAATCCCAGTAGATCAGCAGTGTTTGAAATACTCAGACCAGCCCGTCTGGCACCAACAACCATTCCACGTTCAAAGTCACTTAAATCCCCTTTCTTCCCCATTCTGATGCTTGGTTTGAACTTCAGCAAGTCGTCTTCACCACATCTAGATGCCTAAATGCATTGAGTTGCTGCCATGTGATTGGCTGATTAGCAATTTGTGTTACCAAGCAATTGAACAGGTGTCCCTAATAAAGTGGCCGATGAGTGTATGTGTATATATATATATATATATATATATATATATATATATATATATATGATGCGATCTAGGAAAACACAACACATGGTGAAATTTTACCTTTTTTTAGGTTTGGATATCATATGAAAACTGGGTTCAAGCCCTTTACATAACCGTTTTTATTTTGTCCATAGCTTGACCGTAACGAAAGTTATGGCTGTCTGAAGTTGGCTGATAGCTATGATTTTCAGGAATGGAATTTTGAGAAAAACGTGTTTAAAGTGAGACTGGTTTCACTTTCACTTCACGGGTTTAATGAGAGCTGTATCATTACACAAACAGACTAACGTTACCCTGACAGGACAGCTTTCCGTTGTTTATCGTGGGCATAGTCTCTGAACTTGTGATCACCCCTTGTATGTTTAGATAGCACGAATAGGGTACATCAGAAAAGCAGTGCAGTGCAACTGTTCGCGCACCGGTGCATATACAGACTGTCATCAGACTCCTCTTTAATAACTTCATCATCCGATCCTTCATCTCTGGATGTGAAATAGTCCATTATTACATCGTTTTAGGGCACTGACATCGCCAATATTGAGCAGACTGAGACGAGCAAGATCGTTTAATTGAGCAGCTACTTCAGACTGTGTTGTTCTCTTCCGCTCCACCATCTCACAATATTAAAATTAATAAATAAACTTTGCCTGCCATAGTTTACACAGGACTTTTATTTTTTTAAGTAATTAATATGATATGAGTTTCATTTTTGATCCATGTATTGAAACGCATGATGAGGACAGAAAAATGAACTGCATAGCAGGAATGTTTGTCTTGTAGGTTTAAAGGACATAAAATGTTTACACTTCCTGCAGGACTTTCTCCTGATGTTCCTGCATCATGTGGCCACCATCTCTCTGATCACCTTCTCATATGTGAATAACATGGCTCGGGTGGGAACGCTGGTCATGTGCCTGCACGATGCTGCCGACGTCCTGCTGGAGGTGACTTCATGCTCCAATCCTGTGGATTATTAATACACTTGTCAAAGCCTACAGCAACAGGAATTCATTAGTAAATGATGTTTTAAAGTTACAGATTCTAATTTTAATGTTGGAAAGTTAGTTGGCTGATCTATCAGCTACAAAACCATTATTAAAAGCATAGTCCACCCAAAAATACAAATTATTTATTATGGTGATGCAAGGTGATGCAAGATGTGCTATTTACATGCATTAATGTCTGTCATGTTGATATTAATCATGCAGTAAATCTGTGTTTGCAGGCTGCTAAAATGGCCAACTACGCCAAATGCCAGAGACTCTGCAATGTCCTGTTCGTCATGTTTGCCCTGGTTTTCATCAGCTCCAGGCTGGGAGTGTATCCTGTATGGTAAGACAGTCTTGTCAGTAACAGATGATGAGCTGGCATCTGAACACCTCTGAACACCTCTTGTTCTCATCTGTATCTCATCTCAAATCTTCTATTTTATCATCTTTTGCAGCATTTTCCTTTCAGGTTTTGACATCTTCAGTCAGTGTTGTTGCCAAGTAATAGTTACTATGGCTACCGCTGTAGTGTGGAGATGTGGACGGGTTCAAAATGAGAGAAACAGATGGCCTCGTGCTCTTTACAGCTATAATAGGCATTTAATCACTGAAAGAAATAGCATTGTGCTTTCATAAAACTACTATTTTTAACATGATTTTATTAGACCATTTAGACAGTTTTGCAGCTCAAAAAATAAACAGGTTTTAGCTAAAATTGAATTACGCGTTTGTTTGTGTCAATGTTGCCACAAGAAATAATTACCAGAATTATATATTATATTATACTATATTAGTTATTGTTAACTAAAACAAACTACTAAAAATTATTTTCTTTACTGAAATAAATATATGAAAAACTTTAACATTATTTAACTTTTCTGGGAGGCAATTATACAGAAATACATTGACGACAGACTTTGCTCGGGCATTTATGAACGACCATAACAACATTTCAGATGCTGTGCAACAAGATCGATCCACTGGTTAGTCAGGATCTGCCGTCCCATAGCGCAAAGTCACATGACTTTTTTGATGCACATGGAGGAATTTATTCGGCAAACGTGTTTCCATCTCCCATTATTCGCATTAATCATTTTGCTCACAAGTCAGAAACAATTAATTGAGAATTAAGGGATTTTTAATCAAAATTTGGGATTTCTATCACCCGTTTCTGATGTGATGTGATGGAAACATAACAAGAGTTTCAGTCATTTTTATGTCAGTTTTTGTTATTTTAGTACATTAATAATAAAACTAAAATTAGAAATTCTGCTTTGGCAACTAGCTGAAATAAAGCTTTTGAGATTTCATTTTATTTCAGTTAATGTTTATTTTATTTCAAGTAACAAAAACTACACTAATAAAATTACACAAACTAAAATGAAAATATGAAATAAAAATAAAGATAAACTGAAAATATACAAATTAAAGCTAATTCAAAAATATGAATGAAAACTCATATTAATCAATTATTAAATGCTATGCTATAAATACTATAATAGTATATGCATACTACTAATAAAGTAACACTGCAGTGGAGACATATTGTTATTAAACGTATAGCCAAGTATGAATACAAACACACACTCAATTGTCCTACATGCAACACATAACCTCAGAGCTCACAGGAGAAGGGTGCATGCGAGCTCCATTTCACTTGCATTTGCAATCTCTGCATTAAAACAAAGTAAAACATTAAAAATTAAATTAAAATACACATGGTTTAATTACAGCCACAAGACTTCACAATCACAACATCAGAAAGATCAGGCCCTTTCTGACAGAGCATGCTGCACAACTTCTTGTCCAGGCACTTGTCATTTCTAGGCTGGACTACTGCAATGCTCTTCTGGCTGGACACAATCAAACCTCTACAAATGATTCAGAATGCAGCGGCACGACTGGTCTTCAACGAGCCCAAAAGAGCCCATGTTACACTTCTCTTTATTTCCTTGCACTGGCTACCAGTCGCAGCTCGCATCGAGTTCAAGACACTGATGCTCGCATACAGAACGACCACAGGCTCACCCGCCTACTTCCACTCACTATTACGAACCTACATCCCCTCCAGAGGTCTGAGATCCACTAGTGAGCGACGCCTCGTGGTACCATCACAGAGAGGCTCAAAATCACTCTCCAGATCATTCTCGTTCACCATTCCTAGCTGGTGGAATGATCTTCCCGCCCCTATCCGGAGTGCTGGATCCCTGTCAATCTTCAAGCAACAACTGAAAACTCATCTCTTTTGACATTACTTGGAAAAAAAAACACTTTATCTTTCTTGTTATTTATTCCTTCCCTTCCGAGCTTGTACTTATTTGAACAATGCCTGAGACTTGGTGTTACGAGCACTTCATCTGTCTGATTGCCTCTTCAAGATGAATCGCTTTATGTACTCCCCAATTGTAAGTCGCTTTGGATAAAAAATTCATTCTGTTCTTCAGAATGAGTCATCTTGTGCTTTTTCCGCTCATTTAGTGCCGGGAAGACGTTTTATTCACCCACCTCGTCTAAGTGTATGCTGTGGCTTTTGAGTACTTCATTGTGCGACCTAATGGAATTACAGAACCGGTCTAATCGTGGATTCAGCTGAGGAGAAACCGATGATGGATGTGACAGCGCCATCTGAAGTCTCTGGTCCTCTGAGAATCCTTACTGTCATTTAGTGACGATTATGAAATGGCCTTGACAGAGCTGTTGTCACAGTCCCTGTATTCAGTTCATGTAAATTCTTATTCAGCCTCCTTTTGTAGGTTGAGATTTGTGCATCGTGTGCTACAGTGGAAGCTAGGAAATCTGTGCTTTTATTAAAGAGTGAGCGCTATCACTCGTTTGCATTTGATCAGAAGACCTGCGGAATCTGAAATATTGCTTCATTGGTGTAGTCATCATTTTTTGTTTTAGAACTTTATCATTTTAAGACAAAGTTTAAAACTGTTTATTTCCAGATCTACTGTAGATTTTGAATCAAAAATATTCAGTGAGATCTTGGACTTTTACAAAAAAAAAAAGGTTCAGAAATGTTTACTTTATGCAGATGCAGTGTGATTTGATACAACAAGTGCAAATGCTAGTGAAGTATTTGTTAATATTTAGTGCTTATTAATAAGTACAATAATCTATTACTATTATATTTATTTTGAATTAGCTTTTATCAGTTTTAATTTGAGGTTTTAGAAATTTTGAAATGTGCTTTTTTTCATTTTTATTAATAGTAATTTATTAAAATTCAAGTATTTATTCATATTCTGAATTAGTTTTTATTTTTATATTTTCATTTTAATTTAAGTTCTAGTAATTTTGCACATTGCTATTGTCCTTTTTATTAGACGGTTTTTTATATTTCTATTTAGCTTTATTTTTAATTTTTTGGTTTAGTAATTTATAATTATTTTAATAATTTAATTAACTGTTAATTATAGTCAGTTTTAAAACTTATTCCAGTTAGTTCCAGAGTCAACATTTCTAATTTAAGTTCGTTTTTGTTTTTTGTTTTCAATTTTTCATCTAATATTTATATTTTATTTCAGCTTTATTTCAATTAACCAAAACAACTTTTAATAATTTTGGATATTATATTTAGTTGCAGAAGGCATGGGATAACATTATTGTTGAAGTTCTCAGGAAATATACTGACACTATGCCAGAGAGATGTGCTGCTGTAATTGCTGCAAAAGATGGACATATCAAGTATTAAAGTTAAGTGGATAAAAACAGTATGACTCACTTCATCTGATATTTGTTGTGCTCTGAGCAACCATCTGCATATTTCATGAACATTATGAAATTAAATCATGTTTTGGAGGCAAATAACAGGTCAATATTTTCAGATCTGTCATGTGTTCTAACAGTTTTGGCCATCACTGTACTTGTCCTAATGAAATATCCTATATTGCAGGATTTTAAACACCACTGTGTTTGAGAGCTGGGAGATCGTGGGGCAGTACCCGTCGTGGTGGGTGTTTAATGTGCTGCTCGTCCTGCTGCAGGCCCTGCACACCTTCTGGTCGTATCTCATAGTGCGCATCGCCTGCAGGGCCATCTCCAGAGGAAAGGTGAGACTCCAGAAAATACACCTGACCCTATATTGCTAGGGACTTTAATATATCTTGTGCCACTAATTTAGCAAAGTTATGGTCATATGACAGATCTTTCACATGTTATGGAGTATATCAGAAATCATATCGGTTCAGCATATCTTTAGCCCTATTCGGAAAGTAATTGTTTCTCACAGTGGATATCTGTGAAAATAAATTTGAAACTCACACGTTCAGATTTATTCCTGGTGGACGAGTGAGTTCTGTGATCCTACAAATCCAGAAATGCATTTCTTTTTGGTCAATCACATGTTCAGCATAACAGTGAATTTAATAATCAGTTAAAATAGTTTGTTAATGTATTTAAACATCCTATTTAATAATAGGAACTGGATTGACACCCTGCGCTTTAAACCGTTTTGACTTAAATTGTATCTCAAAATGATGGAAGCAGCCTCTAATTTACATAAAGCAAATATTTCACTATTTGGTCAACTAGTAAAACGATTAAGGCACATAAACATGTATATAAATACATATTTTTAAATTGTATTGCATAACTGTTGCTGCCATTAAAAATGACCCAGTTCAAAAGTGATTGTTATATTTTTTCTTCTTAAGACTTCTCGCTCACTGTAGTGAAATTTTCTTCTTCTAAACATTTTCCAGCATTTCAGGAATAAAAAGTATCTATATTTAAGTTGCATGCACATTACCACAAAGCACAGAAGTTTACAAGGATTTACAAAAGATGTGGATCCAAATGGCAATTAAATTACCAAACGAGCTCAAAACAGTAGCTAACTATCTAGCGCTTGTTAATGTTGAAATTCCCTTACTTCCCCATGAGACACAATTGCTGTCCAAATAGTGCTATTGGTACATTCTTGAAGGGTGCAAACGGTTAACATGTAGTCTGAAGGAAGTGGAATTTCTGCTGATTATGTATCTTTCGAAGTCATCATGAAATCACTCTAAGATCAAATCTGTACATATGCATTATAAATGAGGCTCCATGTGTAAAGTTTGTCCATATGGTGTTTCGTAAAAACAAACCAAACAAAAATGAAGAATGCAAATGTGCGCACATGAGCAATTGAGTATTTTAACATGAGATAGTGACCTTTGTCAGAGAATTGGTGATTGATAAAATCAAGTCCCAGCCTACATGTTTTTTCATGTTGTAATTGTGAGTGGCATTTCATGTTGATGTAAAACTCAGATTGTTACCTGATTGATTGATTGATTGATTGATTGATTGCTATCAAACTGGGTTCATTAGCTAGTACTTTAATCTAATGCTTATGCTGTATTCCTGAATTTATGTGCTTTTTCTCTCTTCTTTGTCTTCATCGCTGCCATCAAAGGCGGGAAAATGGAATCCTTTACATGTAAGTAGATGACTGAAAAAAGAGATTGGTGCAAAATTGCTATGACTTAGCAGCAAAACACATCATTGTCCTGTGCAGTTATGTTTATGGAGTCTGTTTCTCAGAAACACTACCGTTCAAAAGTTTGGGGTCAGTACGTTTTTTTTTTTTTTTTTTAAGAAATTAATAGTTTTATTCAACAAGGACACATTAAATTGATCAAAACAATGACAGTAAAGACATTTAAAATGTTAAAATTTCTATTTCAAATAAATGCTGTTCTTTTGATCTTTCTATTCATCAAAGAATCCAAAAGCAAAAATAAAATTCAGCTTTGCATCACAGGAATAAATGACATTTTAAAATATATTCCGATAGAAAACTGTTTTTACCATATTTTTGATCAAATAAATGCAGCCTTGGTGAGCATAAGAGATTTTTATTATTGACCTCAAACATCTAAGAGTCAAACTAAGGTGATTAGAATCAAACAGTCAATTCTGATTGTCAAAATAGAGTGCCAGATATAGAAAATACTGTCATCGTAATCATCTCTTTACCCTTCCTAGGTGTCAAAGGATGACCGCAGTGACATTGAGTCCAGCTCTGATGAAGACGAGGTTCTTCCTCCTCCTCAGAAACACCACACTAACGGGACCAACGGCGCCCACGGCACCAACGGCTACCTGTCCTCGTCCCCGTGCCCAGACGAACACTAACCGTCCACCCAGCGTAGAGGACGTTTCACTGGGCCCCAGCTGCATCACTCTCCGTTGTGTCACATCATGTATGAACATTACCGGCCCCGAACTGGAACTTCTCAATAATGTGAATGCGGTTCTGTTTCGGTTGGTCGCTTTTCACCATTTCCCCCAGATGTTTTGTGTTCCAATCGTTGGCTTTTGTTTTTGTGGTTGTTTATCCTGCGACATTCGTTATCAAAGCACCTTTTAGATTCAGTGTGGCTCACTCTTTTCTTTCGAGCAAGTGAATGAAAGCGCTGTTCTTTCTTTCATAATCACGTGAGCATGCTGCTGCGGTCATGTATTCTGGCATCATGGGAACAGTAGCTTTCTTGGATTGGTGTTATTTTCTATTTATTAATTTTTGTATCTTTAATAAATTTGCATTTGTGTGTTTGTTGGTTTTTTAACATACGTTCCCCTTTTCCACAAGATGTTGGTGCTGGAGCTGGTGCCAGTCTAGAACCGCTCTGGGTACGTTTCCTAAAAGCATTATTAGCCAACTATGGTCCAACAAACATATGCAAAATGCATCGCAAAGTTGTGTTGTTGGAACTTTTAATCTGTAGTTAAATGCATTTATCAGCTAACAAAAATATGTTCTATGAACATTTTACTAACAATTCCATTAGTTTTTTTAAATGTTTTAACATTAACGTTTTTTAACGTTAACATTTTTTCTTGGATTTGCAATTTCATTTTACAATTTCCAAACATTATGGGAACATTACTTTTAAATGAACATTTAAAAAACATCCAAAAACGTTTCCCAAAACATACCATATGCAAGCACAGCATGTGAATGTCAAAAACTTGATTTTGTGCATCCCAAAAGAAATTGCAATTCAAAGCACAATATTTTGAACAGAATCTTGCAAGTTAGTTGAACCATTTTAACTAGCAAGCTACTTGAACAACACTGACAGTTTACTAGTACCGACATCAGTAACTTCTCATAACTTTGGCTACATTCTGGGAAACTTCTGTCAAAAGTTATGAACAAGCATTCATCCAGTAACATTAATAGAATGTTTGTTCAAAGTTATTTGATCTTTAATAATGTTAGCAAAAAACGGTTATACCATGATGATATACCATTCATGATTTTTTCACCCCTGAAATATTGGATATTCATTCAAGGTTTTTTTCGAATGGTATTTGTTTCAGAACGTTCAACGGTAATGTTTCCATAATGTTTGCAAAATTCTAAAATGGACTGTTCGCGTTTGACATTTTACAACATTTTTTTTTTTTTTTTAAACGACATTTTTAATGTTTATAGAAAATTTTACATTTCTTTTCATAACATATTTTTGTTAGCTGGGTTTCTAACTTGCACGGCATCGGCAAGTATCACATCTGCATTTGTATTTGCATAGATTGTGTGCTGCCTTAAATCTGCTGGTTTCAAATAAGGACATGATACCATCAAAACATCTAGTTTTGATTATCGTCAACAAAGCAGTCTAAACTGGAAATGTTTTATTCGGTAACTCGCATTTATCTTGTGCTGGTTTTATTTTTGTGACGTTGCATGGCAACTTCAGATTCTACATTTCAGTAGAGCGATGCACTATAATTATTTGTAGGAAGGTTATGCAGTAACAATCACTTACATGATTTAAATTGAGAGATTCGCAGATTCTCCTGCTGAGCATCAGCTCCGACACGAGCAACAGCGTCATTTTCGTGGAATGGGCTAACAGTGTTTTAATGACGAATCATTTATGACGAATCAATGACATTCCTTCACCGAACATATTTTCACAAGTACACTATCATTTAAAAGATTGGGTTTGGTAAGACGTTTTTGAAAGAAGTGTCTTCTGCTCATTAAGGCTGCATTTGTTTGATCAGAAATACAGTAAAAACTGTTACATTGTGAGATATTATTACAATTTAAAATAACTATTCTCTATTTGATTATATTTTAAAATGTAATTTATTTCTGTGATCAAAGCTGAATTTTCAGCATTTATTACTCCAGTCTTCAGTGTCACATGATCCTTCAGAAATCATCCTAATATGCTGAATTCCTGCTCAAGAATATGCTGAATTCCTGCTCATATGCTGCTTCATATTTTTGTGGAAATACATGTAGTGATGACTTTTTTCAGGATTCTTTGATGATTAGAACGTAAAAAATGTTTTATTTGAAATATAAATATTTTGTAACATTATAAATGTCTGTCATTTTTGATCAATTTAATGCATCCTTGCTGAATAAAAGTATTAATTTCTTTCAAAATAAAAGTCTTTGGAACGGTAGTGTACGTTGATAATGAGAAGCCTGTATCAGTGTTTCAGGTGCTGAAAAGAAAAGGGGCACTTATTGTGTATTTCATCAAGAAATCTTGCCTGACTTGGAAAAAAATTTGCTTCTTTTAAGGAAAGAGTTTTAGTAGGAAACTTGAACCTTCGGAAAGTGTTTTTTTTTTTCCAGAAAAGTATTTCAATGTGATTTCACTTGAAAGAAATAGTGAAATTTATCAAGTGATTACTGATTAATACCATCAAGTCAGCAGGTATAAAGAATCTAATGTCCCGTTATTATATTTGATGATCATTTCTCATTGAATCCCAGTCATATTTCAAAATAGGTTTGGTTTTATCATTGTGCTCACACTTCAGAAACAAGGTACATGTGAGATTATGAAATATATCAAACTATCACACTGTTTGAATGAACATACATGCACTTTGATGAATAAGGGGCACCAAACACTGGTCTTCTTTGTTATTGTTATGTTGTCTGTTTTTTTTAATTAGCTTTTTTGAGTTTAGAATAAAAGATTTCCTCATGCATTTTCCTCATGCATCATTCAGCCGAGCTTTATTTAAAGCTTTAGATTCAAGTGTTTTGATGCTGTTTCTTTCAGTGTTGGGAAGGTCGCTGCTGCTGTCTGTTTTGAGCTGGAGAAGCGCTACAGTTAATTAGCTGTCATCTTATTTGCACTGCAGACAGGTTGCTATGTTATGTGGTTTGATGTCAAAAAGGCAAAGATTAAAAAAAAGACAACTGTATTCTCTGCCTTTGCTGGAAAACTGATTATCAGCGGTACTAATGAATTATGTTGCCATGTATTTTAAATAAACCCGACAGACCAAACACCTTCTGGCTGCATCTGTCTCTCTGTTTATCTAATTTAAGATTAGATGCCAGGGATATTGTTATTTTATGCTATTTTGAAGCAGTTGTCTTTAATATGGCACTGTTGCAGCCCACATTCATCTTTCCAGCAGGTTGAAAGGGGGAAAATAAAGTGAAAAGAGGATAACTTATAAGAAACTGTTTTTTAAGGTATTGTGGGGATACAGCACCTCTAAAGAGATCCAAAATAATAATGAAAAATTAATATAACTGCAGGTACATCTCAAAAAATTTGAATATCGTGAAAAAAAAAAAATTACATGTAAAGTAAAAAATTTAAAGTTTTTTTTTTGTTTTAATTTTGATGATTAGAGCTTACTGATCATGAAAGTCAAAAATCAGTATCTCAAAATATTACAATATTAGCTGCCATCTCCCAAGACTGGGCCAGTATAAGCCAGTCGTCGATATAATTCAGCACACGGATGCCCTGAAGCCTCAGTGGTGCTAGAGCTGCATCCATGCACTTGGTGAAAGTGCGAGGGAAGAGAGCTAGGCCAAACGGAAGAACCCGGAACTGGAACGCTTCGCCCCCGAAGGCGAACCTCAGGAACTTCCTGTGAAAATGAATGATAGAAACATGGAAGTATGCGTCCTTTAGATCTATCGTGACAAACCAGTCCTCGGATCTGATCTGACTCACGATGGTAGGAATAGTGAGCATCTTGAACCTGAATCTCCTGAGAGAACAAGTGCCGCAGATCTAAAATTGGACGCAACCCCCCATACTTTTTTGGAACTATGCAGTACCGGTTGTAGAACTCCCTGTTCTATGGCCTCCTTCACCAACAGGGAGTGAACTGTTCTGTTCCATCACCCGACCCTGCTCTGGGTGCACTACAGTCCAGACCACCCCATTGAACTTCGGGGGGCGGTAACCAAACTGCAGTCTGTACCCCCTTTCTACTGTACGCAGGACCCATGGAGATATATTCGGAAGGCATTGCCATGCGCCGATATAATCTACTAAGGGAATCAGCCTCTCGAGGCTGACCTCGGGTGTTCTTCGAGTATCGTTTACGATCCCCTGAAGCGGAATACTGACAGGAAAAGATCGAAAATGATTTTCTGTGTGCAGACACTGCCGCTGCCAGGCCGCAAGCCTTTGGGGCGGACACTGCAGCGTGCGTTCGCCGGAAATTGATGTGGCCGAAGCGTACTGGACGGCGGGATTCCAACATCGATTTCCTGAGGGTTCCGAGGTGGAAATGACCTCGATCGCTCCACCCCGTGGGGGGCAACCCTCAGAAGCCCAGCGAGAGCTAGGATCTCTTTCCCGAAGCCTTTCTCGCCTGAAGGACGGTCCTCAAATCGACCTTCGGCTCGGCAGGCGTCGGGCAAGAGCGTCGCCTCTGTTGCCAAGATCCCTGAGGAGCGGCTCTTGAAGCGACACTCTCTTTTTGTACCTGCCAGTACGAGGAGCTTGATGACAGCTGGGGCTGCCCACTCAGAGCAGCCTTCTTAGATTTAGAGCGGCGAGGGAGGTACTGCTTAAATGCTGCAGACTGCTTTTTCGCCTCCTGAAACCTGTCGACGACCATATTGACTGCGTCGCCGAACAGGCCAGAAGGCGATATCGGGGTATCTAGGAGAAAGGCCCTGTCCTTCTCCTTCATCCCCGATAAGTTTATCCATAAATGTCTCTCCGTGGCAACCATAGCCGCCATGGAGCGGCCGATGGCACGGGCCGTCTCCTTTGTAACACAGAGAGACAAATCTGCAGCTCTACGCAGCTCCGCTAAATCACCCGGAGTTGGTCCCTCGCCCTCATCTAAATCCTTTAAAAAAATCAGCCTGGTATGCCTGCACCAGTGCCATTGTATGCAGGCATGCACCAGCCACCATATAAGCCCTGCCCACCAATGATGATGTAACCCGACAAGGTTTGGTGGGCAGTACTGGGGCTTTAAGGGACGACGCAACGTCAGGGGAGAGGTAGCTGGCTAAAGGCTCTTCCACCCAAGGCATCGTCCCATAACCGTACTCACACAGTCCCAAAATGTTACTATAATCTAACACAGGAGGGTTAGACAGTCGAGCGGTGTACGGTTTATTCCCTGACTTACACAACTCACTGTGTAAGTCAGGTAAAAATGGTAAACCCCGGCGTTGAGGCTGAGACCTGTGCTGCAGGAAGCGCTGATCCAATTTACTTTTCACTTGCACTTCCTGTTTTTCTTGTGGTCAGTTAATATTAAGTTTGGCCACAGCACGAGGCAACACATCAACAAGCTCCTCAAATGCAGGTGAATGCAGTGGCGAGCTCTCTGCAATTCCACCCGCCTCGGTGCTGAGCATGTCTAATTCCTCGGAATCAGACAGCTCAAACATCAGGTCCTCCTCCCGTGCGGAAGAAACCGCGACGCAGTACAGTATACAGGTCAAGAGTTCCAGAGGAATCTCCCTAATAACTGAATGCCAGCCTTTGATGGAGGGAGGCTTATCACTGATCCATGACATCAGTAGATTATTCCTGGCAGCAAAAGTTAACAGATTAAAAAGTCGCCTTTCAAATTTATTCGAAATAAGCTTACAGGGAAAACTCAGAAGAAGTGACAAAGGATCCAGCTCCAGATCCAAACCAAAGATGTTATTTAATTGAGCCACAACTCTGGACCAATAAGCCTGAATCATGTGACAGTTCCATATGCAATGAAAATAATCTCCTATATTAGATTTACACTTAGGGCAGAGTGGCGAGTGAGTTGCATTGTATTTATGTCTTAAGTTTGGCGTTATATGTATTCTATGTAAAATTATAAGGTGAATGGCTCTTGCCATATTACAAACTGAGAGCCTGTTAGCTTGGAGCCAGACTGTCTCCCATTCCTCTTCTGGAATAACCACCCCCAGCTCTTTCCCAAGTCAGTTTTAAATATGAGGTGCTAACTGCACCTTAGGAGCATAGAGCTTTATAGAACAGGGGAAATCAACTTGTATGGAGGAAGGTTCAGAAGGATTTCCTCAATAACTGAAAAAGAGTATTTAGAGGTAAGTGTAGTATTTTTGAATATGTAATCTCTAATTTGCAAAAATCTAAAAAAGTGCTGTCTAGGCAGATTATATCTTGAAACTAAGTTATCGAAAGATGCTAGGGATCCTTCCTCAAACAAGTCATCCATAATACATATACCAAGAAGAGCCCATAACTTGAAACCAGAGTCTGTAGTATTTGGCAGGAATTCTGGGTTGTTCAAAATTGGCAGAAGAGGGGAGGTTATGTCGCTCCTGCCTTCCAGCCTAGAGTTCTGCTAAGATTTGAGTTATGACCAAATAATAGGTTTTGTAAGGGGCAGCTGGACTGTGAGGATTCGAGATCAAGCCACACTGATTTAGGGCCTTCTATAAGCCATTCAGTAATAAATCAAAGTTGGCAAGCCAATTGATATAATCTAATATTTGGATCTAATATTATCTCTAATATTTGCACTAGAGAACTGAAGTTTCGATAATTTCAATCTGGGTTTCCTTTTGCTCTAGATAAATGAACCCATTTAACTCTTTATTGGTCAGTAAAACAGGGATAATTTGCATTGGATACAGTAAACGGGGAAGGACATTCATTTTTCTCAGAGCCACCCTCCCCAGCCAAGACAGAGGGAGAACCATCCACCTGTTCAAATCATCACAGATTTTTCCTAGCACTGATGTAAAATTGGCTTTGTACAATTGCTAGAAAGTAGGGGTTACATGTATACCCAAATAATCAAAACCATCTTCAGAGCTTTTAACGGGAGAGGAGGGAGACTGATTTGTAGACTTCTTATTACCTAAAAACATGGCAACTGATTTAGAAAAATTTATCTTGTACCGAGAATTGCCCAAACTCCTGAATAAGGTCTACAATTGTTGGCACAGAAACCTCGGGATCTGAAAGAAAGAGCAGCACATCGTCCGCATATTTCTGAGACACTGCAGGTGAATAGGGTAAAAAAAATATAAAAGTTATCACCTTACTTAGTTGATTGATTACATTGATGATTGCAAACATCTTTTGTATTACAAGCTTTCTAAAATGTTAGGTTTAAATATGCAAATGAGCATTATTTAATGAAATATGCGCTAATTTGCATACATTTCTAGAACAAAAATCTAAACACTGGATGAAGTTGGTTTCAAAATTTGTATTTCATTTTATTGACATTAGAGTCAAACGTTTTTACAGAGGGAATTTTGGGAATCTAATTTTGTCACCCCATAATTCAGAAAATACTTAGAACAGACAGAAAACAATACATTTTCACAATTTTTGGGGAATAAAATGTATATAATCAAGCAAATTATATATGAACAAATCCCTCTGTAAAAACCTTCAGGATATAGACAGGAATAAAGATGTACATTTTGGTGTGTGTAAGTGCTACTGAAGTGGAGATATATGGCAAGAAGATCAGGTATTGGAGCTCGATCCATTCTTGTCCAAATACTGTGAAACTGCAGCCACCGTCTCGAAGACTTTAGAAGTGTTTCCAATAGTCACCCGTAGCTTGGCCGGATGCAGCATCGCGTAGCCGGCGCCCATCTCTCGAAGTCGCTGTTTAACTGCGTTGAATTCATTACGCCTCCGTATCACTGAAGCAGAGAAATCCTGGTCAAATGACACCTTGTTGTCATCGTACCGCAAACCTCCATCCTCCAACAGCCTCCTGCTGGCATCGAGAACTCTCTGCTTGTCTCCGTAGTTATGGAACCGAACGATTAGCGGCCGCGGTCTGTCCTTTGCACCCGGTTTTGGGGCCAATATACGATGCGCCCTCTCAATCTTAATGCGACTGCACTTAGCATGCAAGTTTAGAAATTTGTGTATCCATGTTTGGAGAAAGGCAACAGCATCAGTACCCTCCACCTCTTCACGAAGGCCTAGAATTCAAATGTTTTTATGCCGGCCTCTTTTTCCAGATCGTCGATGTGTTCATAGCGACTTGTTTTTCGAGGGTGAATACACGAGCTTGCGCATCCTCCGAAGATGCCTCTGCCACCATTATTCTCCGTTCCGCCTCATCTAGCCGATGAGTTGCGGTCTCTAGTTGTTGAGTGTGGTAATGCGGAGTTTCTGCTAACGGGCCCAGTTTCTCATCTATTGCGCTGGAGATTTTCTCCGTCATAATTTCAAGTGCTATTGCAAGTGCCGGGCTAAGTTCGGGTTCACTATTAGCTTCAAGCCTCCTAGGCTGCTGCGTCCGAGGTCTTTTTTCCAGTTTTCTTAGCAGGTCTTGGCATCTTTGGCAAAGATTGCGACCAAAAAGTCTATAGTGATATGCTACACAAGTTTTGTAACTGAAGTCAATGCCTTGCGTTCCTTATTTAGGAGTAAGGGACGTAAAACGAGTGAGTGGCACAAGAGCCTCTAAAAAACACTACCGCTTCCAAGCCGCCATCTTCCGTGCCCCCCTAGAGCAGTTTTTATCAGCTGTTTAATTCTGATGGCACTCATTCACTGTAGAGGTTGTTGAGAAAGTAATGTAATGCTACATTTCTCCAAAGCTGTTATGATGAATAAACAAATTCATCTGCATCTTGGATGACCTCAGAGTGAGAACATTTTTGGCAAATGTTCAATTTTGGTGAACTATTCCTTTAAAAATCGTTTACTGAAAGCAAGCCAAAATGATTATTCAGTGGCATCAGTGCAGAAACTATGTTTCGAAATCATTATTTTTAAAAGCACTTCCATTTTTGTTATTTCATATTTTATTGATTAACTATTCTGAAATGTGGGGATTTTTCTTTTTTTTTTTTTTTACTTTTGAATGGTTGTTTATTATAGTACTGTCTGCTGGCAACATTGAGGCAAACATTAAACCAGCTGACAAAAGTGAAACATTGATTGCTATAGCAAAGACTGAAGCTGCCACTCCTCTGGTTTTATGTTGGGTTAATGATGCCGTAATCTTGCAAAGGCACACAGGTGATTTCTGCATGCATTCTCCAGGATCAGACTGGGTCAAAGTTTGATCTGTAGAGTTAAAGAACGACCAGTCTGAAGATGAAGGACCCGCTGAGCAGCTGTACTGTGAGTCCAGAGCCGTTTCATTCTCTTAACTCTACTGTTAAAACATATATATTCAACTATTAACTTGATAACTGTTGTAGAGCATAATGGTGTACAGATGTGTTGATGTCTGCTTCACAATATCACTCCATAAAACACTTGGCAGAAGAATTGCTTATTATTAACTAGAAGAGTTAAGTTTGTCTGGACTTTGCTGTCAACTTGACAAAGCCACCAAAACTTTTTTAAAAATCCATCTGAAAGTTTAAACAGAGAGAAAAGGCAGATTGACTGATTGATTTCTAGATGCAGTTTCAAAGATGTCCGGAGTGGTTACTATGGTCTTCTGCTTGGTTGCTAGGGCATTGCTATTCTCTTGATAAATATAATGCTTTAACGACCGACCGACCGACCGACCGACCGACCGACCGACCGACAGACAGACAGACAGACAGACAGACAGACAGACGGTTTGTTGTTTAATTAGGCTGTATATTGTGTTTCAGTATAATCTGCTGTATCAGGATCTGAAGAGAATCTCTAAGAATGGCGAGTTTTTCTGCAAAGAGCTCTTGGCCGTCTTTCAGCAAAGGTAACATGATCTCTGCTCTTCTTCTCGAGGTTGTTGTAGTACTTGACCTCTAACACACTGAATACACTCGACTTTTCATTCTCAAGAGAAGAAAATGCAATGGAAAAAAATACAGTAGTTCTCCAAAACCCTGAAATCCTTGAAATGTCCAGTGCAGAATCTCACTGACCTGAGCAAACAAGCATGACTAATACAACAGACATTGTTTTCTGTGAATTTAGATCTGAACTGGAGATCAACTATTCAAAAGGACTTCAGAAGATCGCAGGGAAACTTCTTAAGGTCTCGAAAGAGATGTGTGACAAGTGAGTGACCACATATCTATCTATAACCTCAGGAGTTCAAGCTAGATATAATATGAATAAAAATATTACCGGTATTAAAAAAGAAAAATCTCTTAAATCAGTTTTTTTTTAAAGCCTTTTTAGTCCAAAATCAATTTTGAGGAAGTATCCCTCTTTTTTTTGCAATTAATTTTATGAGGTTTGCATGATTAATTTCTAAAATATTTTTATTCCTAAAATCATTTTTTTAGGAGCAAACATTAAAGTGCCCCTATTATGAATTTTTGAAAATGACCTTTCATGCAGTGTGTAACACAGCTCTAAGTGAATGAAAACATCCTGCAAAGGTTTAAATCTGAAAGTGCACCGTGTATAAAGTTATTGTCTCTCAAAAGAAATAATCGACTGTGAATCATTGAAACGAGTCGTTTTTAAAACAAATCCCAAGCCGTTTCATGTTGAAGTCAACATGAAACATTAGCATCTTGCCCGTGCACTAGTTGGTCTTTTCATGTTGGTCTGAATGAAAATGCAAATTCATTCTTTGCCACTGGATGCCGCTTTTAGAGCAAATAGCGGTTTACCCGGTAACGCTGTACACAAAGCAGCACTGCAATCACAAATGCTGCTTTATCAGGAATTACAGACATGATGAAATGATAATGAGCCCAATCGGACCAATCACCGCAGATTAGCGTCACACAGAGGAGAGGTTTGGAAAAATGAATCGAGTGATTGAATCGTTTGGGAGTTGTTGAGCAAGTAAGGTAAAAATAAATGCATATTATAAGACAATGAAAGTGTTTTTTGACCTTGCATGCATGTCAACCTGTTGTTAGGGACTCCCAAAACCAAAATATCAACCTTTCATTACCCATAATAGGGGCACTTTAAAACATGAAAATGAAGTAGAAGCAATTTCTAAAATACGTTTTATACATTTTTAATTATATAAGTAAAATATTAAAAAAATCTTTGAAACAAGCTGAATTTACTTGTAAAGAAACAAATCATAAGATATTAGATCTTCTCATATCTTTAATACGAGTGTATTTTGTCTTAATGCACTGACATTTTTCTCCACTTGTTTTAAGTATAAAGAAGTTAAAAACAAGTGCAAGACAAAATACACTCAAATACATTTTCTAAAAACTACTTAGTATCTTATAGTGTTGCTTCTCATGTAGCTTTTTATGTAGTGTAACTGGAAAATAAGACAACATTTTGCACGTCATGTTAATATTTGATGCACTTGCCTTGCACTCACTGACAGTTTTTCCTCTTCAAAGCTCCACATATGATGCGTGGTCCTTCATATCAGATGAAATGTATGCCTCAGCAGATGCCCACCGGTATGACACTGCACTGGATCAGCCTCTTTTTATTATTCACGTGGGTTGCTGTGTATTTATATCAGGCTTATTCTTTCAGCATACTGGGAAATGCTCTCAGCCAAGATGCTATTCAGGAAATCCGTCAAATCCTAGATGAACACGGGAAAAGAAAAAGGCCGGTATGTCACTTACAGGAATAGTCCATCCAAAAATGAAAATGTACTCACCCTCAGGTCATCCAAGATGTAGATGAATTTGTTTCTTCATCAGAACAGATTTGGAGAAAGGTAGCATTCCATCACTTGCTCTCCAATGGATGCTCTGCAGTGAATGGGTGCCGTCAGAATGAGAGTCCAAACAGCTGATAAAAACATCACAATAATCCACACCACTCCAGTCCATCAGTTAAAGTCTTGTGAAGTGAAAAGCTGCATGTTTGTAAAACATACTGGCAAAAATACGAGTCCATACTCCATAATAACACTTCCTCCAGAGAAAAGTCCAAGTCCTGTTGTCCTTTGTCACATCAAAATCCACGCACATATTTGTTTTGGACTGTTTTCACTTATAAACGGTGCTTGATCTGTGCATATTTCTCTCCTGATTCAGACAAGACTACTTTTTCACTGGAAAAAGCAACATTATGGAAAGAGGACTCATATGAAAACATCTTCATGATGGATTTTTTTTCCTACAAACACGCATCTTTTCTCTTAACACATTAACTGGATTACTTGTGGATTATTGTGATGTTTATATCAGCTGTTTGAACTCTCATTCTGACTGCGCCCATTCACTGCAGAGGATACATTGGTACATTTTAATTTCTGGGTGAACTACTTCTTTAATGTTTATGCATATATTTATATTAAGATTTACAGCAGCATGTTTACACTACAGTAAGTCTCGTATGTTCACAGCTTGACAATGCCGTTGAAAAGTCCGGAAAGCTTGTTCTTACAAACTGGAGTGAACAAGTTAAGGTAAGAAAAGGTACAGCTATAAGTATGTTTATCTAATTCTGAGAGATTTGACCAGACAAACTTATATTAACGTGGGATTCAAAAGTACTTTTGCATCTTGTTTTGCCATGAGGAGGATGCATTTTGAGCAGAAATGTGTTTTTACAGCTGAAAAAGAAGCTGGCTGGTTTGACAAGAGAACATGAAGCTCTCTTCAGCTTTGTGGAGAAAAATAAGCAAATCTGTACAGAGAAGGAAAAACAGAAGGTAAATATGATGGTTAATTGGCCATAGGGAAAAGAAATTTACAGGTATGTTTGTGACATTATTTTCATCTAGATGTTGAACAGATTGACTAAATCAGCAGAGCTTCAGGTCAGAGCTGATGAGGAATATTTTAACACCAACATGGAGGGTCACCACATCCGACTGAAGCTGGAGAACACGCTGAAAACCTGCTATCAGGTTCCTGCTGATTTCCACATCTTCCTCTTCTCTGAAATCCATTGCATTTTGACTGATTCAGTTCTGCGTTTCAGATTGTTCAGGAGCTGGAGAAGCAAAGAATAGAGACTCTGTCCAAAACCCTAGACAAGTACAGTCTCTTCATGACTGTCTACGCACAGACCGTCATTCACGTGAGTAAATGAACCCACCAAACACTGAGAATAACTGTAACAGATTCACCAGTGCTGGGACAAATTCTGATTTTTAGATGCTCCCTTTGAATAATTTATTTATATGCGTGTATTCATAAAATAAAAGCTATACTGACAAATTTCTTTCCCCTTGAATTTTTTAAGAATTTTCTGCAACACACCTTAATTCAAATTCAACTTTAAAAGGCAGCATTTTAAACATTTTCAATTTAATGTGGAAAAAAACCAGCTCAAGTGAAGATTCATTTAAACCTAGCAATGATGTCAATGATATTGGTGGATTTGCATTTGCTGAATGTTTTTGCTTACAGCGTCATAAACAGATCGAGCAGGCCGTACGCAAAGTTGATGTGGAGAAGGACATTCAGTCGCTGGTCGAAGACATCAGCGCTACAGTGGACGAAAGCAAAGCTGAATTTCTCATGGCTGACTACTTTGTAAGTCTTTGAGTTTACAACACAAATTTGTGTTGCAGAATTGATATGAAATGGGTTGCTGTTTGTGTGTGTGCTCGTTTATGCAGGAGGAAGAAGGAAAAACAATCATGGGAAAAGACAGAAGGAAAGACGCCATCAGGACCAAACTTCAGCGTCTGGAGGACTGCATCACGAAAACAAAAAGTGACAGAGAAGGTTTGGATCTTGTAGATACCGTGATTCAGAGCTGAGTGTATGTGATGTAAAAGGGTCATATCATGACAAATCACATTTTCATTCAACATTTAAGTTGAAGGAACATGTCAAAGGCACCTATTGGTGATACTGTTATTCCTAAACACCAGAAGAACTACTCGGAGTGAAAACTGTATATGAAGTTCATGAAAAGCTACTTTAGACCTCAGGGAACTGAATTTAAAAAAAGCATAAAATGACCCCCTTTAAACAGAACTGGTTTATTCCTCAGAGATCTTATTAGGTGGTTCTGTCCTGTTTATATTGTTCATTATATGACATTTAGCTCAACACTGACACATAAATCTGGATTTCAGGTTTAGAGAAAATGGTGAAAGTATATACAGAACAGCCAAACTTCTCTAATCAAAAAAACCTGGAGGACACGGAACAGTTACTGGATGAGGTCAGATGTTACATTTCATTCCAACGTTCTGTTGAATATTAATCATAACTTTGCTTTGATTCAAATTTGTCAGAAAATAAAAAAATCTATTGATTTGATCCTTGTATATTTAAACATGTAAAGGTATTTAATAAAAAAGTTTTTACAAACTGTACATTGACTGCTCTCTCTCTCTGTAGGCCATCCTCAAACTGGATCTTTTGGAGGCAACGCATTGCAAACTGACTCACAGTCTGGCGGAGATAGAGGGCAAACCTAAATCAAAACATCGATTCAGTGACAGCATCACTAAATGGAAAGAAAAGGCGAGCTTGCTGAAAAATCACCTATTTAGTATTAGAAGCATACCGTTTTATTTTAATAAAATTATTATCAGCATGGATATAAAGTATGAACTTCTGGGAATATCATTTTTTTTGGTCAAGTTGTTAACAGCATGCATTTCAAGTGCAAGCTTTTGGGAGTACTTTTTTTTCTTCATTTTATGTTGAGAAATGTATTATCAATATGGATATTTTATTTTAGCAAAATTATTTTCAGTGCAAACCTTTTGAAGTTACAAATTTTATTTTATTTTATTAAAATTATTATCAGCGTGCATTTTCAGTGCAAACTTTGAGTAACTTTTTTTTTTTGTCAAATTAATATCTGCATGCATTTTAAGTGGAAACCTTTTTATTTTAGTAAAATTATTGTCAGTATGCATTTTAAGTGCACACGTTTGGAAGTAACAAGTTATATTTATTCTATTTTAGTCCATTTTATTTAGTAAATTATCTATTTTAACTATATTAAATTCAAACATTTAGGAGTAAAAACATTTTTTTTATTAACAACAAACGTTGAACAAAAAAGTCTGTAGGTACTGCAGGGGGACTGATAAAACATTTCTTTAAAAATAAATAAAAATTAAATATGGTGTCAAAAGAAACTCCTTTAAATCTTGGCTGATTCATTTGATCCTATCATGTACTCATATAATCTTGATATATCCAGGACAGGAAAAAGATGTAATAAGAGTTAATTGAGAAACAAGGTCATCACTAGTTTAGCATAATACTTTATGCTGTTCCTTTTAAACGGCCTACACGTTTTTGACTATAAGATATAGGTTTCCCCGAGGCTGCTGGGTGGAGGGAGACAGCATTGCAATTTTAATAAGCCCAATTTAGACAAAAACCCCCATCTATATGTTGCATGAGTTTTTAAACTCTCTCTCTGGTTTTGCTCCAGGACTGCGAGCACAGCGTGGTGCAGCTTTCTCGACCGGTAAGGATCAAAAAGACTCCGTTCAGATCACGTCAGTCCATGAGGAGCGCTGTGATCAATAAGAGTGCACTGACCAACCAAAGCCCCGATATGACAAGTGAAGAGCCCTCGACTGAGACGACCGATGTCACACATAACACAGATGAGCAACAGAGCGGCCCGGTTAACGGAAGCACGTCCGAATCTGAAGAGGATAAAGGTAAACAGCGAGCAAAACATCTTTACCTTAGTTTTATTAATACACATTTCATTTGTGTGTTAAATTCCCTAAACAGGCTCAGAATTCCACTCAATCGGCAGATGCAAGGCTTTATACAGCTTCACGTCAGAAAGAGAGGATGAGTTAAACATTAATGAAGGTAATATGGCAGTTCACCTTAACACATCATCCCTTAGCTCCTGCTTTCTGTTGACTGTCCCTCTTCAATCTGGCAGGAGACATACTGGATATCTTTCAGAAGGACGACACGGGCTGGTGGTTCGGTGAGCTGAACGGACAGAGAGGACATTTCCCATCCACGTATGTGGAAGAGCTGCCTGTTTTCACTGAGATGAAGTCCTCTGAAGCTTAGCTTCAAAAGAGCATGTGATGGAAAAGGTCACTGAATGGTGATTCACTCATGCTGTAGGGTTAAACACTTTATGCATTTACTGGAAAAAGGACTTTAGAAAATCATTTAAATGAATCGTTTCAACAGATTCATTGACTGCAAAGAACAATTCACTCACAAATCATTAATTAATATGACTAGAGTAGTTTTACAGAAGATGATCAGATTCTAGCCGATTCAATATTTTAGAGCAGAGCATAAATTTATTTCCATGTCTGGAAAAGAACATTTCTCTGTGGTTTTGTTTTCATGAAAGGAAGCTTACAAATTAAATCTATTATTAGAACTTTATTGTGAAAAATAAATAAAACTAAGAAATTTCAAAGCACTTTAAGACTTTTTTTATTTTATAAAACATTTTACAAATCAATGAATGTACAAAGAACTGAAACAATGAAATATTTCATTAAGTAACTGCTGATGGTTTAGGTAAATAAAAGCTCAATCTGTGTGCTAATCGTGTCTATAAATATGGTGTCTGGGTCTCTGACCGTTTGTTTCAAATGCATCTGAAATGAAAAATCAGCTTTTGTTCATCAGTCAGGCTGTCTTTGTACCACTGTGAAGTGCCACAAACTCTCTCCGGATGTTAGCAAGGAAAGCAGAGAAGTTGTTTGTCTCCTGCAGTCTGCGCTCTAGATGTGCCATTTTCTCCAGCGGAGGGTCACAGGAGATGACTGAGGGGAAAATATGATCACAGTATTCAGTACTTTAGTTCTGTTAGTCATTAAACACTACTGTTCAAAAGTTTGTGGTCAGTAATAATAATAATAAAAAAAAAATAAGTTTTATTCATCAAAGATGCATTAAATCAAATAAAAAAATGACAGTAAAGACATTTATAATGTTACAAAAGACTTCTATTTCAAATAAATGCTTTCTGATTTCTGAAGGATCATGTGACACTGAAGACTGGAGCAATGATGCTGAAAATTCAGCTTTACATCACAGGAATAAATTACATTTTAAAACACATTCCAGTTCAAAACTGTTATTTTATAGTGTAATAATCACAATATTACTGTTTTACTGTATTTTTAATCAAAAAAAAAAAAAAAAAAAAAAGTAGCCTTGGTGAGAATAAGAAACTTTTCAAAAAAATCCATTCTTACCGATCACAAAATTTGAACAATAGTTTAAGTAATAATTAATTTACCATTTATCATTAAGTAATAAAATAAATATTGCTATTTATCTGTATAAACATGCAATGACTGAGTCTAATCAAAAATATCCGCGATTTAATTTAACAAAATGCTTAATTTCTTTAACTGCGGTTTTTACAAAAATCAAAGACAGCAAATAGATCAAGAGATAAAAGATGGGTATTTACTGTGGTAAACGCCCTCTGCATCGAGCTGTAGGAGGAAGGTATGGACCATGTCTGGATCTTTATGACTGATGTTCCGGAAGACAAACTGCAGATTCTCACCTTACAAATAAACACAGATTTTGATGATACAGAAGCAAACCATAAATCAAGTTAAGAGCACAAGCAAAAACGCTTTTATTTTTCAATTATATAATCAGAAACATATATAATCAGCGACATCAATTTGAGTGAAAAGTTCAATTGCTTACATTTGATTACCGACCTAGAAAAAGAGCCAAATCAACACTTTATTAAGTTCAAGGTTAAAATGAAAGCAAATCACGGATTTTAAATGTGGTCTCAGCCGTTTGTACATCACTCTATTCAAATGATGCATCTAATACAAAATGAAAGGGGAAAAAAATCACTTCATACTTCAGTCACACTGTATGTTAAAGTTAAACACAAAGACTTTACCTTGGATTTTTCTGATCTCAAGACTGAGGTGCTTCTGAAAGATGTCTTTACATTTGTTCAGCTTCTTCAGTCTGTCCTTGTTGGCTTTATTTTGTGACTGAATCACTTTAAAATGCATAAAACAAACATTAGTAACATCAGGTTGGATAGAAAGCAATAATAAACCTCTATCACCTAACGGTCATATGCAGAAAAAGACTTCACATGGCAAAATTAATGAACAAATATGAATAAACAGAACACATACTATTTATTTACTGGACATACAGCATTTCATTCAGATATATGTGAGTGTTTCTTTGCAATGATTTCAAAACTCACTCATCTGTAATGGATCACTCTCTCTACCTCCCTAACTTTAAGTTTAGTCCACTACACATTAACATGAAGGTGCATGAGAAAAAAGAAAGGATTACACACATTCTCTGTTTTTGGCCTGATCCTTCTTGAGCTTCTCAATTCTCTGGAATAAGAGCGCTTTGTGATGCTCTTTGTCTTCAATCTCCGACACAACCTCTAGATGTTGAGCGCTCTTCTCTTTCAGTAAAGATGTTTTCTCTTTCAATTCTAATAACAAAAGAAAGGAATTATCATGGCAGTCATTCAACTGACAAATCCAGACAACACAACATTAGATTGCTGTTATTAAAATGTCAAGCAAGTGTGCAAATCAACTTCTCACCTTCTTTGTATGTCTGTATCATGTCAAAAATGGTTTCATCCTCCTTGTATTTCTTAAAGCAAGTACCTATGTAGAAAGAAAGAAAACATATGTGTGTGTGTGTATACACACGCATGCCTGGGCAACTTTTTATTGCAATACAAAATTTAAAAAAACCACAGAAATCTGATATATTAAAAGAATTAAAAAGGTAACTGGGACTTTTTAATTTTTCATAATTCTGAATTTATATCACAATTTTCTAAACTATCAGAAAAGTCAGAATTTTGAAACAAACTCGTAAATGCAATTAAAGTCAGAATTGTGAGATAAGAAATTGCACTTTTTATTATTTTTTATTTCATAGCAGAAACAAACAAACAAAAAAACTGAATTGCAAGATTGTATCTCGTTTTGTATCCATTCTGAAAGAACAAAAAGTCTGAATTATAAGATAAAAAAGTAGCAATTATGTTTATCCTGGGGCAGAAACAAGCTTCAAAAATCATTATGATTTTAATGCTAAGTTACTACTTTTTATTTGGCTATTAAGTTTCCGTGAATCAGTTTAAGTGGTCTATACAAATGAATTGATTATTATTCAATAAATTAAGAATATAAAAAGAGCAAATACAAACTTCCAAATTTTAAAGATTAAACCTACCACAATATAATTAATTTGTCACCAGATCGCCTAGCCTTTTTTAAGCGCAGATGGATTATAATGACAGATATATAACCTGACATACATGTCCTTTCATTTCCATTCCACAAGTAGCAATCTTTTTAAAATATATATAAACAGTGACACTTGCACATGAACTCAAACCCTGATAGTCCATGGCAAACACAAAACATCAACCCTGTACATCTCTTACCCAAGACGGACTTCATGTAGTGCCTGTGTTCCTGACAGAGCTCTGCCACCCTGTCATTGAGCTCCTCTCCCATGGCCTGAACCAGCAGTTTAGCCCTGATCTCCTCCAGTCTGCTGTTGAACTGCTCCACAACATTATAGTCTCTGATGGATGCCATACTGAGCTGCAAAACCATCCAAACAACACAGTGACGGTTACTACACTAGACAGCTCACATATTACTCTACTACAGCATCAAATAATCTAACAACGCAGTTATATATGCATTATTTGCCCACGGTATACTGTATTTACATCCATGTAACGTTAAGTTAATCCAGTTTAGCAGACAACTAATATACAGTTATCGCCGTTAGCTATAATACTTCAGCGCGATATTTTTAAACATGCTATTTCTTGAATTCTATGTAGTGAAAGCTACAAAATACTACTTAAATGTTATTTTAACAGTCGCAAAGAACATTTAAATCACTCACCCGTTTTGTGGCGTGAAAACAAACGCAAATATATTCTCAATGTTTTCAAAAAACCGCGGCCGGAAGAACAGTTATACAGGAAGTGACGTCGGATAAACGCGTCTTCACAACTACAAAATAGCGGTATGAAAGAAATTAGTTTAGTGTTCCGAAGAATGTGTTTTATATTCTCTCAAAAGGCTAAATTATAAAGTGCGGTCCGTCATTCTCCCTTCATTGAGGAGTTTGTTATTGTTCCTGTTTTAATGCTGCGCCGTCTGCTGTTTGTTTGAGCGCTGGCTGCTGCAGTGCGTGATAATAATATAATATAGTAATATATTAGTAGTCATTATATATAGATCGGTGGCTGTTTCTAAAGGACAGTCTTATTTGGCATCAGAAAAAAAATACATGTTTGGGACCAATCATGTCTTTTGGACAACTTTTTTGGAAATATGAGAAAATATAATTTCATGTCTAGCCTATTTTGCATTTGTTATCACACATGGACACATTTGTTGTCTACAAATAAATATATATATATATACACACACACACACACACACACACACATATACAGTTCCCTCCATAAGTATTGGAACAGTAAAGACAAAATTGCTTTGTTGGCTGTGGAGTAAAGACATTTGAAAATATGATTAAAAGATGAATATGAGACAAAACTACAGAATGTCACATTTTATTATTAGCCGTTTCAACACATTATATATATATATATATATATATATATATATATATATAAAATACTAAAATAACATTAGTTTGTATTACTGAACCATTCCTTCTTTTGGGTCGTAGAACCTCTGAATGAATTGGATTGCTGTGATCTTTCCTGATCCACTGGGTCCAACAAATGCAGTCGTCTCACCAGCTTTGACCACAACATTCAAATCATCTAATATCTGAACACAAGATACAGCCAGTCAATGCTGGATAGAAGTTAACTGTTTAATGCAAACATTGGATTAAATTATGCATGCTAAAAACATAACCCACTTTCACTTCAGGATGGGAGGGGTAGTTGAATTGAACGCTGTGGAATTCAATGTCACCTTTAACTTTGTCTAACATATGACCTTCTTCTGAGAGGCAATCGATTTCTGGTTCCTGTATGGGAACAGGATGTGACAGTGATTAATCTGTCCCTGAAGCTGAAAGAATGAAATTAATTGATTTTGGGAGAAGAACTGTGTGTGTGTGTGTGTGTGTGTTATTCTCACCCTGTCAATAGTGTCAAATATACTTTTGGCTGTGGCCCGACCAGAGGCAAAGGCCTCAAGACAAGGAGAGGCCTAGCCCAGATTCATGGCGCCTATAAGAACACCAAAGAATACCTGAAGAGAACAAAAAACATTTCATAAACTAAAATTCGCTGAGCACTGTGTTGCATCTTTCTTTTCAATACATTTAAAATAAATTTTATTTCCTACTTTTAATTGTTATTTTTATTTCCTACATATCCTTTATGGTTATTTTTAATCATTTTCATGTATAGCACTTTTAATTACCATTATGTAAAAAATTTGTTAAAGCACAGAAATAATCAAAGTCCAAAAATGATGGGTTAAACAATTTAAAATAACTAAATAAATAGAAATAAGAACAAATTAAAAAACAATCAAAGAATAAAATAAAATAAGATTAAGTATCTCCTTTTGTGTCCACACTTGGTTGTCATACCTGAACGAGGCCACCGGGCGTGAGCTCCCTGGTGTCATGACTGGAAGATTCATCCCAATAAAAACCATGTTTTTGTATTCTTTCACCAAGATACAATTACTTGCTCTGTATTACCTTATAAATGACATCACCACCACTTTTACTCTTTCCACCCCTTCTTTCCAACCATAATGCCCACATTTTAGGGAAGTGGTGTGTGGCCAAGTATGGTGACCCATACTCTGAATTTGTGCTCTGCATTTAACCAATTCAAGTGTACACACAGTAGTGAACATACACCCGGAGCAGTGGGCAGCCAATGCTGCGGCGCCCGGGGAGCAGTTGGGGTTCGGTGCCTTGCTCAAGGGTCTCACCTCAGTCGTGGTATTGAGGGCGGAGAGAGTGTTGGTTATTCACTCCCCCACCTACAATCCCTGCCGGACCTGAGACTCAAACCACGACCAGATATCACCATGAAACCAAATATGAAAGTTGAGATCCTCTCGATGAAGATGGATACCTGGTCTGCTATAGCATTGTTGATTTTGTTGATGTCTCTACATGGAAAAATTCAGAAAAAACATTCTGAAAAAACATTCACAAACATGAAAAATAAACTAGATTTCATTACACTGGATAAAATTGGAGTAGAATTTTTCACTCAGAAATTGCTAGTAAATTTCACTAATAATTACAAAGAAATGAACATTTAATTCAAATTAAAAAAATATTTTCTTGTAAAACATGATCCAATAATCGACTTCAAAAATATTTTTTTTACAGTGTACTTCATGTATTGTTAATTGTCCACTAAAAAATCTGATCATTCTTCAAAATGCACGTTTTGATTTGTCAATGCAAAGTTTAATATTTAACACCACTGATGTCAGATTCATGAACAAATCTAACAATAGCACAAGATAACACAGAAAGACTTGAATATTACTCAGATATCCTTGTGTTCAGCTCCCCGACGGAGTTGCAGTCAAACCAGCCGATCTCCATACGTATTATCTTCCTGAAGTACATTTTCCTGATGTGTTGGATCTGTCTGGCGGCAGCAGAAACCCAGAGAGCGATCTGAAACCAGAGTGAATACTCATGAATACTGTGAATTTGTATCAAACACCTCTTCTTGAGGTTCTGGCATGATAATGTCTCTGTCTCATGCGGATCTGGAACCACTACTGAGATTAAAAAATAAAAGATGTGTATGTTAAAATCCTGATTGCATCACTGATCCTAGGCAGACATTCATATTGCACCATTTCTTTGAAGTACATTCGTCTGAATGGCCATTACAGTAAAAACGTTCAAATGAGATGAGAACAAACTTTCTTATATACCTGAAAGTAACTCAGAATAAGGACTCCAACTCCAATTCCAACATAGTAAAACGCAAACTTGGTCATTTCAGCCTCAATATCCACACTGTAAAGAGGGACAGAGTGAGAACATTTAACATTGTGACACATTTTACAATGTTTGATCCTATCCTGCAGTTCTTTCTCCTAACTGCTTTTCTGGCTATTAAACTTGTTGAAAAAAAGTAAATAAATAAAAAAATAATCAAGAACTAAATGTAATAAATATTTGAACAATGCAAAAATGTCTAAATATACAGTATTTATGTAAATAATAAAATATAAATACAAATAAAATACAAATATATAAAAGAAAATATATATGGAAAATAAGTTATATAAGAAAATAAGAAAATAATATTGTTATTTATATCAGAAAATATATTTTAATATTAATAAAAACATGAAAACAAAAAATTTGAACCAATGAGAAAATGAGAATCAAACAGAACAGTTTTAAGTTTCCAAAAAGAAAAAACAACAACAACAAATAAGGTCTTATTTCTTAACAGCAATGTGGAGCTCAAATGGAGACTTTTGATTAAGTCTCTTGCTTTGCTTCTAAAGAAACAGATGCTGGTAATCTCATATGCGTTTCTCTTCAAGAGTTTCTTAAGAGATCTTATATGGGCACAGGTTTGAAAACCTAGGCTGTAGTTACGTCCATGCAGAAACTTGTGGACGATGCTCTTATAGATGTGGCATCACCATTTAGTGACGGCATTTAATGTTCTGGGAAAACTGAAGTTGTATTCGTGTCGGTCACGGCGCCTTTTAATTGCTGTTCTGTCAGGACCACTATCGTCAAAATGATTGACACTTAGCATAAAGTTTAGTTTGGCGGTATGGTTCTTTTCTGGGCAAAAACTCCCTGCCCATCCATGCAGCCGGTCATAAATGAGCAGGGAGAGCAGCAATAATAACCCCCAGGGTAAACAAAACAGAACAAAGCAGATATCATTAATGTACTTAATGATATTTAAGTGTAACACATTATTCAAGATAAAAGGAGTCTGATTCAATGAGGAATATCAGAAAGCCTGAAGTCCTGACTGTGGCAAAAGGAGGAGTTGGGGATGGAGGAGGGTAATTTGCTTCTGAGCAAGCGGCCTTATAACTGAATATAATATAATACTGAGCTTATATAGGAATGCCGTGATAGGTGTCGTATTCCTATTGGAAGATGTGATCAGCTGAGAGACAGCCGATGCAAGCTCGACTTGCGTGACCTGCCAGAACTAACGCTATGTGCTTCATTTTTGGATCCGGCGATTATTCATTTACAAATTAAGCACTGCTTAATTGTCTCAGATTTAGAAGCCAAAAGAATCTGAGCTATACGTTTATTTTAAAGCTCTATAATTTCATTATTGTCTCAATTGTGTCTAATATTTCTCCTAAGGAATTTCCATTAAGTCTCTTGCACTTTGAAAGAGCAGCACAGTTTTCCTGTGAGGACACTCAGGTTGCAGGTTCAGTCTTGAGCCATCCTCACTCACCCACAGTACGTGGTGCTGTTGTCCGGCTGCTCGACCACAGTCCCGTCCAGCCAGGTGATGGTGTTATTAATACAGGTTTTGTTGGGGTTGGCCAGTTCCTGAACCTCAAGCTCATAGTCCACGAAGGTGTTGGTCATCATGCCGTACACCAGCAGCATGAGGGGAGACGCGGCGCCGTGGGCCAGAGAGCATCATGCCGTACACCACCATCATCAGGACCTCCTTCCATGTGGCGAAGCGGAACTGGACAGAAAATTAAAAAATAGTGCTGTGAGAGAAAAATCAAGCATTAAATCAATCTAAACAGCAGAATTACTTTGAAACGCTTACCAGCTGAAAGAATCCGACGGTCAGCGCTTTCTCTTTTTTGTTTTGTCACTGCCATTGCTTCAAACACAGACAGAATTTAGATACTTTATTGCAGCTTAAAATTCATTTTCAGATCGGATCATTTGATTCAGACCGGAACTTCAGTGTGGGTTCGCAGATATTTTTTTTTATGATATCTTTTTTTTTTATGAAACAGTAGAAAACATCAAACCATTAAGGCAGTACAGTTATAAAAACAAAGAAAGTATATACAATAGAAATCCCTTAAAGGGGTCCTATGCTTTTTCACTTTTTGAATTTTAGTCAGTGTGTATATTTGGGCATAAAAAACACATATATATACATCGTATATAAAAAAATCCCTTTTCAAGAACTACAACGAATGGCTCTAGACTAACGTCATGGACCGACATGTTTGTCTGTGAAGCCAGAGCCAGAATACAGACACAGACACATAACACAAAAAACGTTATATTTTTGAATGTATTCTATTAATCAATATTAATAATCATTATCACAATATCAAGAGCAATAATCGATAATAACGATTTTTGTCATAATATTGCAGCCCTATTACCGCCTGTTTATTAAATATATCATTTAGATACAGTCAGTTGTTTTTCCAGCAGTTTAAAGTATTTTGACTGATTGAAGTATTTGGTTAAATGTAAGTGTTTGACATTAAAAACAAAACAAAAAATAAAGATACAATTATTAAGGTGGTGATAAAAACTGGCTTTAAAAAAAAGCCCCTAAAATCAATTCCAGGGGGGCAATATTGCCCCTTGATGGAAAAGTGAAATTCTGACTATCATCCACAAAGTTAATTTATGGTAAATAATTAACTAAACCAACAAACACCTGAACAATCATGGCTGTCACTTGTAAATCAAACCTACATGAAGTATCTGGACAAGCAATAATTGAAATAATGAACAAATGAAACAACAATGAAGTGGCGTTTCTCTCATGTCCGAGGGGCTCTTCTATCAGTGCAGTCTGTCCACATCTTCTGCACTATCTTCCCCTTTATTAGACTGATAAGACATTACCTGATCAAGGTCAAGGTGTGCACAGTCTGTTCTCTACTCTACACAGAGACCCGAAATAGTGTAAACAATGTTAAAACAGTTAATGAGTTCAGTCACATTTATTAATCACTTATCACATCACACTGAGGTTTACAGCAGATTATTAACATCATCTCATAGACATCAGTAATAAATTGGGTTGAATGACCGTTGGGTTGTTGGTTCATTAGGTTGGTCTTGCAATATTGAGGATGATGACATAGAGAGTCTGACAGACGGATCCTTATTAATTTATATTTTATCTATTTATTTATTTTATTTGAGGTCTATAATGTACCATTTGTGTCATAATAATAATAATGAGTCATAGCTATTTTGAATAATGCTCCCCCTTATTTACGCAGTAAAAATGATTTTATTTTAATAAATAAATTTCATAAATAAAACATTGATTACTGGAGTGTTTTACAAGAAAATACTTTGTAATTGTTTATCAAATTTACTCACAATTTCTGAGCGAAAATTATTTCTACATCAACTTTTTCCAGTGTACTAATGCATTTAGACTGATTTAATAAATGCATCATGTATGGAGGTGATAATTTAATAGTTAATAGATAGTTTAATAGCCCAGCGGTCATTCAACCCTTCTGGTGACATGTCATCTCAAGAACAATATCCTCCTGAGACCCAGCGATGGAGTTTTGGAGACATTCTATTTCAGTGAATTTCTCTGAGACCTCACATGTCACAGATGTAAGTCTGGATGTCCTGTACAGAGCACATTCAGGGCTTTATAGAGATACTAAATGATTGGACGTTTCACCAGGACCACACCCTCTCCTGGGTCTTTAAAAATGGCTAAATTTAATTTAGTGAAACATTTTACATCCTTATGGAAATATGATTATCTTTTGTAATTGTCATTTAAATCTGAATAATTTTCTAATTGTTTGTCATAAAGCAACATCTCAGGAAAATGTTATGGGTTTTCAAATTCAAATATGACTTCCTGTTATGAAACAGGATATCATTTCATACATGTCCACTGTAGAGGACACCAGGACTAAAATTATGTTTATGATGAATTTTGAGAGACATGACAATTGAATAGGAAAATAAATTATATATCTATTTTGTTATGAAATATTAGATATTATTATGAAAATCTGGCCAATTATTACTCCCATTATGACAATTCTTTTTTCAACATGCCGTCCCAACAGCAACACATTAATATGCAAATTAGATACAGTATAGATACACTGTGTTTAATGGGAAAACCAGTTTATGGAAATTTGTACAGACATATTGCATAAAACAAAATGGTATATCAAATCATTTTGTTATATATTTTATAACATAGTTGAGAATCATTCTTAAACAAAGTTTAGAAGAAAAAAATCCTGAAACCTAAAAATGTATTGGTGATTTGAAAAAAAATCCCATAGTTTTTGCCTTTTTGATGTCTATTCATGCCATTTTATTTTTAGAAAAACTTAGTGTCCTCTACAGAGGACATAGAATAAAACATTTTCAAAAATGTTAATTTTCCATTTTTTTCTAATGCTCTAAAGAATGTAGTGACATGAAAAAATCCTAAATTCACAAAGATTTTTTTTTTTGGGGGGGGGGGGGGGGGGGGGGGGGGTCACAAGAGGATATAAATGATCAATAACTGATAACAAAACTCCTATGCATCACCACTATCTGAATCCAGTGCAGTAGAAATGATAAAGACAGATGTATTAGCTTTAAAATTGATAATTTATCACATATTCTTCATGGATATAGAAATTATTTAGATCAAGCTTTGACAAAATAGGAAATAGATAAGTGTTTTCCCCTGTAATATTACTATTTTTTATTGATGTTTTGGAGCCTTCAGAACAGCCTAATTTAAGAAGCTAATAAAATGTGATGCTGAGAGTACATCCTACGTCAATCCTTATCAAAACAGTACATTTTCAAAACCTCTGAAAGATCTGAAAAAATAATTAATAAATACAAATATATATATATATATATATATATATATATATATATATATCATAAGAACTAAACTTAAATTCAAAATTAGACATCTGGCGGCCAAAAAATGAATCACACAACTGAAAAACAAAGAAATGCATTTTTCAGGCCTTAAAATATGGATAAAAGCATCTGCTAAATGACTAAATAAATAAAATAAATAAATAAAATCATGTTAAGCAACAAATATGGCATGCAGGCATTTGTCAGCTAATTACAGCCTTACAAAAGCTCGCAAAACACGCATAGGTTTATATATTTGGAAAACTATATTTTATATATTGGACACTCTCATATTGGTGAGACCACATTTGACATAAACAAGTTAACAAAAGAATGAAATGCCTGTCTCTCACAGGTGCCGTCATCTGTGAAAGTGTGTAAAATTAGGTCAGTGACCGAACGGTGAATAACTGCACTGTATTTTTTTACCTAAATCACTTATCACTTATTAATCAGTTTTACAGTTAAAATGATAATGTTGTTGTTTGTAATAATCTGCCATAAAGTTGCATCTTGCAACTCTTTGTCATTTGTACATCATGTATTAATCCTTGAGTTTAAGATATTTACATGATAATGGATTTTAGTGGTAACACTTTACAATAAGGTCCTATTAGTTAACGTAAGTAAAAATGAGCAATACATTGGTTAATATTCTTTGTTTACTTTCGTTAATAAAAATACAACTCAAAGGCCTGAATTCTTAGACTGGCAATACAAGTCTTGATGTTTATACCTCTAGAAGGTTACCTGTTCATGCACAGAATTGGATCAGTTCCTGTTGGCAGGTATTTTTTGGGTTGACGGTCTCAAACACAGACTGGATGTATCCAATGCATCTCATCTGCTCACACTTTTCTACTTCTTTTGAAGCTGCACATCACATCGTCTCTTTACGAAGAATCCTTGAAGTCCTTTTGTATATCTGCCTCTGTTAAATGAACGATTTGAATGTGCCTCAAGGACTTGTGCTGCAGCCCTGAGCCGTTACAGCTTCAGGATTTACAATAACACAAGTGATTCCTGCTCAGTACAGATACACAGTTTCAAAGACGTCTGAGGTCGCTTCCTGTGTTCAGGAATGTACTGTTTATAGATTCACCAACACAGGAAACTTTTTGATATGTTTCTAGAAACAAATCCAAGGACCAGTTGCTATTGTTATCTAAAGGTAAAACTATTAAAACATATTTAATTAATTATATTAAAAATAGAAATGTTGCCTTAAAACTACATAAAATTATAAATTATAAAATTAAAACTAATATAAAAATACTTCAATTAAAATTACAATAAAGATTTAAAATATAAATATGAAAAGCTAATTCAAAACATCAATAAATATTATAATAACAGATAAATAATACAACATTATCCCTTTTTAGGACTGGAAACACTTTAAAGAATTTTCTTTCTTTTTTTATATAGACCTAGAATGCATTTTCTATTTCTTTAAACCTCTAAAATATTTATTAAATCTGTTTTTAATATATATATATATATATTATTTTAATTTTTTTTTATTTTTTAAATTCCAATCGGTGATGCTTTTGTGAAGACTTTTGTAAATCAGATGTGTCTGGAGTTTTTATTGTATTATTTTATGCATGGAAAAAAACATCTAAACTATACCAACAACATTACCATCCATCAGTACAAGCTTCTTTACAATTGCTAGAAAAATGATGGAGAAATGTATCTCTGGTGTTTTATCTGACCTTGCATTGAGACACATCTCAGTGCGTCTGGAAGGCTTCTGTCTTTCTGATCATGCAGCGCCCCCTGCAGGAGCAACACGGCAGTTATTACATAATACTTCAGTATTTTAACCCGTGTCAGATGCACACACAGCCGATAGAAAGAACAAACACATTCCCAAACTTCTGAGACGACTGACTAGTTTCTAGAAACAGATATCTTAGACAAGCAAGGGTGAGTAGCCTATACGGCTGGTTTGTAGAGTCAATTTTGCATAAAGGTTCAAGTGAGCAAATTCCTGTTTTTGGTAAATGCATGATGTTTGCAAAAGGGTTTTATCAGGACACGTTACTGGGTAACTTACTGATGATGGCATTTCAATGTTGTAACAATGTTAGCTAGGTTTCTTTCTTTTATTCGTTCCAAGTTTGCAACAGCACAGTGTAAAAGTTCAGTATTGTTGACATCGAGTGAAGTCGGACCGACTCTTTTTCAGGAATCGGTTCTTTCAAACAGTTCATTTTGACAGAATCGGTTCAAAACTGATTCACTTCGAACGTAATCTCGACATTGATATCGCGTTCATTATTTTTTTTAAAAGCTACCCTAAAGTAATAAATGAAAGTAAATATTGATACTACGATATTAGAAGATTTATTGTGTGACAGTTTAATTGGTTGCAGCAATGATTCCGCTCTTAAATATCTTTCAAACATGAATAATTGGCTTTTGTAATAAACAGCACTAAATATGCACACACATATCTCTCGAATAAACATTTTTGCACGTTATAATTAATGACACTACAGTAGGCTATCAAGCTGCAAACACTGCAGTAGCCTTTTATTTGTGAGATTTTACTTTGGCAAATCAGTCGCATCCTTGGTTCAACCCAAGTGCTTTTCAGAATCAAAGTAGACCTACTTACAATAGGCCCTTTTCACAATGACGTCAGCTAACTTCCGCTTTTCCGCGAAGCAGTGGATCCGTACTTCCGTTATACCTTTACACCGGAGACTAATTTATTTTATTTATTTCAGTTGCTGTTAATATTGTAATAGTGAGTACACTGTAAATGTTCATGCAAGTGTTGTTATTCTGCAATAAAAAAAGACAAATGTCGTAATTTTTTATTTATTTTTTTTACTATGGGAAAAATTGCATGGACACAAGTCATATTTTTTATAATAAATATTCTCATATTACAAGTTTCACATCCATAAATGCAAGTGGTCTGAAAAGAAACCCAGTATTATCCAGTTCAAGAATAAGAAACAGTGGACATAACATGGGCCTTTTTTCATAGATGTTTAGAAAATAAGAAGGAGGAAGTGATGTCATCAGTGTGATTTTTATTTCAAAATAAATGATTTTTGTTGAAGGGTATAACACCAGTGACACAACTCCATGGGACCACCGTTTTCATTATATATTTTATCATATTTATATATATTTTTGACCTCAAAATAAAGCACTTGCTGCGGAGACAAGCAGTTTTCTAGTGCTTGGAATTCTCTATAATTAATTAAAAAACAAATATTGCCACATTGATGGCTCAATAAGGTGTAATTGTTCAAATAACATATTGTTTCATTTTAAAATATAAATATTTTTTATATATATTCAAGTGTAATATTTCTGTAAAGGCTAGGGACAGAAAAATTGACATTTCCATAGAATGACCCATATATTTATTTATGAATTAATTATCAAAATAAAGTGGAAAAATATAGACCCCATTTTATTGATATTTAAATAGTACAGGCTTATGTTGAATATGCATGTACATACAGACGCTGTATTAAGCAGTGCATCAATTATTGAAGGTATAGTCTTTCTGTTACCACATGCAAATATCTAAAACGTATTTGACAAATATATCTAACAGCAAACACTGCGCAAGAGTCGCGGAAATCAGAAAGTAGGACTTCTCCATTCACAACTCCTCCCTCGACTTCAAGCGGCAAATCTCGCTGATCGGTACTCGGTAAGTTCATTTGAGATGCCAGACGCCTCGCCTTGAATGAGGACGAGAGTAGAAAGCTGCAGTCATCCTTTAATCGTATTTGTGGCAGATGTATAAGTGTCTGGTTGAACTCCATGCTGGTAGCGATAGCGCTTTACTATGCGGGCGGAAGTAAAAATACCCTGCTTCGACTCAAAACGGAAGTTGCGTGACGTCATGGTTATCTTTTGGTCACATTCTTCATCACGTAACTTTAAGATTAGATCCCCTTTTCAGAAGGAGCTTGTAATAACTCCATATGTGGTGTCTTACTGGACGAATGTTGTTAATCATATTGACTGGACATCATAACTAACAAGGTTAGAGACATCTCATTCAAATTGTTACACAAACTAAAGTGTTTTTGAAAAGGTTCAAATCAAATATAGATACAAGCTTTGAATTATTTTGGATTGAATTCTCTAATGTTATCAATCGCAATGTGCTCCAGGGTTTCTCTTTGCTTTTCAAGGATGTACTGTTTGGCTTCTTTAATATACAAAAAGATCAAATTAATGAATATTTTATAATTAACCTATTATTATTTCTTGCAAAGTTTCATATTCACCGCAGTAAGTTCTCTCATCAAAATCCTTTATTTATTGTTTTTAAAAAAAGAGGTTCAACAGTATATCCAAGCTATTTCAGCTTCCAAGAATCTTAAAGCTCTTAAGACCGTTAATTTATTTAATCTTTTTTTACTTATTTTGTTAAACTTGATTAAAAAGTCACCTCTTTGTACATAATGTTGATATTTTCTGTACTTTTATCTTTGTTGCCTTGGCATAAAAAAAAATAAAAAAAAATCTAATCAGTTATGTTTGAAACGATTCAATGAATCGTTGACTCTCGAACCGATTCAGCCCGAATGAATCATTTACATCCGGTTCAACTGATTCTTTGACAAGATCCGATTCGAATGAATGATTCGTTCACGATTCGGACCTTGGCTTCCATGTGGTTCACAATCATACAACATTTATTTGCAGTTATTCAATAGCCTATGAAAAGATAAAGATACGAACTTATTATTAGTCCTTTATGTATCATATAGGTAGGCCTTTTCTCTCTCAAAATCTATCACACTTTCTCTAGTGATCTACAATCATAAGCCCAAAGAGTTAATGTTTCACTAGGTCATGTACTTTATTACCAGAGCTTTGACCACATGAGCTATCATCTTTATTTTGCTGATTTGGTGGGGTTTGCATGAATCTGGATCCACTTTTCTGATTAAAAACAAATACATTTTCTTTTGCAGAAATGTTCCTGTACATTGCAGGTCTCATAGTCGTCTTCTATGTCTATCGGTGGTTCAGAGAACTGGGACGAGTTCCCAATAAATCGGAGAAGTTTGTGTATATCACAGGCTGTGACACGGGGTTTGGGAATCTCTTGGCCAAACACCTGGACACGAAGGGTTTCTGTGTCATCGCTGGCTGCTTCACGGAGAAGGGAGAAGTTGAGCTGAAGAAGTGCTGCTCTGACAAACTCACAACGCTGCATTTGGATGTGACTGATAATTATAGCATCAAAAAAGCTGCAGAAACCATTAAAACCCTGGTGGGAGAGAAGGGTAAGTCACAGAAAGACGTTGAAGACTAATTGAGCTTTGCATCACAGAAATAAACTACATTTTAAATCATAATAATATTTCACAATATTATATTTTTGAGCACATAAATGCAACCTTGGTGAGCAGAAGAGACATCATTAAAATCTTAAGAAATTAAGTATGCATTTAATATTTAATTCCTGGATGCATTTAAAAATTGAATGCAAGATTTGACTTTAAAAATTCAAAGAAATTAATTTAATACATTTGATCATAATTGCATGTTATCATACAATACATGGGGTAATGCACAATATATACACATACACAATATGTATACACATACAAAATATATATATATATTAAATATCAGGAATAATTATTAAACATAAATGCTTTAATTAATTGCTTATGTTCTTGTTGTTGGAACAATGAAAATGCTAATGTTATCCTTATCTTTCTCAAATCCTTCTCTTCTTTAATGAAGTTGTTGGTCGAGTAGTTTCTTCACATGGTTCTCACATCACTTCCTGTGTATTTGGCAATCTCCTGTGATGAAAGAAAACGGTTTTATTGAGTTGTGTGTGTTTGCAGGTCTGTGGGCCGTGGTCAACAACGCTGGGATCTCCTTCCCAACTGCTCCCAATGACTGGCTGGAAATTGAGGACTTCAAACAAATGATCAATGTCAATCTGATCGGGGTTGTTGCCATCACTCTGAGCGTGTTACCGCTCATTAAGAAGGCCAAGGGCAGAGTGGTCAATGTGGCCAGTGTGTTTGGAAGGATTAGTACTATGGGAGGAGCGTACTGCATTACTAAGTATGGAGTAGAGGCTTTTAATGACAGTCTGAGGTCAGTATGTCCAGTAATCGAATATGGAGACTCTCCTGACAAAAACCGGTCTCAGATACAAGCCAATATAGTATTTAGGTGTGGAGTATGCATTAATCAGCATATATTTTATAAATGCAAAGTCCAAACAAAATGAAACCATGTGCAATTAATCATCATGATAACATGGCAACCATTCAGTCGAGTACATTTTAATTTGGCAAGCATTTTCTCTGCTGCAAATGCTAACATATTCTAAAAATATCTGATTAGTCAGCGCAAAGGACTGCAGCTGAAATACAGCAGCTGATAGCTTCAATTGTGAATGGCCAATCATAATGAAAGTTTAAATATATGTACAGAGTATTTGCAAGAGTCTGTGTAGAGAACTGGCCGAAAGGTGCCGCTATGAGTATTTTAACACTTTTTTTTTTGTATCAGGAATGAATGCAGATTAGGATCTTAGTTTCTCTTTCCCCTGAATACTTATGTTTCTAGAAATATATGTAGTTTATGTCCAATTTACCTGTGTGTTAAGAGTGCAATACGTCCAAACAAGGCCGTCGTAAAACGCACGTAAAATCTCATTTACAGCACCTTAAAAAAGCTGTTATTTTAGTATTATTTATATACTATTATAGTATTTATTCATATTTTTAATTAGCTTTTATTTTTATATTTACAGTTTTACCCATAAGTTTAAGCAATTTTGTTATTATATGTTGTTTTTGTTATTATTTTTAATATTCTTATTTCAGTAATCTTGAAACTTATTACATTTCTAATTTTCAGTTATATATATATTTATATAATTAGTTTACTTATATTTTTTTATAATTATTATTAATTCAGATTTATTTCAAATACTCAATTATTTAGTTTTAGTTTTAACAGTAATAAATTCTCTAACATTCACAAATATAATTAGGGAAGTTGAAATTGACCACCAAACCAACAATATTACCACAATCCATTCTTTTAAATCTGGCAATTTTATCTTTATATCTTTATCTCTACTTTTCCTGTGCTTGTATCCTGGTTATTGCTGCTTTTGACTATATTAAATGCATTTGTCATTGTTCTCCAGGAGGAGCATGGCACCGTTTGGGGTGAAGGTTTTATGCATTGAACCTGGATTCTTCAAAACAAGCGTTACTGACTCCACTATCTTTGAGAGTCATTTGCAGAGATTATGGAAGAAGTTGCCTCAGGTGGTCAAGGATGAGTACGGCAGTGATTTCATAGACAAAAGTGAGTTCAAATCCAATGGTTTCAGATAAAGGTCACACTCCCAAACTGTTTGCAGTATTAGTTCTGAAAGTTAACATACATTCCTGATGTCCCTTTGCAGCGAAGCTGGTGGTGAAGAAGAAGTTTGAGAAGATGTTGGATCCAGATCTGATGAAGGTGGTCAGCTGTATGGAGCATGCGGTGGCTGCGGTCCATCCTCGGACCAGATATTCTCCAGGCTGGGATGCCAAGTTCTTCTGGCTGCCTCTCTCCTACATGCCAACCTTCATCTCGGATGCTTTCGTCTTAAAAAATGCTGTTAAACCAAAAGTGTCAGTTCTGTAAGCATGAACAGCCAGTTCTCTATGCTGCAGTCATGCAGCGTATGGAAGGAACAAACCATTTTTCCACTTTCAGGGGGAAGTATGGTTAGTAATGAGCAAAATTGAATATTTTCTTATTTGAACGAAAATGAAATTTAAACTCAATCTATTTTTCTACGGCATTTAGAATGTATTAATACATATAGATAATCTTGACTTTAGGCCCTTTTAGGCCCACTCGTTTCCAAACGTGGACATCGCAAAAACTGTAATTTAACAGACATAAAGGCATTTTCAAGCAAACAGCGTGCACAAAATATGTTTGCGAGATTACAGTATGTCTTCATGGATAAAATATGATATTCTGAAGAAAATTGTTAGAGAAATATATAATTATCGTCAATGGAAATGAAAGGTACCCCAATTATAGGATGACTCACATGTAAATAAATTAAAACTTTATTGTACATATTTGCAATATTGATTATAAATAAAAAACAATTTTTGGATCACAAAGAAATATTTGTCCTTACTTTTACAGCATTTCAGACTTTCCCATGCAATATATATACATATATATATAAAATGTCATTATATAAAAATCTCAACTTTCTTTAGAGAATATTAAACAAGTGATATGATTATTTAAGCACAAAACTGAATACCTTTCTTTAAAAATTGATATGACATTACATTTATTAGACACTTCTCTAACCATCACCTTACTTGTGAAGCCTGTTATTTAATCAGCTAAATCCTAACCTGTCTGTGTCATTTCACCACCTATTTTGACCACAGATTTCGTAATACATGAGCACACAAACTTGGCCTTAGGGTTTATTGCACAACCTCGGTGACGTTTATTGCGTTTGGCACCCTTTGACCCTGCAGTCGGTTTGTGGTCCTTGAGCTCTTCAGTGCACCGGGATCAGGACAGGAGTGGAAAACCTGAGTTAAGAAACAAAAGATCTGGGCCCGTATTCATGAAGAATTTTAATGCAAAAAGTAGCTCCTAGTGACAAAATTCTAAGAAAATTCTTAGAAATGTGGGCGTTTACTCTTAAAATTAAAGAAAAAATCCTAGTAAAGAAAAAAGTCATTCAGAAAGCATCTTAACCCTTAAAAGAGGTCTTAAGGTCAAACTTGTTAGGAGTACGGACGAGGACTTTTAAGGGGCTTAAGAGTTTCTTTAACAGCGGAGAAAATGGACGAAAATGAAGAGGGAGAAGAAATGTGTTGCACACAATGCATGACAGTGAGTTAATAAGACACTACACATTAGTTCGTGCAGGGATCATGTTTGTGACTGATCTTATTAAAGACTATCATCTCAGACACCGCGCAGAATTGCCATAGCGCCAGAAATCACTACATTAAAATATTTGGCAACTGGAAAAAAGCAACTATGCAGCAGTGATGATTTGGGTCTGTTACAGCACTTATTAGGCTTATATGTCTCTGTTCATTTCCTATAAAACACAGTAAATATGCAGGGCCAAACGAGTTACTGTGCCCCCCCCCCACTTTCCATCCTCTCCCCTCCTTGTATGTGTTTGTTCTTAACACAATAAGGCCAATTATTTCATTAATGTATAAAGCACTATAGGAATTATAGAATATAGCCAATATTCTATACTCCAAAAAATAAATAGTGTTAGATGTAATAGAGGACAATTGTTGTATTAAATCATGCAATTTTGCATTAAGCTAATGAAGACTGTGTAAACCAATGAGAACCTAAAGAAAAACGTGCTTAATTGTCATAAAATATATATGTTTATTTTTCTGATGGAAATGTAGCGTGAGAATCAAGACAGCTAAGTATTGTTTCTCCATTTGCCGCAAGGTTGTGCAGTATTATCAGTTTTAATGTGGTCAGTCTCAGTGGAAGTTCATGCGGATAAACGCTCACACAGTTGCACGACAACATCATTTGAACTAATTACTAAATAGGAATCTGCCAGCAACACACTTTCAGTCTACTGAGGACGCCAAGGGTACATTTCAACTGAACCTTTTCTCTCAAAGTGTTATCACAGCTTTTGCTCTCCTGTCTCTTCTTTAAAAGCTAATAAAGTACCCTTGTTGATAGGTCCTTCTGGACTTTGTTCAGGTGGGAATGTAAACACCATCTCTTAAAATTCACCTGAAAAAAAAACCTATATTAATAATATATAATAATAAATGCATAAATATCTACATAAAAAACCCATTCAGTTTGTATAAATTAAAAACAATTAAAAATAATCACATCTATAATCTATAAATAAACATATATAAATAAAAAATAAATGAATAAAAATCTGAATTAAAAAAACAATTCTATTATACACAAAATATTATATACACCTACAATTAAATATTTTCAGATATTTCTGCCATTATTTATTGAGTGACTGATGAAAGTGGGGTCAAATACCAATGTCACAGTGTTATTGTAATAACAATAACTAGTACAATTGCATTTACTGTGGTAAATACTTAAAGTTATGAAAAATTTGGAATTAAAAAATGAGAGAAAAAGTCTTAAATCGTGGACATGTCTAGTAAATCTATTTTTTCAAGTTATATTTTGCTTTGATGATATTTGGATTGTTCAGTGCAGTGTTTTTGTACACTATATAGTGTGGTAGTGGAAAAAAAGTTGCCTGGCATACAAAGCATAAAAAGTCTATATGAAGAGTTTTTGAAATTTTCTTCTAAAATGAGCATTTTTCTCAGGCTCCTATCCTATGTGCAGGTTCAGTAAATTCACTTGTGTTGTGAAAAGCCTAGGGTTTTTTTCATTGCCATTAAAGTGAAATAACTGAACATAAACATAGGAGCCTGAGAAAAATGCTCATTTATGACCCTGGACCACAAAAGCAGTCATAAGGGTTAATTAAAAAAAAAATATATATTGAATAATTTAATTGCTGAATAAATAAGCTTTCCATCGATGTATGGTTTGTTATGATAGGACAATATTTGGCTGAGATACAACTATTTGAAAATCAGGAATCTGAGGGTGCAAAAAAAAAAAATCAAAATATTGAGAAAATTGCCTTTATAGTTGTCCAAATGAAGTTCTTAGCAATGCATATTACATATCAAAACATAAGTTTTGATATATTTACAGTAGGAAATTTACAAAACATCTTCATGGAACATGATCTTTACTTAATATCTTAATGATTCTTTGGCATAAAAGAAAAATCTATAATTTTGACCCATACCCAATGTATTGTTGGCCATTGCTACAAATGTACCCGTGCTATTTATGACTGGTTTTATAGTCCATATGTTTATGTTTACTAATTTGTTCATTCATTCTTTAAATTATTTATTTCCTCCACATTTCATTTTCAGGGTTATGGTTGTGTCATGAATGGATGTGGAGAAAATTAATGCATGAATGTTATTTAGTTATTTAATTTTGAGTAATCTGGCCCTCCACACATAGAACGACTGGAAAGGCCATTGTTTATCCAGCACATCTTCATCCTTCTCCCTCCGCAGGTGCTCCTCTGCGCGGATCTGCTGCTGTTCTCTGGCGCTCAGGTTCTTCCGAGATCAGTGGCATCCACGAGAAACACGTCCTGGTGACAGGCTGCGATAGCGGCTTCGGAGAGCTCGACCGACCGGCGGGGTTTTCACGTGATCGTGTCTCACGGAACCTGGTGCCTCCAGACTGCGCGCGGCGGCCTCCCCCAGACTCAAGACGCTTCTGCTCAATGTTACCGACAGCGCGAGCGTCGAGAGTGCGCTGGAGCGCGTGCGCAGCGAGACCGGGGAGAGAGGTGAGACGGACGGTCAGATAGGGTGCCAGCTCGAGTCAAGCACAGCGAGAGATAAGAGAGATACAGGCTCTTTGACGACCACACAGCCCTCAGACCAACTCATAAATCTGCAACCCTTGGACGAGCGCTTTTAGTTGACCTGGAGGAGCATCTTCAGGCGAATGCCATTCTCATACCAAAGCGGCATCATTTATTATAAAACGACTTACTTCTCTCATAATGCACCTGACATGTTTGCATACTTCAGTGACCTTTGACCTTAAAGGGATAGTTCAGCCCAAAATTAATATTCTCTGACAGTTTACTCACCTTTAGGCCATCCAGATGAAGATGAGTTAGTTTCTTCATCAGAACAGATTTTTTTACAAGTTTTTTACTTCACAGGATCTTCACTGATGAACTGGAGTGGTGTGGATTATTGTGATGTTTTTATCAGCTGTTTGGACTCTCATTCTGACGGCACCCATTCACTGTAGAGCATCCATTGGTGAGCAACTAATGCAATGCTAAATGTTTCCAGATCTATTCTGATGAAGAAACTAATTCATCTACATCTTGAATGTAAACTATTCTTTTATTGAGTGATTTGCATGTACACTACATTTGTTATGTTTTCTTGTGTCAGGTCTGTGGGGTTTGGTGAACAATGCAGGCATCTCGGTCCCCATCGGCCCCGTGGAATAGATGCAGCTGGAGGACTTTAAGAAGGCTCTGGACGTGAACCTCATCGGTCTTATTGAGGTGACTCTGAAGTTTCTTCCTCTGCTGAAGAAGGCTCGTGGTCGGGTGGTGAACGTGGCCAGCATACTGGGCAGAGTCTCTCTCATCGGGGGAGGATATTGTCTCGCTAAATATGGTGTGGAGGCCTTCTCTGATAGCTTGAGGTATGTCTAGGCATCTAACAAAAAATTAAACTTCAAGACATGCTTATGACATCTTATAGCATGTATTGTAAAAAGTACACATTTCGTAGGTCATCATGGCTTAAATTTATTTATTTTTTATTTATTTATTTATTTTTATTTATTTATTTATTTATTTTTTATTTATTTATTAATACATATATTTTTAAAGAAATATATTTATTAAAAATGATATTATGATAATGATTAATAATTAATATATACAAAAAAAGTAATAATTACAAATAAAATAATACAAATAATAAGCATTACATTTATTATATTGTATTGTTAACAAGACAATAAAAAAATACCAACAACAAAAATCCATTTCTAATTTTGAAGGTCATCATGGCATAAATTTATTTATTTTTTAAATATACATACATCAATACATTTTATGTATTCTTTTAAATATATATATATATATATATATATATATATATATACACACACACACACACACACAGGCCACTTTATTAGGTACACCTTGCTAGTACCGGGTTGGACCCCCTTTTGCCTTCAGAACTGCCTTAATTCTTCGTGGCATAGATTCAACAAGGTGTTGGAAACATTCCTCAGAGATTTTGGTCCATATTGACATGATAGCATCACACAGTTGCTGCAGATTTGTTGGCTGCACATCCATGAACCACATCCCAAAGGTGCTGTATTGGATTGAGATCTGGTGACTGTGGAGGCCATTTGAGTAAAGTGAACTCATTGTCTTGTTCAAGAAACTAGTCTGAGATGATTTGAGCTTTGTGACATGGTGTATTATCCTGCTGGAAGTAGCCATCAGAAGATTGGTACACTGTAGTCATAAAGGGATGGACATGATCAGCAATAATACTCAGGAAGGCTGTGGTGTTTAAACAATGCTCAATTGGTACTAAGGGGCCCAAAGTGTGCTGAGAAAATATCCCCCACACCATTACACCACCACCACCAGCCTGAACCGTTGAGACAAGGCAGGATGGATCCATGCTTTCATGTTCTTTACGCCAAATTCTGACCCTACATCTGAATGTTGCAGCAGAAATCGAGACTCATCAGACCAGGCAACGTTTTTCCAATCTTCTATTGTCCAATTTTGGTGAGCCTGTGTGAATTGTAGCCTCCGTTTCCTGTTCTCAGCTGACAGGAGCGGCACCCGGTGTGGTCTTCTGCCGCGGTAGCCCATCTGCTTCAGGGTTCGACGTGTTGTGCGTTCAGAGATGGTATTCTGCATACCTTGGTTGTAACGAGTGGTTATTTGAGTTACTGTTGCCTTTCTATCATCTCTAACCAGTCTGCCCATTCTCCTCTGACCTCTGACATCAACAAGGCATTTTCGTCCACACAACTGCAGCTCACTGGATATTTTCTCTTTTTCGGACCATTCTATGTAAGCGCTAGAGATGGTTGTGTGTGAAAATCCCAGTAGATCAGTAGTTTTTGAATTACTCAGACCAGTCCGTCTGGCACCAACAACCATTCCACGTTCAAAGTCACTTAAATCCCCTTTCTTCCTCATTCTGATGCTCGGTTTGAACTTCAGCAAGTCGTCTTCACCACATCTAGATGCCTAAATGCATTGAGTTGCATATATATATATGTATATATATAAACTTTTATTAAAAACAGCCACCAAAATGCATTTCTTATTGGCTACAATATTTGAGTTTCAGAAGTACAGGTTTCACAGGCCACAATGACTGAAATAAATAAATTCAACTACAAATAATTAAATAAAATACATAGATAAAATGTGTAAATTAAAGATAATAATTAATTACTAAATTAATAAAAATACAAACTTATTTTATATTGGTAACAAGCTGATAATATTATCTGACTTTTATTAAAAAGTGCCAACAAAATCCATTTCTAGCTATGGTCATAACTTGGTAAAACCTTTAAACCGTACCCATACTACAACTTTGTATACAAATTTGCATCTTTACTTCAACGTCTAATAATCTCTCTAAAATCATTTTATTCTCTCCTGCTGATATCAGGAGAGATATGATGCACTTTGGGGTGAAAGTAAGTATCATTGAACCAGGCTTCTTCAAGACACAAGTGGCCGATCTTGGCCTCATTGAAGATGATCTGAAGAAACGGTGGAACAGCCTCCCCACAGAGGTCAGGAGAGCCTATGGAGACTCGTACCTGCAGGACTGTGAGTGCTTCTGATGTCATATCAGTGCAGATTTCATGCAACACAACACTGCTTTAGATTTATATCAAGATGCATTTAAATGAATAGTTCATGCAACCGTGCTCATCCAATGAAACACGCCATACTTGGCTAACAACTTCAATAATAGTCTTGCCTAGCATTAGCATGTTAGTAAGTCGATACCACAATGCTCTAAAAATACATTACACACAAAAATTGGGTCAAATAATTCATTGTTAATTATATTGAAAGATTTGTAGCCTTGTTTTGGGGCAGAGCCTCATGTGTGATGATGCTGTTATGTTGCTGTACTGACATTTCTGCATTTTTCTCAATCTTTTCTTACAGATAAAAAAGTGCAGGAATTCTCCATGAAGATTCTGGCCAGCAGTGACCTTTCCAAAGTAACGTTATGCATGCAGCACACTCTTTCAGCGCGCTATCCCCACACACGCTACAACGCAGGCTGGGACGCCGAATTCCTCTGGATTCCCCTCTCGTACCTGCCGACATGTATAGCAGACACCAACCTTATGCTGCCTTCCACAAAGGAGAGCTTAACATCTCTATAAAATGAAAATATTGCAGCTCAACGTATCAATACAAGCATCTTCCTTCTGAATGTCTTTGAAACTGTGATTGCTGTATATGCAACAATTATCACACAGCCCTGCATCTTGAAAAAAAAATTGCGAAAAAAGGCCTAATACCACCTAATTTGATGATGCGGAGTTCAAAAATCAGCATGCGAGTAGTTCATCACATACAGCAGTTCAATGTCAAGTGTTTCATATCATTTAACTTACAATCTGCAAAGTAGCAGAAAATGAGGAAATCAGAATTTGGCATAAAATAATGTCTTCTGGATCATGTGAAAATGGGCTGTGAATTGAACAGATGGTTGCAACCTAACCCAGAGTAAGACGGGAAAATGGCTTTGTGGCAAGTTTCTGCTTATTAGGGGGAGAATACAAGACTTCTTCACCTTACAAATGGTTGTTAAAAGTAAAAAATGCTATGACATGCATCATATTTTGTGAAAAAGTGACGTATAGAGTGAAACGGGCACTATTTTTGCAATCAGCACCTCAAATTTAGTTAAAAAAAGTACTGGATTTCATTCAGCAAATGTGATGCAGGGCCGTGCATTAATGCAATCAAATAAAAATATATTTTATTGCATTTTCCATAAAGTACCCTTTGGTGTCCCACAACATACAGATTCATGTGTTGATATTTTTTTAATTGTTTGACCATGCCATTTTTAATCAAAATGTCAAATGGATAGTCTGACAAAAGCAAGACTTCTCTAGTCATTTAGTCTGCTTATTCATCTGCCTCCACTTTGACTCAAACACCTACATCTCAACATCACATCAAGAACCAATACATAAAACCAACACTTTTTAGTGAATGGTTTCTTTTTTGATAATCCATCACACTTGAATGTATGTTGCAACACAAAACAATATGGTTTCACTTTGACTTTAACATCATATAACTTATTTAATCTGAAGTTTCATTTTAAATAAAAACAAAGTATATGAGCGGTTACCATATCTGCAGCATTTGGATGGGTAATGTGCTTTGAAGGAATGACTCAAATTAAAGAACTCTTCCAAATGGAAAACTCAACACTCTTAAAAATCCACATTTTGCAAATAGTGACGAGCATAGATCTCAAAGTTCTTAATCAAGCACAGGCCCACTGAACCCCCCCCCCCCCAAAAAAAAAATCTTAAGTCTTTAAAGGCTTCTTTGTAACCAGTATCACCCGTCTTCACTAATTAACCCAACCTACATCATTTAGCCTATTAGTACCATGTGGAAATAAGGGGGGCAGACAGAAAGAGAAATGTGTAATATATATAAAATATTTTTTTTATAATGTTGACATTAATATTTTAGGGTTTCTCTTAATGGATAAAATATATGTGTGAGTGTGTGTATATATATCTTTTGTGAATCAAAACAATTACCATTTCTTAAAAAATGAAATTTATTTGATTTTTCACAGCAGCATTCATTTGTTTCCAGTTCCTTTCTATAGTAACATAATCGGCACGTCAAGATGAATAAATTCAAAATGTTTTTTTTTTTTCTGTCTTTAATATACAAAATCACTTAAAATATATTGACTTCACAGTCCATGCACTTCATCAGATTTGAAAGTAAGTATGAAAAGCCCTTGAAACGCTGATGGGACATCAGAGATCTCCAGATATCACAGTTATAATCACATGCATATGAACTGGAAAATTTCAAGTATTATTTCAATATATAAAACAGAAGTGGTATGTCTTCTACTTCTATTAAAATGTGTTTACAGCGGAATATGTTACTGCATTATCATACTTTCAGACTTAATAGTTCACCTAAATAGTTCACCTAAAAATAAAAATTGCACTGGAGGAAGCATTATAATGGATTAAGAACTGATATTTTAGCTGGAAGCAATGGTTTGAAGTTAAAAACGTCTTAATGAAGGATTTGTTTCTTACATGCAGCTTTTCGCTTCACAAGACATTAACTGATGGACTGGAGTGGTGTGGATTATTGTGATGTTTTTATCAGCTGTTTGGACTCTCATTCTGACGGCACCCATTCACTGCAAGATGACCCATTGCTGAGAAAATGATGTGATGCTACATTTTCCCAAATCTGTTCCCATGAAGAAACAAAGTCATCTACATCTTGGATGTCCTGAGGGTGAATTGTCATTTTTGGGTGAACTATTCCTTTACGAATAATCAGATCAAATGGCAAAGTCTCAGCTGGCTCTTAAAGCACTTTTACTCCGTTTCGTTGGCATATATGTGTGTGTGTGTGTGTGTGCGCGCTAATCTCCAGGAATAAGTAATAACCTATTTCAAAATAACATATGAACAGAGGATATTATCACACAAAATCTTTTCAATTTACAAATGTACAAAATATTCATAACATTCTCCTTCAGCAGCATCAGTGCAAAGATATACAAATATGACGTCACAATAATAATAAAAAAATAATCATACAACAAGAATTGGCATACAAAGTATCAGAAGGCAAAGTCTCTTTCCCGTAGGCTATCCAAACATTTCATCTATTCTCATCTATACTTCTTTTTTGTTTAAAAAATAATCTTAAAATTGATTTCTGTCGTATGCAGGCGCATATAAAAATAGATTCTGTGCAAAGGGAGTGTTTCTTTGTATTTTCCCGTGGGTGTGTTGATCATATTTCACTGTCCTCTTTAACCAGGTTGGCCGTGTCTGTAAAGGTGTCCTCTGTCGGTGAATAGGCGCTCAGTTTCTCTCGTTTCTGGGGTTTGGGAGGAGGAACGAAAGGAGATGGCTGTGATGAAGAGCTGGCGTCTGTAGCTCCATGCGTCTGCTCATCCTGCATCTGACACAAAGACAACGTCAACTTTGACCACATGCGCATCATTCTCACATTAAGACCCATATTCTGCTTAAAACTTTATTCTGAAAATAGCATTTACATGCTTTACAGCTATGGGAATATTCCTGTCCACATGCATTTCATTTCTCCAGTGAAAATACTGGTGATGGTTAATTATGATGCATTTAAGGGACAAAATCAAATAAAATCACCAGTGTTATTTTAGTATCATTGATATGCTATTCAAATTTTTGTTTTGAATTAGATTTGATTTTTATTAGATTTTCTGTTTTCATTTTAACTCCCAAGTTTCAGTAGTTTATTTAGTTTTAATAAAATGAGAAAAAAATAAATTAAAATGAATATGTTTAAGTTGAAGTACTAAAATTACTATAGTGAAAACTGAGTAGAAAAAAAAGGACAAAATGACCAAAACCTAACCTAAAATTAAATGGAAAACAATAAAAACTCATTTAAAATATTAAATGCTATAATGCTAATGATAATAACTAGTATAATGAACTACAAAATATATATATACTGTACTTTTGTCAGACTATATATTGACTTGTATTCCTTTTTTAATATATATATATATATATATGTATATTAAAGATAGATTTGTTCTGGCTTTTTTGTTAAATACTATAAACTTGGCATTGTGTACTATGAATATTGTTGGCAAAATTCTTGTGATTTGTAAATCACTTTTGATAAACGAGTCTGCTTAAAATGCAAACGTAATATTTGTGTTTCCTTGATCGCTTGACTTTCTACAATTGGCTGTTTCTTCTTTCACTCAATATTACTTTTGTTTAGACCAATGAAGCAATAAATTAATGTTAACATAGTCATTTCTACTCACCTCTGAATATGTAGGGTTTTCAAATGTTGTGCTTGGCTTCAGTTTCCTTTTAAAGAAACTCCATTTGGACTCCTGCAAACAAAAAATTAAATAAATAAATAAAATAAACGTGGTCGCATGATGGAGAAACAACAGGAAATAATGACTGAACTGTGGACCAATGTTGAGATGTTCCCACCTGTGTGGTTGTTTGCTCTGCAGGTGCGCTCTTCACCTCCACCGCCTGTTCAGGAGCGTTATACGAAGGGTTTGAGAAGTTATTCTCCACCTGGTCACCGCTGACGTTCACAGTGACCTGTATGAACCACAGAAACACGAAACTCAACACAAGACCCGCTCAGGTCGAACACGTTTCATTTATACTGTAAGCAATGTCTAGAGGGTTATGAAAGGCTTTCATGAAGGAAACATACCTGTGTCGCGTGTATTACTGCTGGATCGCTGGATGGGCCGGCTACAGTCGAGTACAGAGGATTCTCAAATGTGATTGGCTGTCTACCAGAGTCTGCAAAATTCTCATCCTAATAATCAAAACCAGACACAAATCAATGCTTCAACCCACAGATAACTATAGACTGAAATCAACGAGGTGAATTAAAAAATTCAGGCACTGAAATCTGAGATTATTAGCAAATAACTATGTTAACTTGGCAATAAACTTGGCAAAGGGGTAGGTAAGATAATTTTTTTTTTACTGTTCCTAAATGGCTATTTTGCTCACAGAGGCTGCATTTATTGTAGCAAAAATACAATAAAAACTGTAATATTGTAAAATATTGTTACTATTTTTTTACCATTTTTTAAAATGTAATTTATTCCTGAGATGAAATGTTGAATTTTCAGCATCATAACTCCAGCTTTAATTATTGCCATTAACTCATATTAGTCAACCACTACTTTGAACATCTTAAATCGACCAGATTAATCGTTGTGATTAATGATACACAGAATCCCATTAGAAACTAGTGCATTGATACTGCAAGTCTTGGAAAAGATGTAACATTAACACTGGGGCCAAAAGGTCAACCAGGGATTTTACGCCTCATAGATAAGTCGAGAAAAAAGTGCTGAGTGCACGTAACAATCCAGGAGTCAGAAGTTACTGTTAAATCGACACAAAAGACCACATTTACCAGCTGCATGGCCCTGTCGATGAACGACACTCCCAGAGTCTGAGGCTCCAGGTCCATCATGACATTGTCACCTGAATGAAACGACACTCCATTTCCTGTGTCTGCCGACTTCACCAGGCTGCTCAGACTAAGAGAAACAGAAAAACAGTGGAGAAAAAAATTGGTACATGATATCTGAATAACTGGAATAATAATTAGACATGAACTCTAAATGAACACATAGGAGAATATTCAATCGTTTTCATTTACAAGCAACAGCACACTGTAAAAAAAGAAAAGAAAAGCCAACTTAAAATTTTAAGGAAACCAGCTTCTGCAGATTTTTGAGTTTCACGAAACCATTTGAAGCAGCACAACTGTTTTAAACATTGATGATAATAAGAAATGCATCTTTAGCAGCACTAATAATAATCATAAATGTTTGAGCAGCAAAATAAGCATATCAGAATGATTTCTGAAGGATCATGTGACACTGAAGACTGTAATGATGCTGAAAATTCAGCTTTGATCAAAGGAACATATGACATTTAACAATATATTACAATAGAAAGCAGTTCTTTTAAATAGCAATATTTCACAGTATCACTGTTTTCAAATAAATGCAGCCTTGTTGAGTTTCAAAACCATTTAGAAATCTTAGTGAACCCAAACTTTTGTGTATTTGGACACTCAAGCTATGCTTCAAGATTAGCAAAATATCAAACCAAGCAGCATTTGTTTAAAAAAACAAATTATAATAATAAAGCACTTTTCAAGCAAGAAAATCCCCAAAATAAGTTATAATATTACATTGCTGTTCATACACTGAAAGCACAGACTGGTTGGTTAAAGTGAAGTCATATGTTTTTAAGTGTGGCTTTATGTTTCAGATCAACTGTAGGTAGTTGAGTGGTGTGTTTGTGTTGTACCTGGGTAGTTTAGGCATTGAGTGGATGAGAGAGCCGGTGCGCTTATAGTTGAGGAAAACTCCCACAACCAGAGCTCCAGTAATCAGAATAATAACCACTGCTAACAGGACGGTCACAGCTACACACACACACACACACACACAGTATGTAAGACATATGAGTGCAGTCTCATAGTACTTTCCATTTGAAATGAACATGCTGAACGTGCTGGATAGAGTAATTAGAGTGGATAAATAACAGCATCACATGTTACAAACCGTGAGTAAATGTGTTTACAATGAAACAGTTATATAACTAATTAACAAGTAGAGTTCACCTGTCCCTGCAGGAGCACCTCTAGACTTCCCCATTTCACAGTAACTACCCGAGTAACCATAAGGACACCTGAGGAGCAAAAACACTCAACCGTTACAGACCATCTACAGTACGGCTTTGACAAAAATGACTCTTTATACAATCTGTGGCTGCAATGTTAATGTAATTATTTAAAAATGTAAAATGTTAAATTAAATTATTCATTTTCATATTACATATCACAACATTAAATATCACTATTTCACTAAATAAGGAGGTTTTGCATATGACAAATTGTGTTTACAAATGAAATACAGTACTGTGCAAAAGTCTTAGGCCACTAGTATTTTCACCAACAAAAAAAGGTTTTAAGTCAGTTATTTCTATTTTTCTGTAGTGTGTCAGTAGGAAATATCAGTTTAAAGTATAGCACCAAATCTTGGTGCTTCAGTGGTTCTTCAGTAGTTCTTCACCGGTTCTTTGGCATGACTGAGTTGCTATGTACATAGCACCGCTACCATATACAGAACCTGTTAAGCTCCTGTATGGTTCTTCAGTGGTTCTTTGGGGTGATTAAGGTGCTATATAGCACCACTGCTGTACAAGAACCTGTTAAGCCCCTTTAAAGGTTCTTAACGAGCCAAAGAACCACTGTTGGTGCTGTTTAGCACCATTTTTGTTGAAGAAATACAATGCAATATGGCACCTCTTATGGTTCTATATAGCACCATTTGACAAAGCTGCTGTATAGCACCTTTAAAGATATGGTGCTATATAGCACCAAAAGTGGTTCCCCTATGATTACGAGCCAAGAACCACTTTTAGTGCTATATAGCACCATTTTTTTGTGTGTAGAACAGTGAATACATATCTCAAAATATCAATGAAAATGTAATTCCTCCTGATAGGTCACCATGATTTTGCCAAGTAAGACGTGTTCCTGGATCAACATCTTTTGTTGATTCTGGATCAACATTATTGCCCAAAAATATAGACATAACCCTATCCCTACCCATAATTGATCCCTAAAATCAGAGGGAAATGATGGTCGAATAACAAGGGTATAAAGTACCTGGATGTAAGTCTAATTTTACAATTCCTGTAAATATAATTCTAGTTGGTTCACTGAAATGTTGTTCCATCCAGGAACATGTTGCACTTGGTTAAATCACGTTCACCCCTCAGATATGAGCTCTCTGAATAACTGCGGGGTGGCTGTGATGCTCTACACTAGTGTTCACACTCACTTGCATTTCGGCAGGCCACTCTCATCAGTGTAGCATGTTCCTCCATTCATGCATCTGCATGCAAGTGGCATGGACACCTCTGCCTCAATGGCTGCATGTGCGAGGCAATGCAACACAGTCACAATGCAATCACATCACAAGTCAAACACTCACTTTCATCACAATATCAGAGCACTGAAGCCAAAACATCACATGGCAATAATGAAATCATGCAGCAGTAGATGCAGCACATGCATGTATGTTATGAAGTGTATTGATGGGATGCAATGGAGCCAATCAGCTTATATCTCAAACTAACAGCAGTAGGTGTGTGTTCATCTCTTACCGGCATCACAATCATTCTTGTTGAAGGCGAGCAGCGTGGTGCCCTGCGGACAGGCACAGGTGTATCCACCCGGCCGCAGCAAACACAGGTGACTGCAGACACCCTGACAGGGGTTCAGCACTGCAAGAGAATGTGAACAGTCATTTACTATTACGATTACAGGAATTATCTTTGGCTAAAAGATATGTGGTGAAAAGGAACTGAGGAACTGGTGCTTTCATTCAATGTGGTTTCTACACAGTTGTTCTTGAGTATAAAGACAAATGCAAAACCACTATATATATTACTTAGCGCGTAACTTAAGTTCACTGGCATTTGCATCCTTTTGTGCAGATACAAGTTGTAATGTTATGTCTATGCTATGTGTCTTAAGTTATCTGATTAAAAAAAACACTCCCTAGTTAGTTTGTTTGTTGCTTAATTCACTATATTTTAATAGTTTGACAAATGCAGTTCAGTTGGTGACTGTCCAATAGGTAATCAGTTGCATGAATGTTAAATTTATCAGTAAATATTGTAATAAATATTTGAGACATTATCAGGGCTCTCAAGTTATAGCAAAAGTTTGGAGTGAGATTAGGGGAGGGGCCACACAAAGGGGAGGAGCAAGTCAAATATTTGCAGCACCCAAGTTTTTGCTAGCAGTTCAATTTTACCTATTGTTCATAATTAACCAACACAAATAGAAATGATTACATCTGGTGAATCTGATGATAAATTCAATCAAATAAAATAAAAAGATTTATGTATTTAAAAATATTTTTGTTGCACATTTTGATGCCTGATGACAGGGGGTAGAGGGCTCCCACATAAAGCACTGTCATGATAGATAATAGCGTTCCATTCAGAGCCAAACTGTTTCTAGTTTTGGTTTTGTTCAAACCCACCAACCACTGCATCTGAATTTGAGTGGGGAAGCCACAGTGCTTTATATGGGAGCCTCCTACCCCTGTCATCAAGGCATCAAAATGTGCAACAAACACAACAGAAAATAAATAAGCATTCATAAGCTGAAATTTGTACTCTCTCTCTCTCACACACACACACACACACACACAGCTTGACATACATGTTCAGGGTAAATACTGTAATCCTACTGTGTGTGTACAGTATGTACATTGAGTACTGCTGTTCAGTTTGGGGCCAAATTTCTTTGTAATTTAGATCATTTTTAAAAATATATAAAACAATACATTTTATTTGGATGAATTTGTCTGTCTTTTATCAGATTTGCCAACTGTTATAACATCTCTTGTACTTTCCTTTCAGGAAGCCAAAGCTAAGTTAAGCAGTTGGAGAGTTTTTTTGGCATTTAACTCTTTATAACTCGAGACAGCTATGAACTCGGCAGAGCACCTACCTCTGTATTGCCTCATCTATTAATTGTATATATAGCGGGACAAGTTATCCCTTCTCAGCGTGAGTAATACAAGGTGTGGCGTGAGAGCGTGTGAACTGATTGAAATGCGTGTGTCTCACGTTGAATGCGAGAGACTTGAGAGCCCTTCATTATTGTTGTATCTGATTGTATTAGTCTATATAGAATGAATGTAAAAAGAGCAAATGGAGAAGCAGATGAACACAAAACAGTGTTAAAGAGGGTAAACCTTCTCATTCAACTGAGCCATGCACGTATGTTTTAAACACTTCAGCTACCTTATATGTTAACATCTCAGGTAAAATTAATTGTGTGACCTATTTCAGATTTGGCTGAAATTACAACAACAGTGGTTACATAGACATATATTTAATCGTTTGAGCAAAATGATTGCTAGGGACAATTTAGTAGTCTCTGGATATTGGCAGGGACTTGTCCCTAGAGTCCCTAAACTAAATTTTACGCCCTTGTTGAAATGTAAGGATTCCCGGTCTCACCTGAGTGGTTGTGTCGGTGCTGCTGGTAGATGCGTACTTGAGTCAGCCAGGGGTTTATGGTCAACACCTTCACCTTGTCTCCTTTACCGAACTTATCTTTTTTCCACACTTCTCCCTTCTCTTTAGTCGTCCAGTACATGTGTCCCTCGAACACATCCAGACTGTAGGGATGACCGATGTCTGCAACGACAACAAACGTGAGTCCATCGACCAGTCAAAAGCTGTTTTCTCGAATGTATTGCTCTGATGTCTCACCTCCTGATATGATCATTTGACGGTCTGTTCCGTCCACTTTCATCGATTCAATACTGTTTTCTTTTGAGTCACACCAGTAGATGCGGTTTTCATTCAGGTAGTCCAAAGCTAAACCAGTAGGCCAGCCCAGATCTTCATCTAACAGCACCTCTCTGTGCTGCCCATCCATCCACGCCGTCTCAATCTTGGGCTTTCTGCCCCAGTCGGTCCAGAACATCTTACTATAACATAGACACACAAAATAAACATCATTAATGACAAAAACAGCAATTTTGAAGAATTGGGGTTCCAACATTTAAAATAATTATTTTATAAGATGTATTTAATTTCCATGACTTTTCCAGACCTAAAAATCACAATTTTAAAAATCTCATAAGCATGCATCTCTTTATAGTTTCATATATTTGAATCCCAAATGAGCAGTTCATATTCTTATTCATATTCATGTTCTTACCCTAGACCAGGATTGACCACAATAGCGGCTGGCTGATCAAGATCACTGTGAATCAACCACTTTCTGTAACGTCCATCCAGTTTTGACACTTCGATTCTATTAGTCCCAGCATCTGTCCAGTAAATATGGCTAATGGAAAAGACAAAACGCATAGCATAAGTGATTTTTATTTCTCTGGAACTGTAGACAATCTAGATCAGAGCTCAAGTAAAGTATAGAAAAGCATGTCACACACCCTCCAATCCAGTCCACAGCGATGCCGTCAGGACTGGAGATGTATCTGAGGTTCATGTCTACCTCTTTCACAGGATTATTTCCATGGTCATCAAACGTGGTCATGTAGGCCCTCTTAATCGCACCGAACTCAGAGCCTCGTCCCAACACTGTCCAGTACACTATACCTAAAAAAATTATTTCCAGAGATAGAGACGTAGAAATATGCTTCAGTGTGCATGCATAACCTGATTACAGAAACATGATAATACAGTGCAACAGTGATCATGTTTTCAGGAACATAGGTTAATATGGTAAGGATTTCAAAACATTCTTCAAAATATTCAAAAATTAAAAAGAAATCGTATAATAGTACATAAACAATACTAAAATAACACTGGCTTTGCCTTATTGTGCTGTAAATTGTGCTTCCCTGTGCTGCATCTGCATCTAAACATTGAGCATATGTCATATTAGATGGGATATCCCGTGAATATTGTCTTACTTAGACCGAGGCCTTCTGGGTCCCACAGGTAGTCCAGTGCCTGAATGTGCTCTGCATTATCCACATAATCAGAGTACTGCGCCGCCGAGAGATTAAAGCGACGGATCCGCACATTATCAGGCAATAATAAGATGGGAGGATTTCCTGTGAAAAGAGCGAAAGAAATGGTGATGTAAAAGCCTAGACTTGCATTGCTGCCTACATATGCAGCTGTCTTCTAAAGGTGCGTTCGTATTTACCAATATCAATATTTCAAATTTTAGAAGGTAAATAATTTCAGAATGAAAGGCCTTACCCTCAGCAGCGCATTCGACTCCCGGCTGCTCTCCCACCGATCGAAACCCATCAGCGCAGAAACACTCATAACTGCCCTTAGTGTTCCTGCACAGCTGCGGGCACGTCCCGTAAATCTCACACTCGTTCACATCTGCAGACGGACAGAAAAAACATGTAAACACCTTAATCATTCTGACTGAGCTCCTAAACTCTTGATCAGATTGAATACGGAAACTGGAAAGTACTGCACATGTGCAATGACAGAAATGGCATAATGACGCATGGAACAAGCTGTTGTTTTTGTAGAATGAAGTGTCATAAATCAGTTCCTGTTTGGCATCTGGAGCACCACTATATAAGCCTGTCTTCCAGTAAAGAAGAAAATATTGAAGTTTTCTAATGAATAAAGTATTCAGACAACACCACAAACCATCGCAGTTCTTCTTGTCCTCCGGGTTGGGTTTATATCCAGGTCTACAGGAACAAATGAAGCCTCCGGTCGACAAATCCGTGCAGTTATGCTCACACAGATTCTCACTGCATGCGCGTCCATGGCCGTAGTCTAACAGAGACAGATGAAGAAATGGTACAAAGATGTGCAGGCAAAAGGTTCCAGACTGCTAAGATTTTTTTGTAGTTTTTGGAGCTTGCTCCTCTTTTGTTTGTGCAGGAAAGAAAATAAACAACACGAGGGTGAGTGAATGAACAAAACTCACAGCAGCCGAGTTCATCGGTCTGGTCTTCACAGTCGTCGTAGTCGTCGCAGGCGTATTGCAGAGGAATGCACTGACCGTTCCCACATTTATACTCATCTGCAGAGCAGGGCCCGTGTGTGGGAGTCACACCTGAGGAGTCATTCACACAAAACAGGGTGTTTTACTAGTTTCAGTAGAATTTAGGGAATTAAAAAGGTTTAATAGGTAATAGTATATTTGGGTAACAATGTATTGGCTGTCACTCACAATGCTCCGGCCTCTCGTCGGTTCCATCACCGCAGTCATCTATAGAGTTGCAGAGCTCATGACTGTAGATGCAACGGGTGTTATCACAGCGGAAACGGAACGGAGGATCACATGAGATGTCCACTGAGGAGACAAGAAACATGACGTTTGTGCACTTTGTTCCACATCTAAAATGCCAAAAGTTGGACTTTATTGGGTTATATACAGCTGATATACTATTTACTATTTTGAAATTGAGTTTATATACAGATTATATATCTGAAAGCTGAATAAATAAGCTTTCCATAGATGTGTGGTTTGTTAGGATCAGATAATATTTGGCCGAGATACAACTATTTGAAAATCTGGAATCTGAGGGTGCAAAAAAATCCAAATATTGAGAAAATCGCCTTTAAAGTTGTCCAAATGAAGTTCTTAGCAATGCATATTACATATCAAAAATTAAGTTTTGATATATTTACAGTAGGAAATTTACTAAATATCTTCATGGAACATGATCTTTACTTAATATCTTAATGATTTTTGCCATAAAAGAAAAATCAATAATTTTGGCCCATACAATGTATTTTTGGCTATTGCTACAAATATACCTCAGTGACTTAAGACTGGTTTTCTGGTCCAGGGTCACATATAAGAAAAAAGCGTCTAAGAATTTATTGTGCAGTCCTACTTTAGACAGTAGGACGGCACAATAAATCACATTTTGAACAGGATCACGATTTCTGCTTCTTTCAGTTTATTAAGCATAATCATCTGCAATATTTAACTGTTGGTTATTTATCCTGTAAACTTTTCATTTTAATATGCCATTTGCATTATCTTGCATTAACAAGCCTCCACAAGCTTTTATGGCTGTGGTTGCCAGATTTCAATAGTTTAAATCACCCGATAAGAGCTTTTCTCTTAAACTGATACATTTTCTGCCCAGTGGTTTACTTAATCTTCCCATACTGGCAACCACGTGCACACGCTCCCTCTTCATTACTGAAAAAGTGCTGATGAGCTGAAAACACTGGCAAACATACAAGTTAGAACAATCTCAATTGAGATATTATATGCTCAAGTAAAAGTGTTATACAGCCAGTCTGTTTTCTTTCAGGTGGTCATTTGTGCTGTTTGCTGTGACTAAAGGTCCTTGCACACGGAGTACGAAATGTTCTTTTCGTACTCTGTTTTTTTCATATTTGTCATCCTTTCCTATCAAAATGCATGCTACGGATGTGAAAACGCAGAAAATCGATCCTGATCCAAATTTTTTTATGACGGACGAAAGTTTCAGAGGCAGTGTGTAAACGTGATTGACACAACGTGAGGTCGTGTTTATTTTTTAATGTGCAAAAATTTCGCACTCAGTGTGCAATGCCCTTAAATCTGCGAGTTGAACAGGGTTGCCAGGTCTGCGAAACAAAAGCATTCTAAACGCTAATCAAAAGTAGCCCTATGACATTTTTTCCTGTGGTTTTCTCCCCTGTCGGTGGGCCCCCTCCATCAAAATCATTTTCTGGGGGGAACGTTTAACCCGCGGACTAAAAAACATGCCCCTGTAACAGTGTATACGTAGCCCAATTCTGCAGAAAAACCACAGACTAGGCAACATTGGAGTTAACTTTCTCTTGATTTGTGATTTCTAATTAAATGTAAATAATTTTTTTTATAATAGAATGACAATAATCACCAATAATGTTTAGATTTTTGAGCAAAATAATCATGGATAACCTTTTAAAATATATAAACAGAACAATAGATAGAATGATAGAGATAGACAGACAGACAGACAGACAGACAGACAGACAGACAGACAGACAGATAGATAGACAGATAGATAGACAGATAGATAGATAGATAGATAGATAGATAGATAGATAGATAGATAGATAGATAGATAGATAGATAGATAGATAGATAGATAGATAGATAGATAGATAGATAGATAGATAGATAGATAGATAGATAGATAGATAGATAGATACTCACAGCAGAGATGCAGTTCCTCATCTGAATTATCCCCGCAGTCATTATCTCCGTCACATATCCAGTGCTGCTGCACACACACGTGGTTCTTGCACTCAAACAGGAAGGGTGGACAGTAAGTGCTGTTCGGGTAGCGTGTGGCTGAAATATGTACACATACAGCTCAAATTCAACTTTCTTAATACATGATGAAGGTATCTAACATTGCATTCAAGCATTCAGTTGGAAACAAACCCATGACTTTGGCATTGCTACTGCTGCTTCAGCTACTGGATGTTCAAAATTATCCTGTTTCATCTGTGCATATTTAAAAAAATAGTTTGTCTTCATAGTCTTTAATCAAAATGTTACATTCCTTGATATTCCTTATGTTTGCATGATGATGGGAACAGTTGCACAACCCTTTTGGACTCTAGAGGGCGCTGCAATATAACTCACAGCTGTCTTCTGGTTACATTTCAGAATTTAAATTGATAAAAAAAACATAGCAGCACACTCACGACAGGAGCTTTCATCAGTGAAGTCGAGACAGTCAGCGTTGCCGTCACATTTGAAGCGCTCAGCGATGCAGTGGCCGCTACCGCACTGGAAGTAACCCGGGTGACAGGTCCGCAGCTCTGAAACACATTCATCCACAATGAATGAAGCCAATCTCTCTGAATACGCCACGGAGAATGAATTATACACACTTCCTGTAAGTCATTCACAAGGTATCCAGGCACACAATTGCATTGAGATATCACCCATTGAGGACCAATCTGTAATAAAAAGACAGTATTATGATGCCGAACATGGTGGCAAGTGCCACAGCTCTCTCCATCCCTCTTTTGATAGTCTTTCCTTTCTGCTGTCTCTTCTTTTCTTTCACTCACCGCAGTCTCTCTCGTCAGAATTGTCCTCGCAGTCGTTGTCATGGTCACAAACCCAGCGGTTAGGAATGCAGTGCAGGTTGTCACAGCGGTACTCGCTCTCTGTGCACGGACGAGGGGCTGCGAATGCATAAGAAGCGTGTCAATCAGACACATATGAGCATACATACAAAGAAAGTAATAAGCCCAAAGAGGTACTGTATGTGCCAAAGTGATTTTACCACAAGTGAGGGGTGTTATTAAAGGAATAGTTCACACAACAATGAAAATTGCCTGAAAATGTACTCACCATCAAGCCATTCAGAGAAATTTAGCATTATATTACTTTCTCAGTAATGGATCATCTTCAGTGAATGGGTGCCGTCAGAATGAGAGTCCAAACAGCTGATAAAAAATTCGCAATAATGCACAAGTAATCCAAATAACCCCAGTACATCAATTAATATCTTGTGAAGTGAAAAGTCGCATGTTTGTTAGAAACAAATGCATTGATAAGACCTTTTTAATTTTAAACTGATGCCTCTGTCCAAAAGTCCACACTCCATAATAATGCTTTCTGCAATGTAAAAAGCCCATCCTCTGTTGTCCCCTCACATCAAAATCCACCAACATATAACTTTAGAACTGTTTTGGACTGTTTTCACTTGTAAAGAGTGCATATATCTCTCCAGGCACAATTTTTTCTCTGGAGAAAGCAATACTGTGGGGAGAGAACTTGTATTTTAGCTGGAAGCAATAGTTTAAGTTAAAAAGGTCTTAATGATGGATTTGTTTCTTAAAAACACGCAGCTTTATACTTCACAAGACATGAATTGATGGAGTGGTGTGGATTACTTGTGGATTATTGTGATGTTTTTATCAGCTGTTTGGACTCTCATTCTGACGGCACCCATTCGCTGCAGAGGATCCATTGGTGAGAAAGTGATGTAATGCTACATCTCTCAGAATCTGTTCTCATGAAGAAACAAACTTATCTACATCTTGGTTGGCCTGAGTGTGAGGAAATGTTCAGCAAAACTTTTTTTTTTTTACAATTGTATTGTACATTAATTACAATTAAGCACACTTTATTTTCATAAGGGCAGGCTGGTTTAAAGTGGCTTTGAGCAGTTTTTTATCTGATCAAGATGGAAGAACAGCAGTGTGCTTAGCTAAACGAGGCAAGCACCAGTTTAGCCAGGCGGAAAGACCAGATTAAAACTAAGACTAGCAAACAAATTTTGGCTGGTTTAATCAGTTTTTTTGCAGCAAGAGTGTGGTGGCAATGGCCAAAGACGTGCATCTGCCACTTGTCTACATTTAACCAACAATTAAAAAAATAGTGCAATCAGAATGCAAAAATACATTTTGTGAACAGGTGTTTCACACAGTGTTTACAAGGCCAAAATACAGCCGACACACCACCTGAACAGTTTTACTAAAGCACAAGACATAAATGAGGGCAGAGATTAGTCTGCTCTTCACTGTGTCACAGGACTAGAGGTTTATGTGATGAGATACAGCTTGCTCTTCAGGACCATTTTTGGGAGGTGAGTTCATAGCTGAATTCATCAGGGGAGTGACCCGCGCTCACCACCCCTACAGCTCTTCTGCAGGGAGGAGAAAGTGCTGAAAAAATCAGCGCTTCTTTCAACATGCAGCTCAAAGGTTTAGCGCAGACCATTTGTCAACCTTTCACACCTCACAGCACCTTGTCTGCCATCACGCCATCTCCTCCACGCTGTCTGTCTATCCAATCTCTTCATCTTTGTCTTTACTGTTACTGTTTCTCTGGTAAAGCAAATCTACAGGTGTTTTTCTCTCTTATTAAGGGAACAGTTCATCCAGCAATAACATATTCACCCTCATGTCATTTTAAACGTAAAAGGATAACCGAGTCATTCTTTTTCAAGCGCCAACATGACAAAAAAGCAGAATAAAAGTAGTTTTTTGTATGATTTACTGTATATGTGCCCCTGGACTACAAAACCAGTCATAAGGGTCAATTTTTGGAAATTGAGATATACATCATCTGAAAGCTGAATAAATAAGCTTTTAGGATAGGACAATATTTGGCCGAGATACAATTTGAAAATCTGGAATCTGAGGGTGCAAATAAACTAAAAGATCGAGAAGATCGTCTTTAAAGTTGTCCAAATTAAGTCCTTAGCAATGTATATTACTAATCAAAAATTAAGTTTTCATATATTTACGGTAGGAAAATGACAAAATATTGCTACAAATAGACCTGTGTTACTTATGACTGGTTTTGTGGTCCAGGGTCACATATTGTTTTCCAAGTCTTCAGAAGCCATACAAAAGTTTTATGTAATGAGTAAATCAAAATGTTAAGAAATAGTTCACCCAAAAATGACAATTCTCAAAACCTGTATGAGTTTCTTTCTTCTGTTGAACATAGAAAGAAGATGTTTTGAAGAGTGCTGGTAACCAAATAGTTGCTGGACCCCATTGACTTACTATGAAAGTCAATGGAGACAAGAAACTGTTTGGTTGCCCACATTCTTCCAAATATCTTTTGTGTTCAGCAGAAGAAAGAAATGCATACAGGTTTGGAACAATTTGAGGGCGAGTTAATAATGACAGAATTTTCATTTTTGGGTGAACTATCCCATTAAGTCAATATTCATAGACTATCTAGCCCTGTATGTATCATTGCTTCATACATGTCACAAGCGTTAAAGGCACCATATGTGACCCTGGACCACAAAACCAGTCATATGGGTACATTTTTCGAAATTGAGATTTATATATAATCTGAAAGTTGAATAAATAAGATGTCTGGTTTGTTAGGATAGGTCAGTATTTGGCCAAAATACAGCTATTTGAAAATCTGGAATGGAACATGATCCTTACTTAATGTCCTAATGATTTTTGGCATAAAATAAAAATTTATAATTTTGACCCATACAATATATTTTTGGCTATTGCTACAAATATACCCCAGCGACCCAGCTTGATAGCCCTAGTCCACATTCACTTTCATTAAAAGTTTTATTCCATTGAACCACACAAAGGTGAGTAAATAATGACTATTGCTTAAGTATCTCTCTGGTTTGTTGCGTTTTTATATTGAACTGACTGAACCCTAGAGGTCATTGGTGTTACTCACAGCAGCTGCGTTCGTCAGATCCGTCGCCGCAGTCATTGTCTCCATCGCAGCGCCAGCGCAGGGGGATGCACTGGTGGTTATCACAGCGGAAATCACCCACCGGCTCACAGGTCAACTCCTCTGCAAACACAACACAGACACACACACACAAGCTAACGTTAAACAGAGCGGAAGTGAAGAGACAGACACACAGACCTCTGTCTCAGTCTCTCTGACATAAAATACCAGTACATTAGAAGACTGATAAATAAGAGCTTATTTAACACCTAACAGCATGTGCTTTAATAAAGAGATACTGATAACTATGAAGAGAGGAGATGAGAGGAAAGGAGAAAAAAATAGGAAACTTAGAAAGAAGAGAGGAGATGAGGACAGGTGAGATGACAAAAGAACAGAAGGAGAAAAGAGAGTGAGATGTGATGAGAAGAAAGGAAAGATGTAAATCAGAGGAGTTTAGAATAGAGAAGACAAGAAAAGAAACAAGAAGAGATGAAAAGTATAAGAGGAGGAAAAGGGAAAAGATGAGACAAAAATAATAGAAGAGACGACGTGAGACAAGACAGGGTTTCTGCAGGATTTGTGAAGACCTTTATAAGACCAAGTAAAGAAAGTTTAAAGAATAAATGAAAGGGGATATTAAATCAAAATGAGTTTTAATACAAATGAGTTTAAAAACAAATATCTGCCAATACGGTCAGAAAAATAACCTTTTCAAAGGGAAAACAGGTTTATGTATCCTACTGGCAGATATTTGTTCTTGTTTTAAGCATAAATGCACTTCAATTTGTTACATTTCTCAGACTTCATATTTTGCATCTCAAGTATGAATCTTGATTTAAATATTAGGTATTGGTATACAAAATACTGCAGTGCAATGCAACATTTAGTGCCATGACTTAATGAATTTAAGACTTTCTGCTCTGATTTAATTTGTGGAAGGGTAAGTAAGACTTTTTAAGGCCTTAGAAATGAATGCAGAGTTCAAAAATAGATGAGAAGAAAAGAAAAAACAAGAAAACTTGAAAAGTGCTGAGATGAGAAGGAGAAAAGGTGAGATATAATGAGATGAGGGTGAAAAAAGTTCATGAGTGAATGAAAGGAGACAAGAATAGGTAAAATGAGATGATTGAAGAGGAAAAAATAAGAGAGCAGAATAAGTGCAATGAGAAGAGACAATGAGAGGAGAAAAGGAGACAAAGTGAGGTGAAATGAGACAAGAGGAGAAGAAAATTAAGAGGATTGAGAAAATTAGAGGAAGTACTGAGGCATAAAATATGTACATTATTATGGACAGAGGAAAGGAAAGAAGAGGAGGAGATGAAAAAGCACACTCAGCGGTGCCCCACCTGACCCGGGCGGCACATTCTTACAGTCAGATTAGGGCGATCTCTCCTCTCTGTGCAGGATGGCACTAATGGAGCGAGAGGGAGCTGATAAAACCCGGGAGAACCGGGGCTACGTGTGTTTACTGTATACTGGTCAGATTACTGACAATAGACCAGTAATATTACAGTAAAACCTCTCGACCCTTACTGAAACAATAATCACAACTGCACACACACACACACACACACTGGTGCCTGACACAGACATACCTAACACACACATAAATCAGTGGTGTGGCCCCAGATAGGAGGTGGGGTCACTGAGGGCCCGTCCATCACAGACAGACTGAACTAACACTCACTAATGTGGCGCTGGAGTGTGAGAGGACGAGTAACTCCTCATGATTTCAATCCATCACACACACAACAGCTTTATACAACACCAGTGGTAATGGGAGCACTACAGACTCATTTTACTGAATTTGACAGAAATTTAAAGATGGTAGTAAATGTTAGTCATTTCTGTTAAAGCCAGCATGGAATGGAAACTCCATCCAGTTTGTGGCATTTTTTTTTGAGTGAAACAGCTTATCGAACAAGAACAAAAAATGTAGCATGGGATTTGATTCTATCGGTTGTTGATTGGATTTTAAAAGGTGAGTATTGCATATATTTAATTCTTAATAAAAAATGACAACATGAAAAACATTTTTTTTATGTTAATATACAAAGCTAACAGCCGGACATGGAAAAAATAGATTTTTTTGCAGTCTATTTTCAACAAATCACTATACTGATTTACCCTTTTTATTCATTTTTTTTCAAACAATTTGTCCTTTTTAATGTATTTTTATTCAGTATTATTAATTCTAATATAACTTTACTCTTTTTAATAAATATCTACATTTTTGTGTTGTACGCATTGCTGTGTGAATAAAAACAGTTACACTGAGTCAAGCTTTGAATAATTCTTACATTTTTATTTTATATTTTAATTTATATTTACATTTAGCACAAGCTTTTATCCAAAGCAATTAATCTCAGAGCCAGCAATATTCAAAATATATAATGCCAGGTTTATTAGAAAACTAGATTAAAATAATTTTTATATCTAATATTTAATATCTGTTTCTGAATAAAAATGGCATTTTTGTATAGTAATTAAACATTTTTCATCATTCTAATACTTTTGCTGTTATTTTATTTTTTTTATTAATAAATATCTACATTTTCAGTTGTAAACAAGAATATTGTTTTCTGTCATGTAATAAATTTTCTGTCATGTAATAAATTGTTTTCTGTCATGTAATACTTTTTCATAGTAATTTTACATTTTTAAATTTTATTTTTTAATAATTTTAATATTACTACTTTATTAATAAATATATACATTTTGATGTACATAAATATGTACATTTGCAGTCATGTTTTCAGTCGCGTGTTGTCTGATGTCTCACCACAGTTTTGTTCATCGCTGTTGTCCCTGCAGTCGTTGTGTCCGTTGCACACGGCCCACAGAGGAACGCAGCGGTAGTTTGTGCTGCAGTCAAACTCTGTGTGATTGTCACATCTGTACGCCGGACCCACTGCAAACAACATCCCACAGATGATTAACAACAACGAACAATACTAAGAAAGGAGATTTAAGGTCACTTACTGCATAACATTTTCTTCCTCTAATTTTAAGCAAAACAAATGCATTATAACGCTGCAGTAATGAGTGGGCAGCTCACTGCATTCGTCGATGGGCTCGTCGGAGTTGTCGCCACAGTCATCGTCCACGTCACACTTCCAGCTCTGTGGGATGCAGCGGCCGTTCCTGCACTTGAACTGTCCGGGTCTGCAGGTCCTGCTGGAGCAGTGAGCGGGATCCTCGTCAGATCCGTCGCCACAGTCGTTCTCCTCGTCGCACTGCCAGGCTTCAGAGATGCAGCGCTTATTGGCACACTGCCACTGATGAGACTCACACTGATGCGTGGCTGAAGTGCAGAAGGAGAGGAAGATGCATTTCCGAATACATGGCAAAAGTTTAATCAAAAGTAAATATCAGAATAGCAGGGTTATTATAGTTCACTAAAACTAAAACTGTAACTAAAATAAAACCATTAAAAAAACATAAAAATAAAATAAACGTTAACTGAAATAAAATAATACACTTTTTTTATTTCAGCTAGTTGCCGAGGCAACATTTTAATTTTAATTTACTTAACCTGATTTGCTAAAATAACTATAACAGAAATAAAAATGAATAAAACTATAAAAAAAACTAAAACTACTACAAGACAAAAACACAACCAACGCACTAAATCTTAAACAAAAAAGAAAAGAAAATGGAAAATATAAAAATAAGAAGTGATTAAAAATATGAATAAAAACTATAATACTATCTGAAGAGTACTTGTGTTTGATTTTTAAATAAATATTAAATGTTAGAAATGAAATAAATATAAATATTACACAGAAAAACTAAATTTAAGGTCAAGTATTAAAATTAAAGCTATACAGAAATATTAAAGCAATGAAAAATAACATAAAATCACTAAAACTTAAAATGAAAACAAAAAAGCTAATAAAAAATAATAAACAATATAATCAATACATCTCCGTTTTTAATGAAAAATGAAATGTTCGAATTAAAATATAAATATTAAATAAGATATAAATATTACATTATAAAATTTAAACTTGAAAATCTTAAATGTAAAATCAGAAATGTTGCCTTAGTGCAAAAAATACAACTAAAAATAAATTAAAGCTTAAGCAGGTTTAAAAAAAAAGAGACAAAAGCACATTTTCTTAAACTAAAATTGAAATGAAAACTGAAAATACAAAAACTTCAAAATAATTTAATAGTGCATAAATAACACTGGCATCATCATTCAAAACTGATCATCAAAGTCTTTTATTTTGGCATGTTTTCCTTTCATATAATAAAATGATGTTTTTTTTTTTTAAATACTGCTGTATATTACAACATTTTATTATGGGGTTCAAACCTACAACTTTTCTTCATACCCAGATTTTTAACCACTAGTCCACATCACCAACATCACTGCAGATACTGAAATGATATATATGATATGATGTGATATGATATGATAGTTTTTTTCCATACCACACAGCACAGTGTCCTCATCCGACCCATCGGGACAGTCCTGATTAGAGTTACACAGGAAGTGTGGGCTGGTGCAGTTTCCATCATTACACTGGAACTGGCCCAGTCTGCAGTGACGGACGGGACACGTGGAGGGTTCATCCGAACCGTCTCTGCAGTCCCGCTGACCGTCACACTTCCACCAGATAGGGATACAGCTTTAGGAGCAAATACAGGGTTCAGTTTCAGTTAGGATGCTTGCTCATAAGGCAGCTGTCTATGTAGGTAGTATACAGCAAGGCAGCTCTGTAGGCTTTGCAACTGAGTGTGCATGGAGACACTAACCGTTCATTGTCTGCGCATCTGTACTGTGTGCTGGAGCACATGGGCAGGCAGCGTGCAACGCCCCCTATCTGTACAGTAAGGAAGTGATCAGGACACTCGCAGGTGAAACTCTGACCTCCGGCTCGCAGAAGACACAGGTGAGAACAGCCTCCGTTATTGACCGCACAGGGATTCGTCACTACAGGGGAAAGATATAGTGTGAGTGAGAGTCTGCTAGTGAATCACACACACACACACACACACACAAAAAAGTTTCAGGTCTGTTCTGAATCTGTCCTGAATTATGCACACATAAATGCAAATAATAAAATGCAACTAATCATAATCATATCATAACTATCAACTTAAAAGTAATAGATGAATATTTTGAATATTTATTTTAATTCAAATACTGAAAACATTTATTTGTTTTCTAGGGAATTCATTTATTGTTCGCAATAAAAATATTAATTTATATTTATATTTCATTTTAAGAATGTTCTATATTATTCTTATAAAAGTACATTTAAAATAAGGTAAATTTAAAAGTCTCTAAAATCTAACTTCAAAATGTATTCAATGTTTTTTTCTTCAATTATTACCTATTATTAGTATAAAAGCATAAAACATAAATAAGTATAACACATAATAAGAATAATAAATAAATGCTAAAATAATTGAAAATAATAAATAGCTAAACATATAATCACAATAATAATTCTAAGAATATTATAAAATAAAATTTATTTTAATTTCACACATTAAATTCTACTATTTGATTTTAAAGACATTTTATTTAATTATGATATTAACAGAGAATTATAAGCAATAATAAAAAAAGAATAACCTTATATTAATTTTTAAATATTTCAGTGTTTAAATTTTTAAGGAAAAATTTGATATGGGGGCAGTCGTGGCCTAATGGATAGAGAGTTGGACTTGTAACCTGAAGGTTGTGGGTTCGAGTCTCAGGTCCGGCAGGGATTGTAGGTGGGGGGAGTGAATAACCAACACTCTCTCCACCCTCAATACCACGACTGAGGTGAGACCCTTGAGCAAGGCACCGACCCCCAACTGCTCCCCGGGCGCCGCAGCATTGGTTGCCCACTGCTCCGGGTGTATGTTCACTACTGAGTGTACACTTGGATGGGTTAAATGCAGAGCACAAATTCAGAGTATGGGTCACTGTACTGTACCACACACCACGTCCCCCTTTAGCAATTAAAATAAATATTATTTAATATTTTTATAATCTTATGATTATTTGTAAAAAAAAAATTCGAACACTGAAGTTTATTTAATGTTTAAAATGTATTCAATGTTTGTAATTAAAATAATAACAACAATAATATTATAAATACCAATTTCTCTTATGATTACCCCTATTATTCAACACCTTTGAAGGAATAATAGGGGTAATCTTAAGTAAATTGTTCTTATATTCAAAAACAAAAACATGATAAGAATAATAAATAAATGCAAAAATACTAAAATAAATGCAAGAAATAATTAAGCATATAATCATAGGAATAATTGTAAGAATATTATAAATTTATTCTAACTTCATATAGATTTAATCTCAATGTTAAAATCTAAGAACATTGAACTTTTTAGCAAATAATAGAGAAAAATGTTAAGAAAACGCTAAATTAATATTTATTTAATTTCAAATGTTGAATAAAATCCATACATTACATTTGGCACAGCTTTATTTATTTTGGTAAACGTGCGGTATTGAATTGAGTCGTTGTTGTTGCTCAAAGTAAATTGTGTAGTCAGTTGAAAACTACTGAGTCAGACTATATCCTCTTACAAAGAACCAGGATGTGGCTCCATATCATGTAGGTGTAGCTCCTCTTTCTAAAGAAAGCCACAGATAAAGAGTTTAAGCTCCCTGTCCTGGCCATTACAGCAATGATAAAGAGTTTAGTCTTTCCTGTGTCCGAGAAAAGACAGGCGAGCAGAGACTGGCGACATTGTGTCGGACTGTGTAAATATTGGCAGAGACCCTTAAGTGCCTCGGTGGACGTTTAAAGGAAGTGATAGCAATCTGACGTGATATACTGAGCGTCCCGCTCGAGTTACGCTGTCCTGGGCTCACCTATGGGCTGGCGGTAGGGATGGCACACGTGGATGTCGAACGGTCGGTGGGTGGTGTTGACGAGCGCTTCCCGTCCAGAGCCGTTGTATTTGTTACCCTTCTCCACCGTGCGCGTGTTCCAGTCCGTCCAGTACACGCTTTCCTCGAACACGGTGATTGCGAAAGGATGCGGCAGGACGCCGTCGTACACAGTGTGCCTGTGATTCCCCTCCAGATCAGAGAATCTGAGGAGACACATCCATTTTAATAATGTTTAACATGCTCATTTTGTGCAAAAAATAATGCAGCTAAACAACCTGCATAATTAGTCAAGACACAGCATCGTAAAATGGAAAAAACAATGTTGAAAAACAGTTTGAATGATGCACGACCAAATCTTCATTTGTGGGATTTGTCAGCATATAATGATAAATGTGATTAATTTAATCAAATTGATAAATTTATTTACATCATATTCATTAGAGAAGGATAAATATGACCATGGACCACAGAACCAGTCATAAGGGTCAATTTTTTGATATTGAGATCTGAATAAATAAGCTTTCCATTGATGTATGGTTTGTTAGGATAGGACAATATTTGGTTTAAGATTTGAAAATCTGGAATCTGAGGGTGCAAAAATATCAAAATATCGGAAAAACTGCCTTTAAAGTTGTCTAAATGAAGTTCTTAGCAATGCATATTACTGATCAAAAATGAAGTTTTGACATTTACGGTAGGAAATTTACAAAATATCTTCAAGGAACATGATCTTCACTTAGTTTCCTAATGGTTTTTGGCATAAAAGAAATATCGACCCATTTTTTTGGCCCATACAATGTATTGTTGGCTATTGCTACAAATATACCCGTGCTACTTATGACTGCTTTTGTGGTCCAGGGTCACAAATGCAAATTATGAAATGCTAACCATGCCGTATAAACAACAAAAAATTTATAGACAATGACTGTGAGAATATTCTGAATATTTAAATTAATTTCAAACATTGAACATATTTCAGTGCTTGATTTTAAGAAGGTATTTAATGTGTGAAATTCACTCAGTGTTTGCAATTAAAAAATAATATGAATTTATAACATTCTTAAGATTATTCTGTATTTTTCATGTGAAAGTAAAATCAAAGAAGTTGTTCAATGTTTGAAATTAAAATAAATATTAGTGGTTCTAATAATTGTTTCTTATTATTCATACAATAAAATAAATAAATGCTAAAAATGCTAATAATAATTCATTAAATATATAATAAGAATATAGTATAAATATTTATTTTAATTTCAAGAAATGGCTCAGTGTTTGACTTTTAAGGAAACATTCAGTGTTTGAAATGCATTCATTGTTTGCAATTATAATATCTTACCATTATTCTCTATTATTTGTACAAAAGTATATAAACATGTCCTTAAAATCAAACTTTGGATTTCTTTTAATGTTTGAAATTATAAAACATCAATTTGAAATAGAAAAACCTGCATGATTTATCATTTCCTTGACATAGCATTTTAAAAAAGATGTTTGAAACCAGCTTGTGATACAACAACCAAATCTAATATTGATCATTTGTGATTAATTTAATTCATAAATCATATACGACATACCATATTTAATTACATAAACTTGCAGTAATTAAATATTGTGCTCTCGATGACAGGTAGCCTTACTCGATGTAGTTGAGGTGAGCATCAGACCAGTAAAGCTTGTCATTGGTGTAGTCAATAGTGAGACCGTTGGGCCACTCGATCTTAGTAGTGATGATGGCCGACTTGTTATTCCCATCCATCCCGACACGTCCAATGAAGGCTTTGTCTCCCCAGTCAGTCCAGTACACATATCTGCACAAAGATGACATCTGATATAAAAAAATAGAAGCTAAAACAGATTTCAGCAATGTAAAGGCCACATACTGTACACTACTGTTTAAAAGTTTGGCCTTTTACAGTTTTACAAGCTCTTTTGCTCACCAAGGCTGCAATTACTCGACCAAAAATCCAGTAAAAACAGTAATATTGTGAAATTTTATTACAATTTAAAGGGGTCATATGATGCTTTTTTAAAGATTATTATTTTGTGTATTTGGTGTAACAGAATATGTTCAAAAAACACATTATTTTGAAATACTGTACATTATTGTAAGTCCTCTATGCCCCGCCTCTCTCAAGTGCTTCGTTTTCTACAAAGCTCCTCCTTCCGACAAGCGCAGTCTGCTCTGATTGGCCAACTGGCACAGTGCATTGTGATTGGCAGAACACCACAAGCATGAGTCGGAAGTGTAACGCCCCTTTCCATAATCGCGAGCTTCAGCTTTCAAAATAAATGTAAAGACGGTTAATAATGTCCTTAGTTTTACCATCAGTTCAAGCCCGAAATGGGAACAGAGTCGCATGACAGACACAGTGATGAAGCTCGTATGTTTGCACACAAGCCGCGATTGTGTGACCGTTTCTCCCTCTCTCACACACGCGAGCACACACACACACAAACGACGCTGTGCTGTGACTCTCTCTCTCTCACACACACACACACACGTGCACACACAAACATTTACACACACAATGCCCCAAATTCCGCATTTAAACAGTCAATAGCAAATACTTAAACTGATTCGGAAGCGCCAGATTGTCATAGCAAAGTCAGAATTACCTCCTCTCCTAGGTTCATGAAACGATCGTCCATAAAATTTCATGTCGCATTTTTATTGGTTGGTCAGTGAACGTGGATCGTAGCAGCAAACACACTGTGCGATGATCATGCTGTATCGTAGACTATCTTTAGTCGTAAAACTGTGACAACAGCCATCTTTGAACCTCTCTCACTGTACGACACGATAGGAGCCACGATCACAAAAATCGGCACGATTGACTCACGATGCCAAACTTTTGTCTGAGACAGCCGAAAATCATGCAGTGTGTTTTGGGCTTTACAGGTCTGAAAACTCACCCAAACTTTGGATGCAGAACAATGGCTCTGGGATTCTCAAAGCAGTATGTGTTATTAGCATCCACACAGTGTTCTGCTAACTTCCTCACAAACCGGCCGTCCAGCTCCGACACCTTCATGCAGTCAAGAAAGCTGTCGACCCAGTACAGCTTCCTCCCGACCCAGTCCACCGCCAGGCCCTCGCCATGCAAAATCCCATTGACCACCACCTCTCGTCCCGTCCCGTTAAAGAACATCCGCTCCAACACCCTCCGGCTCACATCGATCCAGTACAAGCGTCTGTCCACCCGATCGAAGTCCAGCGCCACCACGCTGGTGAGGCCCTGCAGAATGAGTGAGTAGGCCTCGCCGTCCGTCGACAGGTTGCGCAGATAGTAGCGGTTGCTGAAGATCAGGTAGGGGCTGATGTTGCTGTTTTGCCTGCAGCTGCGTCCGTCGGGTTCACGGAGGAAGCCTGGTGAGCACTTGCACACGTACGAGCCCATTGTGTTCTCGCACACCTGGCTGCACACGCTGGGCGTGACCGAACACTCGTCCACATCGTCGCACGTTTTGTTGTCGGACATGAGGCGGTAACCGTGGCGACAGGTGCAGATGAAGCTGGTGGGAGTGTCGGTGCAGTTGTGGTCACAGTGGTGCATGGATGGGTCTGTGCACTCATTGATGCCTGAGACAATAAAACAGACAAATAATTTAGATTCTCTGTTCATCCTGAGTTCAGGGCAATGACGTGTTTTGTAAAGCTGCCCATTAATATATATATATATCTACACAGATTTTTTTAAACAAATAAGTTATAAAAATGTCACAACAAAACATGACAAAGTTATAACTATAAACTATAACTTTAACTAAAATTAAAATGAAAACAGAAATATGAAAATAAAAAAATTCTAAAATTCTAAATATTTATAAAAACTATAATATTATCTTAATGTTAGTAAAATAACACTGGCATATTTTACACAAATTGGCTAACCTGTTAACTTTGTTAACATGTCAACTATGAAAAATCAATTTTTATTTTATATTTAATTTATATTAAGTTTATTTAATTTGTAATTTTTTTTACTTAGGTGTTTTTTTTTTTGTTAGCTATAATAACCCTGATTTATCAGTCACATCACTTGCAAGAAAGAAAAAAATACTCAGTAATGCAATAATTTCATTATAAAACACCTTTCCTCACACTTTATGGACATAACCTTACAGATGGCCTCATGTCCTCTACTAGTGTTCACATTTACATTTCTATAAATGACAGTGTTTGACTTGGTGGTGATATCTGAGTTATTAAGCTTCAATGATGATTAAATTCCACCATGCAATGATGCAAATGACTTTACTTTTGTTAAAAATTCCAATGGATTTATAAATAAATTGCTCGTAAAGAGGGTATTTTGTCATTATTTGCATGCATTGCATGTTTACACATAAAAATGAGACACAAATATACATGTATAGCAAAATTACATCCAAGAATACTTGAAAAACACACTTAAGTACAGCACCAAAGTACAAATACAGGCCACAACATATCAAGATCCCCTAGACAAAAAAATAAAAAATGTAATCACAAGTGATCACATGATGCAGTGCTTACCACAGCCTTTCTCATCACTGTTGTCGTTGCAGTCGTCGTTCCGGTCACACACCTCACTGAGAGGTATGCAGTTTCCGTTGTCACACCGGAAGTTTCCGGGAGGGCAGGTGGGCGCTGGAGTCCTGCACAGGTGATCCAGCTCGTCGGATTCATCCCCGCAGTCGTTGTCCCCGTCACAGACGAAATCCAGCGAGACGCAGCGGCCGTTCTGACAGGTGAACTGATGCTGTTGGCACGGCTGATAGGTGCAGCCCTGCTCATCACTGCTGTCTCCACAATCATTACGACGGTCACACCTAACAGACACAACACACACAGCAGGGAATTATGGGAGAAATTGCCCTTTTTCATTGGAATCAATCACCAAGTTTTGTAAAAACACTGCAAATTAATTTATAATTTTATTTATAAAGTTATGAACATATAAAAAGTGGTGCTGTCTTTCACAAATAAAAATGGAAAAATAAATGAATTACAATTAAAATAATACAATATAATACATTATATAATACATTATTATTATTATATAATACAATATAATGCATTATTATTATTATTATCATCAAATTTCACCCTCATTCATTCAAAATAAATAAAACTAAATAAAAATGTATTATATTTAATACAATGCATTATACAATATATACAATGCACAAATTAAAATTTAAAATATTAAGAAGATCAGGCCCTTTCTCTCGGAACTTGCTGTCCAGACTTGACTATTGCAATGCTCTCTTGGCAGGTCTTCCAGCCAATTCTATTAAACCTCTACAATTAATCCAAAATGCCGCTGCAAGATTAATCTTTAATGAGCCGAAAAGAACGCACGTCACGCCTCTGTTCATCAATTTGCACTGGCTACCAATAGCTGCTCGCATTAAATTCAAGGCATTAATGTTTGCCTACAGAACCACCACTGGCTCTGCACCCCTTTACCTAAATTCTTTACTTCAGACTTACGCATTATTGTGCCCAAAAAGACGCACAAAAACACTTTCACTGACTTTTTCATTAACTGTTCCCATCTGGTGGAATGACCTGCCCAACTCAATCCGAGCAGCTGAATCCTTACCCATCTTCAAGAAACGGCTAAAAACTCATCTGTTCCATCTTTACTTGACCCTCTAACTCTAGCACTCTCTATTCTAATTTTATTTGATCTATATGTCTTTTTATTTAAAAAATAAATAAATAATAATACTAATAATTATCTGTACTGCGTTAGGCTAACCAAGACTTATAATAGCACTTGCACGTTGTTGCTCTTTTGTTGGTTTTGATTGCTTCTTATGTCCTCATTTGTAAGTCGCTTTGGATAAAAGCATCTGCTAAATGACTAAATAAAAAAATAAAAAAATATATAATGCATTTAATTTTGTTATTATTATTATTATTATTATTATTATTATGCAATTTGACCCTATTTCATCAATAAAAATTATTAAAATTATTTTAAAAACTATTTAAAATTTACAATTTAAATCATACAATGCATTTTCTATATTTATAATAATAATAATTATTATTATTATTATTATCACATTTCACCTGCTTTCATTAAATAATAAATAAAACTAAATAAAAACTAAATTAAATATATTTAATGCATATATACTGTGTATATATATATATATACCCATGCAATGCATATTGCATGCATATACAATATATACAATGCACAAATAATATAATGCATTTATTATTGTTATCATTATTATTATTGTAATTTCACCCTATTTCATAAAACAAATTATAAAAAAAATATTTTTAACTATTTAAAAAATTACAGTTGAAATTATACAATGCATTTTCTATGTTTATAATAATAATAAATTATTAATGTTATTAATAATAATAAAAATAATTCACAATGTTTATGTCTTTACATTTTATTATAATGTAAAAAAAAAAAAAGGTTCTGCATATCAGTTATGAAACACACACACACACACACACACAAAAATCAGTACCAGCCATAAAAAACAATGCATCTGCAAACTTTTTTGCTCTAAATATAATTCTAACCTGTAGGAGCTGCGGATGCAGAGGCCGTTGTTGCAGGTGAATTCGTTGGCAGAGCAGGATCTGCGAGTGCAGTTCTGGTGCTCATCATATGCATCCGAACAATCTGCGTCTCCGTCACACACCCAGTCCCGTGGGATACACTTCCTCTGAGGAGGCCTGCTATTTATACAGATGAACTCCTGAGGAGAACAGGTACGGTTTGCTGTGTGTGTGAGACAAAACAAGAGCACAGAATTTAAAATTGACACATTTTGGCACAACATTTATGTTCAACCCAGCATAATATATTTGTGCAAAACTGTGTGACTGTGAATTCCATTACGGTTCTGTTGCAAAACCCTGTAAGCTGCCTACCTAGACAGCACTTTAAGGCATCATAGACTTCCAGCGTGAAAGCTGTTCCAAACAGAAGTGGATTTGCTGCTGTCTCATAAGATACCTTGTTTTGAACAGATTCGAATGCATCCTTTATGCAGAAAAGAACAGAATAATGGACTGTGACAAGTTCACTGAAAAAGTTTCTCCAATATGTCTGAGGAAGTGAGAGTGAGATTAAATTAATTCATATTTAATACAGTCTCACTATATTATATAATTATATTACTATGTAGACAATATCAAAAAACTAAATTACAAAAAAATTATAATTTAATTATTTAAAAAATATTAAATATGAATTGTTTAACAAATTATTTAATATATTTTCATAATATTAAATACACTAAATAATAGACTATATTAAATAATAATTTTATGTAGACTACATTACATAATTGTGTTCATTATTTAATAAAATAATACATACTGATTCAATTATTAAATACATTTTAATAATTTATGAAAACAAATATTAAAAATATTAAATTATGAGTGAATTTATAAATAATTTAAAATATTAATTTTTATTTTTATAAAAAGTATAATATAAATATAAAATATTTTCTAAAGAATGAAAAGTAAAACATAAAAATGAGCAGACTGAATAAAAATTGACAACTTTACCAACTATTTGTGTAGACTATGCATTTTTATGCAACATGTTGTTGAACAACATGTTAACATCAAGGTTTAGTGAAAACAAAACCCAAATCTCAATACGAACTTCAGCAAATTCTTTCACATTATCTAAACTATGCTATCCACATTCTACTTACAGCTCTATATTCCAAGTGTACGTCAACAGTTATCTAATTTGTGTCTGTTTTTACTTCTCCTATGGACATTTTTTAGACAAACTTGTTAGTTCAACTGAGTACTCCATTAAGGTACTGATCAGTGAAGTGACATAGAGCCAAGTATGGTGACCCATACTCGGAATTCGTGCTCTGCATTTATCCCATCCAAAGTGCACACACACAGCAGTGAACACACACCGTGAACACACACCCGGAGCAGTGAGCCATTTATGCTGCAGCGCCCGGGGAGCAGTTGGGGGTTTGGTGCCTTGCTCAAGGACACCTCAGTCGTGGTATTGAGGGTGGAGAGAGCGCTGGACATTCACTCCCCCCACCTACAATCCCTGCCGGCCCGAGACTCGAACCCGCAACCTTTGGATTACGAGTCCGACTCTCTAACCATTAGGCCACGACTTCCAGGCCACGACATCAGCTATGGTGTGACCTTGTCGAGGTGGAGAGGCTTGCGTGCTTCTATGATCCCGAGAGCTAGGCTGGAGGGAGCCTATGGCTCCTGGCAGGTTCAACCACACAATATTGGTCTTGGGTGAGGAGACGAAAGGCAGCACCTGGTCCTCCACGTTGGGGGTTCTGCGTGGTGCTAACAACGCCACCACGTAAAAAAACTATTATTATTACTATTATAAACTATTATAAAAACTATTACAGAAACTACAATGAGCAATCCTACCGACATCAGGCCCATAGTAGACCCTGGCCACCCAAACTCTTTGGATGGCAGTATGACCACCTCTGATGAAATCCGAAAGGAAGTCAGGAGTGCGAAAGAGGGCCTACTAGGTCCTAAAACCAAGATCCGCATTGGAGCATGGAACGTCCGAACCATGTTTGAGGCAATGGGCAGATATGGATGTGGTGAAAGAAACAACCGTGAACGCCTTGTTGATTTCTGCACGAACAACAACCTGGTCATCGGAGGTACCATCTTCCCACACAAGAACATCCACAAGCTCACATGGCAGTCACCTGATGGTAGGACATCAACCAAATCGACCACATCATCATTAATGGTAAATGGCGCAGGTCACTGCAAGATGTTAGAGCTTACTGGGGAGCAGATGCCTATAGCAACCACCAGTTGAAGAAGTCATTCCGACAAGGCCATTGGCAGAAGAAACTGGACATTGCAAAACTCCAGTATCCAAAGGAAAACAAGGAATTTGTTTTGGAACTTAGAAACTGTTTCAGCATGACAGAAACCTCCTCTGAAATTGAAGAAGAACCCACCATAAACAGCAAATGGAATGCTACCAAGAACATATTATACTCTGAAACAGCCCAAAAGATCCTGGGCTTTAAACAGAAAGGGGCCAACGAATGGATATCAGCTAGCACATGGCAGAAAGTTGAAGAGAGGAAGCAGCTGAAGGCTAAGATGCTGAAGTCCAAGTCCCAACGACTCCTCGAGAAAACCAAAATGTCCTATAAAAACAAGGACAGAGAAGTGAAGAGGAGTGCTAGGAGAGACAAAAGGGTCTTTGTTGAACATCTGGCAAGTGAAGCCGAGAAAGCTGCAGCCTATGGAAAGCTGGGCATAGTGTACAAAATCACAAAGCGACTCTGTGGCAAATGTACAAACCAAGCTACCCATGTTATGGATAAGAATGGCAACATATGTACATCAGAGAGTGAATAAGCAGCCAGATGGGTTCAACACTTCTACAAAGTGCTCAACCTCCCTGAGCCAGAACAATTAGCCAACATTACAACAACTAACGATATCCTGGAAATCAACACCAACCCCCCTGACTCTGTTGAGGTTAAAGTTGCAATCCAAACCCTGAAAAGCGGTAACAGCCATTGACACCAGGATTAGACAGGAGCAAGCAGGCTTTAGGAAGGGAAGAGGATGTATGGACGAGATTTTTGCTCTGCGTAACATCATAGAGCAATGTTTGGAATGGAATACACCCCTTTACATCAGTTTCGTGGACTTCAGGAAGGCCTTCGACAGTGTCCACCGAAACACCCTCTGGAAGATACTGCACTCCTATGGAATACCATCAAAGATCATCTCAATCATAAAAACATTCTATGAACATTTTGAGTGTAGTGTCATCACGGAAAACGACCTCTCTGAGTGGTTTCCCGTACAGTCCGGAGTGAGACAGGGGTGCATTATCTCCCCTATCCTCTTCCTGGTCGCCATAGACTGGATTACAACCAACGCCACAGCAGACAGACTCAGAGGCATCCAGTGGACTCTGTTTTCCCAGCTGGAAGATCTTGACTTCGCTGACGATCTTGCTCTCCTATCAACCAACCAGTACGACATTGCAGGTTAAGACTGATAGGCTGAACAACTTTGCTAGACAAGTTGGGCTCAGTGCCAATACTTCCAAAACACAAGTGATGTGTGTCAACTCCGTCCCCACAGCACCCATACCTGTTAATGATGAACCACTTGAGTTTGTGGAAGATTTCACCTATCTGGGCAGTCTTATCAGTAAGGACAGCGGGGCATCTAAAGATATTGAAACAAGACTTGGAAAGGCTTAAAACAAAGATGCTCCTATATAACAGCAATGTAAAATCCGTTCTGCTGTATGGTTCTGAGAGCTGGCAAGCTGTCAAAACAGACATGAGGAGAATGGAAGTGTTCCATAATGGATGCCTCCGACGAATATGCCCAATTTTTTGGCCTAATAAGATCTCCAACACTGAACTGTATGAGAAAACGGGAAGTTGGAGTATGATTAAGGAGATTACGCATAGACGTCTGAGATGGCTGGGACATGTGTTGAGAATGGAACAGGACCGCATCACAAAAATCGCCTTACGATGGACACCACCTGGCAAAAGAAAACCTGGGAGACCCAAAACCACCTGGAGCAGAACTGTGACACAAGAGCTGAAACAGATGAATCTGTCATGGGGAGAGGCCCAACATGCTGCCAGGGACTGAATGCAATGGAGAGTGCTCATTGAAGCCTTATGTCCCATAGGGGACGAAGAGGAATAATAATAATAATAATAATAATAATAATATGGAAGAGCAACCTCTGGAGAGAACAGAGCGAGTCTGAGAGCTGATCCAGCAAGAGCAGTCAGCTAAACACATCCACAAAGCAGTGAGTGAGGCAGGAGAAATCAGGAATGCAGACTCCTTACACTGAGATCCCACACCTAACCACCAACACTACCTCACTGATGGACTGAGGGTGCCGAGAGGAAGGACTAGAGACGAGAGATGATACAAGAAGACTAAATATAGCCAAAAAGTCAAGGATGTAACAATAAAGTTGAACACACTAGAACATTTGGTTATGACCAAAGTCCAGTAGACGTCAGAATAGAGTTATTACTGTAAAACAAAAACTATTAAAATAGTTTTGCTAACAGTAATAAATCTGAAATAAAATAAAATACTGGATGAAAAACTAACTGATATTTAGAAATGTTGCATTCACAAATAACTGAAATAATTTTAAGTTAAAGCACTAAAATTACTAACTGCAAATAAATAAAAACTAAAGCAGAAATAAAAATTAAACTGAAATAAAAATAAAAAAACAGTAATATCTGAATGAATGAATGAATAAGTAAATAAATGGCAAAGCAAGACATAAAACTAAAACTGAAATAAAACTAAAAATTAAACCTAAATAGTAATACAGTATCTAAATGAATGAGTGAATGAATAAATAAATGGCAATGCACACAATAACATACTGAAAAGCATACTACAGTTTGTTTGTGTGTCTGAAAAGGTGGTCTGGGGTTCACAAATAAAAATAATGAAAATAAAAATGAATTACAGTTACAAAAATACACATAAATATAATAATAATAATAATTTTCATTACATATGTTTTTTTGTTGTCGTTGTTGTAGTCTAACGGCTATAAAATCAGATTTATTTTTATAAATGAAAATGATAGACCAAAAATATAAAGAATACATTGCCATTTTTTCTGCATATTGGTTTTTGGAAACTACAATTAAGTAAATCTGTATCAGTCATAAAATGCTAAATCTATCACTTCCTATAGCATATGCACTTTTGTAGCTGTTCTGTGCGTAAACTTTTGGTGGTAATTCCAAAGGGGCAAATATTTCAGTAACATGTTGTACCAAAAGTACATTGTGAAATGAGACCTGTGATGGGACGGAATCAAATTTGGGTTTGGACCAAGCAATACTGACCACAGTTGTGTCTCTCGTCCTCGTCGCTCATGTCCCCGCAGTCGTTGTCTCCATCGCAGATCCAGGACGAAGCGATGCATCTTCCGTCATCGCAGCGGAACTGGTCGGAGTTGCAGGTCCTCACCGTGGTGGCTGCAGGGATGAAACACAAGGCAGTGAGAAGAGCCACCTGCCCGAGGGCCATGTCTCACTCGGATCTCAGAGGAAACATGCGGCCTACGTAATCCATTTAACCATTAAATCCCATTCTGGGCAGCCAGAAACGTGGCTAAACTGCTGCTGGGATTCCATTGCCAGAGGAATTCTGGGAGAGAATAAGCATTCCTCTCTCTAGAGTCCCACTTGAACAAAAGGAACCGAGGGGTGCTGTGATTAACGGGACAAAAGCAAGAGGATGGGGCAGTGTGTTTGGGGGGGGCTGAGACTGTCAAAGGAAGGGCCGGTGTGTGTGTGTGTGTGAGGGCTTGCTGCACGTCACTTTGGAGGAATGTGACACACAATAGAGGACTGAAATTCAAATATACAAATAGGCTACCTAAAAACAATTTAGTTATATTTTTACCATGGTATTGAGGTGCTATATGTGTGGTTTTAACTGTGTTTATCGTGATTTAAATGTATGCTGCTATGGGAGACCAATGCTTAATTAAAAAAATAAAGACTACATTTTTACAGATGTTACTGATTTTGATAATGAACAAAAATTTACCTCTGCATCCTAACTCAAGCTACTATTAAATGTGCATTTCTAAGAGACAAAAAAAGTGATATTATTAATATTATCAGGCAACCCAAACCTGTTTCTTGATTTGAAACAATATCACTAAATCAATAATAATCAATATTTTTTCTATTTTTTATTTTGTTAAGGAAAATTAATGGTCTGGTTTCAACAACTTTCACTTTGGAGCAAAAATCTGGCTTTAAACTCGAAAGAAATAAAGATTTGACATTTATCGTGATAATTATCGATATTGACTGATATAAAAAATTATCCTGATAAGTTTTTGGGCCATATCGCCCAGCCCTATATCTAACACTACTATTAAAATATATTTTTTTAAAGAAATGTATACTTTAATTCAACAAGGATGCATTAAATTGGTCAAAAGTGACAGAACACATTGCTGTTCTTTTGAACTTTCTATTTATCAAAGAATCCTGGGGGAAAAAAAACAATGTATCACTGTTTCTACAAACATATGAAGCAGCACAACTGTTTTCAACATTGATAATAATAAAAAAAATGTTTCTCGAGCAGCAAATCAGCATATTAGAATGATTTCTGAAGGATCATGAGACACTGAAGACTGGAGTAATGAAGCTGAAAATTCAGCTTTGCATCAAAGGAATAAATTACATTTTACCATATAGTCAAAACAGTTATTTTAAATTGTAATAGTATTTCACAATAATACAGTTTTACTGTATTTTTGATCCAATATGCAGCCTTGATGAGGAAAGAAAACTTTAACTGATCCCAAACTTCTGAACAATAGTGTATGATATCTAATATAATAAGAAAACTTTTGGGGAACATCAATTGCTCTTAAGTCTTTTTCTGCCAACTGAACCGGTTTCTTATACACAACATCTGCCTCATTTTTCCACTTTTTGGCTGCATGCATCACCAGCGGAGCGTAAAATGAGGAGGAGGGGGTTGACAGCATTTCCTGCCGATTTGCCTGTGACAGACATTCAGTCCATCACCATGGTAACCGGTAAGACAGGATACCCATCATTAACTCACCACCCAAAAACATGGGCAACGGTTTCCCTTGATAAACACAGCTTCATCCTCACATAACAGTGTTTTTATAGTTTTTCCCCCAGTAAAGTCCAAAATAACTTTCTGCCACATAGCAGAATGAGCGCCAGATAACTTATAGTGGTATATACATATGTATTTTTAATATGTTATGTGTGGTACTTACTACAGGTAACAGGCTCATCAGAACCATCATTGCAGTCTGTACCACCATCACAGTACCAGTGTCCGGGAATACAGCGTCCGCTCGAGCAGCGAAACTCATTCTGGGAACATGTAGATGTGGCTGAAAAGAAAACAACACAAGACAAACCAGAGATAAACCAGAAATGAACTCAGCATCCCCAGGTGGACCCGCTCACATGCATGGGTCACTAATTTAACTGATCTTACAGAAAAGGTGAGTTGAGCAACAACTTTGGCTAAAAAAGCAACAGGAAATTATTAAACAGTTACTCATCTAATTCCACACTAAACGAAAATAGCATTATTACACAATTTGTCATTCTTACATTTATGTTATGTTTTTCTTCTACCTTTTATGTCAGTATCATTTAATATTATTTAAATACATTTACAGTTTTTTAATAATATATTGATCAATAATTATTCTAAATTATTGACCAATAATTTCATCATCAAAAAAAATCAGCAATAATATAAGTCATTTAATTATGTGCTTTTGTCATTTTTTAAAAGTTTTGTTTAAATGATACTTTTTATGTTTAATTTATATTAATTCCAGATTTACAGTAGATCTAGTTTCAGTTAGTAATTTTAGTACTTCAACCTACTTCAGTTAGTTGCCAAGATAACATTTCTAATTTTCATTTAGTTTAAGTTTTCATCTAATCTTTTTATTTTATTTTATTTTATTTTCAATGAGCAACCTAAGGAGGGCTTTGAGCTGAAACGTTTGTGTTTTGACATTTGTGATGAATGTAAAATAAACGTTAAAAAGAAGATTATTTTTGTGTGGATCATGGTCTCATGTGCTAAGTATTTTATTTTCAGTGAACAAATGTTTTTTAATAAGTTTAGTTTTTTGTTTTAATTAAGGCTAATAACTAAAATAGAACTTACTTTTTTCATAATTATATAATTAAAAATAATAATAATAATAAAGTTTTCAATTTTACATGACATTAGATTTGCGTGGCAAACTAAAAGATATTAAGCCATTAATTCACAGCAGCATAACAAACATCAGGGCACTTATAAACCTAACTATGCTCCCACAGGACAGAAGGAGACAGTGGGACGGGATAACTCACCACAATGCGTTGGGCTCTCGTCACTGTTGTCGCCACAATCATTATCTCCATCACACAGGTACGAGCGAGGGATGCAGATGTTGGTGGTCTGGCATTTGGTGTGCTCTGGCTGACATGTCCTCTCAGCTGCGTTTTATAACAAGGATTCATTATCGCTTAAAATCAACTTATACAGTAGTTGACAACCAACCTAGCAACTTGTTTTGGTAACCGTGCAAATGCACTTACCGCAGTTCTGCTCATCCGAGGTCCCGTTGTCGTAGCAATTGTTTATTCCATTGCAGACGTAATCCCGTGCGATGCAGCGACCGTTATTGCAGGTGAACTCAGTGTTGGGCTCGCAGGGGCGGAACAGGCAGCCCGTCTCGTCGCTGTTATCCCCGCAGTCGTTATAGTGATCGCAGCGGTAGTGATATGGCACACAACGGCCATTTCCACAGGTGAACACAGTGGGCTCGCAGGTGTGAAATGCTGCCATGCACAAAATGCACAAAAAAGAGATTCATTTTGACATTTGCAGAAAGAGCTGAATGAACTAACAGCAACTATTGGAGCTCACCGCCTACCTCCTCTACCTATCTCTCTATTTCAATTTACCTGAGAGTGAAATGAATGCTGCTGCTTGTGGGACTGCATGCGATAGAGAGAGAGAGAGAGAGAGAGAGAGAGAGAGAGAGCGGTGCATTGTGGAAGAGGTTAGTATGTGTTTATGGATGGTTATTAAATTTTATGTAGTCTAAAAGTCATTGCACAGAGTCCGAAATTTTCGTGTGCGTTTTTTCCGTTTTCCTCATCCTTTCCTATCAAAATGCATGCTACGGATGCGAAAACGCAGAAAATCGAACCTGATCCGAATTTGTTTTGACAGACGAAAGTTTCGGAGGCAGTGTGCAAACGTGATTGACACAAAGTGAGGAAAAGTTTGCAATGACCTTAAGGCTCTGGTCTAAATCCTAGTGAGTGTCTACTGACTCACAATTGATTTCAATAGTATTTTCCATTAGCATGCTAAGCTAACAATTCAATACTCTAATCCTTAAATTAGACTTTTTATCAATGTTATTCGGTATTGAATGGATTATAATTATATAATCAGCATTAACTGCTTTGATGGATTTGTGCATGTACCCAGCTAACAGACATTTTTAGAACTTTCTGGAAAAGTTCTCTCAAAGTTCTATATAAACTAGGGCTGCAAAACGATTAATCGTGATTAATCGCATTCAAAATAAAAGTTTGTTTACATATTATATGTGTGTGTACTGTGTATATTTATTATGTATATATAATACACACATATATGTATATATTTTAAAATATATTTGTATGTATATATATTTATACGTGTATATCATTTATATTATATATATTATATATATAAATCTAACATTTTTCCTTAATATATACATGTATGTGTATATATGTGTATGTAATCACGATTAATCGTTTTTCAGCCCTAAAATAAAAATTCTTCCAGTAACGCTATTAGAATGTTTGTTCAAAGTTATCTGGTCTTTAACAATGTTCTAAAAAATATTTATTCATCATTCATGGAATGTTTTTTGAAACGTTTTGTTTGGATGTTCGTCTGCTGTTTTTAAAATGTTACTACGTGTTTCATGAATGTTCAAAAATAACATTCCCACAATGTTTGCAAAATTATAAAATAGAATGTTCCCTTAACATTCGGATACTAAAAAAACAAAACAAAAAAAACATTCAAACATTCTTAGAACATTTTTTTTTTGTTTTGTTAACTGGGTAGCTTGTCAAACAATGCATTATGCCATTATCTTCTGCAAAGGATGAATGCAGTACTGCTTTAGAATTTGGCCCAAAGACAGTATAATCATGTTGCCTATACAGAGCTTTTATCTACACATGAAGAGAGGTAAGCAAGAATACACACCAAAAACGAAATGACTCTTGGATCCTGGAGCAAAAGATTTGAACAGATTGTGCAAGCAATAAAAAAGCAAGAAGAAACATGTTAAAAGATTGCGCCACAGTGCAGGAGAGGAAAATTCATCCATCGGCAAACAGACATTCACAAGAGATTTGATTGTTAACATTAGGCTTGCAGTTTAGTCATGCACAAATATCAATATTAAGTTTAGTTCACCCTTGAAAGTGCATAAGATGTCAGTTTGGACCCTATGTGCAATACGAAGCCGCTGGCATATATCCTGAATCAGTAACCTGTGTTTACATAAAATTGCCTTCTATTCTGATTTAGGATTTCAAGTCCTCTGAAGAACATGTACAGTAAGCAACAACGCATCTCACCGCAGACCCGCTCGAGTTCATCACTGCCATCCCCACAGTCATCATCGTTATCGCATTTCCACTGGGCACGGATGCAGCGGCCATTCATACAAGTGAACTGTCCCGACTGACAGCGTGTGCCATTGTCAGGGATACAGTGTTTGTTGTCGGCCAGATACCAGCGGCCCTCAGAGGGACACTGGCACTCTGCTCCCTGAGGACCTGAAGGAAATAGTGTTGTATTTTCAAACAAAGTTCAAACAAAGTAAAGAATATCTCTTTGGGTTTGAGACTTTAGTCTTTGCAACTTTACTGATCTTATATATGTATGAACAGCTTGTAACACTCCAAAGACAAAGGAAAACTTGAAATTGCATCATATGACCCCTCTAAAGAGCTGATAAAATGTAAAAACTGTAACTTGAATGCAATGTAAGTCGTTTTGGATAAAAGCGTCTGCTAAATGCATAAATATAAATGTTAAAGGAGTGCTACTGTATTTGCATGATGTACTGAGTTGCTGTCTACAGATTGTTCCAAATTAGTTACTAATAAGGGGTTTCTTTCAGTATACTGCAATGCAGCTCACTAGGTTTGGGAATAGAGCTTTGGTTTTGGAGGATACTGGCTGTAAAATCCATAAGTAGTATTGAAAACCAACCTGGAGTGCAAATATGGCTGCATCCACCATTGAATTGTTCACAGGGACTGCTGCACTGCTGCTGTTTGCTGTTGGAGAGCACGTGGACGTCCATGGGCCGTGAAGGAAGGTTCTGTAGCATCACCGTCTGGTCGGAGCCGTCGTGCTTGTTTGCACGGTAGATGCTGCGTGTGTTCCAGTCCGTCCAGTAGATATGCTGGTCATACACTGTCATTGCAAACGGGTAGATGGCGGTGCTTACAATGACCTCACGGTTAGCGCCGGTGAGTGAGCATCTCTCGATCTTCTGTCTGCAAAGAGAGAATAGTAATCCTTTTCTTATCATTATGTAGCACAAATATTTCAAATGTATTAAGTATGAATATATATATTAGCTATATCTGAAAAATATTACACACACACACACACTCTCTCTCTCGCTCTCTATATATATATATATATATATATATATATATAACAGCTATAATTATATATGTAAGTATTACATAATACATATATAATATATTTTTTAATAAATTATTGAAAATAATTAATTATACAATTATTTTTATTTTTATTATTAAATGTATATTATTTTATTATTAATAATTAATTATAAATATTATTAAATACAATTATATATATATATATATATATATATATATATATATATATATATAATATATATATATATATAGTGTAAATTTATTATATAATACATATATTAAATGAATTATAAATGATCAAATAATTGAATGTATTATTACATTCTTCTTATTAATATTATTATAAGTATGTTATTAAATTAACTAAATATTATGAATATAATTAAAAGATGAGATCTTACAAGCTGGCATCTGCCCAGTACAGCCTTTGATCGTCATAGTCCAGCGTCAGACCATTTGGCCAAACCAGACTAGTGTTGACGATCTCTGTCCTGAAGTTTCCTCCCAGAGTTGCACGCTCTATCTTTGCACTGGTTCCCCAGTCAGTCCAGTACATATACCTGACCACATATACAGAGAAATGCATTTAAATTAGATGATGAAATGGCTCATTATACATCTAAACCACAGTCTAACTGAATGAGAGACTCACCCTCTACATGGATCCAGCATGATGGCTCTGGGTCTGGGCACCTGTGCTACAACAGTCCTCTGAGACCCGTCCACTGCCATGGAGCTGATGCTCTGGTTAATGTAGTCACTGTAATAGATCCTCTTATTGATCCAGTCATAGGCAATGCCATCAGGAGCTCCCAGATCTCCACAGAGAAGAATATGTTCAGAAAAAAAAATTATAAAACTTTATAAGGAAGTTTTGGGAAAAACATGAGGTGGAGTAAATGACAGAATTGTCATCAATTGTCATAAAAAAAACTGTCCCTTTAAATCAATATTTTGCTAACTTTCTAATTTAATGTGGTTATCAACAGTTTTTATCAGTATATTTGGTTGTTATACTGTATTTATCTGTGTGTGCATCACTCAGGCAGCGTTGTGTGCTTGCTGAAGATACTTATGCAGTCCATCTTTTTAAATACTGAATATTGCTTTAAAATACCAAAAGAAAAATCACGTTGCATGTTACACAACAATCTTCAGGTTGCATTTGGTTTATTATTTTTTCATTTTTTCATTTTTCTGTGACTCTCAGACAGTAGACATGATCCTGAATAACTCCTGAACATTTGATCTGCTCAAATCAAAATGTAAAATAACATTAACAATTATGACAATTTTCTGCCCGAGAAACAAATAACTTCTCTCATGCTTTCTTTCTTTTTTATATTTCACAATAAAAATACAAGTTTACGTGGTACGACATAACCTGCAAACTAACCATTGTAAATGTCACGCAAGATACTTTGTCAAGCCAACATTCAAAGATTGCCTTAATGAACTTTCCATTTCTAGCTAAACCTGCAGTGTCAGGGTGCATTAGGAGTTTAAATAAGCTGCTCACCTGAGGCCACCTCTGTCGCAGGAGAGGTAGGTGAAGCCAAAGTAATGAAGCTAATCTTGCTCTGGCCCGCTCCTGAGCTCTGGGTGAAATAGATCCTGCCGTCCAACCGGTCGAAATCAAGGGCTACCGAAGTCCGGGGCACGTTAACCACGGGAAAGGGCAGCGAATGATCCTCTGGATCCAGCCGCAGAGATCGTACAGTGCTTTCTGTCGTATAGATAAGGTAGTCATCCCGGGATACCACACAACTGCTGCTATCCGCAGCCAGATTCCCAAAGGCGCACGAACACTTCCTCGTCTGAGATCCTCGGATGGCGAAGCAGAAGTGAGCGCAGCCGCCGTTAGACTCCAAGCAGGGGTTGTTATTGAGCTCGTGGGCCGAACTTGGCTGCATTCTCCGGTCGAAGATGGTAACGTCCCGCAGCATATTGATGTTGTCTCGGATCACAACCGGCTGGTCGGTCGCACCTGGCTGTTTGCTGGCTTGAAAGACTTTCTTCAGGTTTCTGTCCACCCAGATTACATTCCCCTCAAACACGGTGACGCCGTACGGAGTCGGATAGCGACTCCCGTACCGTACGACCTCCGTCTCACCCCCCTCGGGTCGGACTCGTGCAATCATGTCCAGGGAATCGTCCACCCAGTAGATGTATCCTTCTCGGTGGTCCAAAGCCAGGCCTCTGGGGGTGACAATGCCTGAGGAAACCAGCACGGTCCGGTTGGAACCGTCTAGAAAAGCTCGCTCGATTTTGGGGGTCTGTCCGTAGTCGGCCCAGAAGAGGTATCTGTTCATGGGGTCCACCACAATATGACGAGGCATGTCTACTTGGGTCTTTAGAAGGACACGACGGAACGTGGTATTGAGTCGAATCACTTCAATGTACGTCTCGGTCAAGAAGGCATTGGTGAAATAGAGATTTCCTGTGGAAAGACAAAGACAAGAAACATCAGAGAAACTGCAAAACAATCTGAGAAAACCCTGACACTTAATGTTGCTTTGAGAGATTAAGGACCAAACATCTATGTACACATGCACCACATGGATATCTATGCTTTTTTAGCCTCTTGTACCATCAGTGAAAGTGAGTGCATCAGAGTTGTGTTTTAAAGATGGCATGTCAAGTTAGTCCGTTATGAACGTTGTTGTAGAATAACAAAAAAAAAGGTAACAAAAAGAATAATATGTGCCACAAAACATAAGCAAATTTGTTTTGTTAAGTAGAATGTATAGTATATGTAAACAAATAAATTAATAAATAACTACATAAATCACTATGGAATACTTCATTCTGATTGGTCCATTGCAACATTCTGTGGTCATACACAGTATTTTTATTTTTTTATGGAAATTGGTATTTTTGTGTAGTAATAATGCATTACATTCTTCAAAATTGGACAGTAAAGACATTTATAATTATTTCAAATTTCTATTTCAAATAAATACTGTTCTTTTGAACTTTCTATCCACCAAAGAATCCTAAAAATTGTATGTTTTTTAAAATAAATTAATAATTTTATGCCATAATAATGCATTACATTCATCAAAATTGGCCAGTACAGACATTTATAATGATTTCAAAAGATTTCTATTTTATATTAATACTGCTCTTTTAAACTTTCTATTCATCAAAGAATCCTGAAAAAAACAACAACAATGTATCATGGTTTCCACAAATATTTTAAGCAGCACCACTATTTTCAACACTGATAATAATAAGAGATGTTTCTTGAGCAGAAAATCAGCATATTAGAATGATTTGTGAAGGATCATCTGACACTAAAGACTGGAGTAACGATGCTGAAAATTCAGCTTTGCATCACAGGGATAAATTACATTTTCATATATAACCAAATAGAAAATATTTATTTAAAATTAAAATAATATGTAACATTTTTACTGTATTTTTGATCAAATTAATGCAGTTCCGGTGAGCAAAAGAGACTTTTAAATGGTAGTGTTTATATATTGAGTATAAAACAACTATAATGTCAGATTAGGTTAATGCCAATTACAACTTTGGGTTGCTTATTCACATATTCAGGTCAAAAGTGTATGTTTAACAAGCCATGGGTCACTGAGACCTGAACCAACTGAGCCTCTTTTCTGTCATGTGCTAATCTTTAATCTTCTCCAATGCCACCTCTCTGTGCTTATACTGATGTGAGTCACCATTCTGACCTCTAAAGCTGCTCTAGAACATTCCTCACGTAACACTCCTTGAGTCCAGTGTATCTGAAGCACTTGGCATTAGTCTTCAAAGTACTTCATGTTTTAGAAAATGGCCAAATTTGTTCCATTCAGAATGTCTGTATTACAAGAGTCAAACAAGTTATCAAATCTGATTTCAACATACAACAAGCACACAAGCCCTCACCTGCGGCCCAGTCTACAGCAATGCCCCGTATGCCATTACGTCCGATTCCAGAGGTGACAATACTGTGGAATCCAGATCCGTCCGGTTTGATCCTGCGGATTCCATTCTGAGACGCCACGGTGCTGCTGAAGTCACACCAGTAAATGAATCCAGAAGGCATGTGCACGTCTACATGAAGAGCATTGCGGCCTACAGGACACACAGACACACACACATGCACAGTGTTGTAGTGCAATAGCATTCTTTTTTTCTCTGTTATACAATGCATTTGTCATTATACACATTATTCACAATATATTAGTAAAATTATGCTAGCAATATACAATAAAGCAACATTTGTGATTAAATGTGTTCCTTATTTAGCTGTAAAGCTTTAATAGCATCTTTGATATCAATAGCAAAAATGACATTATAGTTGGTAAATTTTATTCATTTCTGTGAGTCAGTTCAAACAGTCCACTTCAATGAATATATAAGTGTATATGTATAATCTATTATTAAATTGCGTGTGTGTATGTGTTATGGAAGCAGTCGGACACAAAGGTAAGTGATAACACAGTGAATTTATTTCCACAGCAAAGGTGCAGGTGATCGTGAAGAGAGGTGAGCAAGAGATCTTGAGGCTTGGAGAATGAGAGTCAGGCAATTGTACTGAAAGTGTCCTTATGCTTCTCAGGTTGCTGGAGCGAGACTGGTGAAGAGAGCCGGCGTCGGATGAGGGTGATTCCCAACAGAGATGCGTCTGCGGACAGTGGAGAGAACGGGACGGAGAACAGAAGGTTAGTCTAAGAGGTAAGTAGATAGAAGGTATACTCATCGACTGGTTGTGCGTCGAAGCGGAGTCCACGTTGAATTAACGAGATCGGACGCTGCAGCGATAGTGGTGAGTGTCTTTATAGTGCTCTTGATGATGGTGGTGACGAGGTGCAGGTGTGAGTGGTTTAGAACACAGGTGAGGCTGATCGTGGAAGTTGAGTGGGCGGAGAGCCTGGTCGTGCTGTTACAGTACCCCCCTCTCCACGGCCCGCTCCTGAGGGCCGACCCTGGCGTCGTGGTGGTCTGCCTCGACCTCGTGGAGCTGGGAGTTCTGGGTGAGAGGCATGGAAGTCATCTAAGAGTGTCGGATCGAGTACATCCTCTCTCAGTACCCAAGATCGTTCTTCGGGACCGTAGCCCTCCCAGTCGACTAGATATTCTAATTTACCACCACGGCGCCGGGAATGCAAGATCTCACGAACCCTGTAGATGGCGCCTTCGTCAATGATGAGTGGGAGAGGGGGATCCTCGACCGGACCAGGCTCTGGGGAAACAGAAGGAGAGAAGGGTTTTAGTAGTGAGACGTGAAATGTGGGATGGATTTTATACTGTGGTGGTAGCTGAAGTTTGTAAGTGACAGGATTGATCTGCTCGAGGATGGTAAAGGGGCCAACGAATCTGGGACTTAGTTTCCGGCAAGGCAGGTGCAGACGGATGTCTCGGGTGGACAGCCATACCTTTTGCCCAGGATGATAGGTAGGAGCGGCAGAACGGCGAGCATCACTGGCTATCTTCTGTCTGCGCACTGCCTGCTGTAACTGGTGGTGCGCAGCGTCCCAGACTCTCTCGCTCTCTCGGAACCAGTGATCTACTGCAGGGACGTCGGACGGAACTCCTGACCATGGAAAGAGAGGGGGCTGGTAACCGAGTACGCATTGGAATGGTGTGAGTCCAGTGGAGCCTTGGCGCAAGGAGTTCTGTGCGTACTCGGCCCAGCCCAGAAACTGGTTCCAAGAGTTCTGGCGGCTATGGCAGAAGGTTCTCAGGAAACGGCCGATCTCTTGGATCTTGCGTTCGGTCTGTCCATTGGACTGTGGATGGTATCCTGAAGTTAAACTGACGGTCACACCTAGGAGTGTGAAGAAGGCCTTCCAAACTCGTGAAATGAATTGAGGTCCTCTATCGGACACAATGTCTTCCGGGATGCCATAGTACCTGAAGACATGGTTAAACAGCAACTCAGCAGTCTGTAGTGCTGTGGGCAGGCCGGGAAGAGGGATCAGGCGGCAGAATTTCGAGAAACGATCCACAATGACTAAGATGCAGGTGAATTTATCGGAGGTAGGCAGATCTGTGATGAAGTCCACTCCTAGATGTGACCACGGACGGTTGGGTGTGGGAAGTGGAAAGAGTTTACCGGCTGGAAGATGACGGGAGCTTTTAGAGATGGCACAGTCCGGACAGCCCCGAACGAACCTTCGTATGTCCCTGGCCATGTTGGGCCACCAGAAGCGATCTCGTAGCAGCGAGAGAGTTACGTTGGCCCCTGGGTGGCCAGTACCGAGGGAAGTGTGAGAGGAGAAGATGAGTGGGGTTCGTTGAGTTCTGGGTACATATTGGAGCCCTGGTGGACAGCCCGGCGGATTAGCAGGAGGAGTGTCTGAGGCAGCTGGTGGAGAGGACCACTGAATGGGATTCACCATCACCTCCGTTGGTAAGATGCTCTCGGGTCCTTCTGTATCTTCCTCTGGGTTATGGATTCGTGATAAGGCATCTGCTTTCAAGTTTCGGGATCCAGGATGATATGAGATCTTGAAGTTAAAACGGGTAAAGAACAAAGCCCATCTGGCTTGGCGAGGATTCAGCCGTTTGGCGTCACGTAAATATTGAAGATTTTTGTGGTCGGTAAGCACAAGAAAGGGATGTAAGGCCCCCTCCAACCAATGCCTCCACTCCTCCAGGGCGAGTTTGATGGCTAGTAATTCCCTGTTCCCGATATCATAATTTCTTTCCGCCGGGCTGAGTTTTCGTGAGAAGAAGGCACATGGATGGAGCTTGGGAGGCGTCCCCTGCTGCTGAGACAAAACCGCACCTACACCTGTGGTGGATGCATCAACTTCCACTACGAAGGGCAGCTTCGGATCAGGATGGACCAGGAGAGGTGCGGTAGTGAAGGACCTTTTTAAATTCAGGAAGGCTGTTGTAGCGTTGGCGTTCCACGCTAGGGTCTTGGTTCCTCCTTTGAGCAGGTCGGTGAGAGGGCTAGTAATGGTGCTGTAATGGGCGATGAAGCGGCGATAGAAATTTGAGAATCCTAGAAATCGCTGGAGTTCTTTGATCGTGCAGGGTTGTGGCCAAGAGGTGATGGCTTCCACCTTCCTCTCGTCCATGCGGACGCCACCACTATCTATGAGGTATCCAAGAAACTGAATGCTGCGTTGGTGAAAGGTGCACTTCTCCGCCTTGAGGTAGAGCTGGTAATTCCGGAGTTGTTGTAGGACCTCCGCAACGTGTTGGCGATGTTCGGCCTGGCTCCGAGAGTAAATCAAAATGTCGTCAATATAGACGATGACAAATCGGTGAAGGTACTCTCGGAGCACCTCATTCATGAACCCTTGGAAGACAGAGGGGGCGTTGACGAGCCCATAGGGCATAACCCTATATTCATAATGCCCAGTGGGCGTGACAAAAGCAGTTTTCCATTCGTCCCCCTCTCGGATTCGAATGAGATTATAGGCGCTGCGGAGGTCCAGTTTGGTGAAAATGGTGGCGCCGCGGAGTTGTTCTAAGGCAGCAGGGACAAGAGGAAGGGGGGTACCGATATTTGATGGTAATGTCGTTGAGTTTTCGGTAGTCTATACACGGACAAAGGCCTCCATCCTTCTTGGCCACGAAGAAAAAACTGGAAGCAGCAGGGGAGGTAGATGGAGTGATGTAACCTTGTTGTAACGCCTCCTCAATGTACTCCTCCATGGCCTTCTGTTCTGGGAGAGATAGCGGATAAATCTTGCCCCGCGGTACTGACTCACCCGGAAGCAGATCAATAGCACAGTCCCATGGCCGGTGCGGAGGTAGTTGGGAGGCTCTCTTTGGGCAGAAGACGTCACTGAAGTGCCTGTATTCAACAGGGATATCCACAGACTGCAGGGCGACAGGGCTCTCGATGGTGGTGGCATAGAGAGGTACAGACGTTGGGGTCTTAGGCGTGGGTTGAGGCAGTTGAGGGAAACATCGCGGGAAACAGCAATCGCCCCATTTTAAAATCTCACCAGTGTGCCAGGACAAGACTGGGTTATGTCGGACGAACCAAGGGAGGCCCAAGATGACGTCAATACGGGATTCTTCGAGGATAAGGAGGTGAATCTCTTCTAGGTGAAGTAACCCCACTCGCATCTGTAAGGGACCAACACAGCGATTGACAAGACGAGGTGACAGGGATTTACCTGTTATGGTCTGGATCTGGTAAGAGGTTTCGGTGGCGGTGGTCTGGAGCTGGAGCTGTTTGTAGAGGGGTCCCGAGATGAAATTCCCCGCGGAGCCGGAGTCCAGGAGGGCGGTAACTGATAGGGAATATGTACCTATGATTAGTTGGACACGAGTGGTAAGGGGCTTCATCTTCGGGAAGTTGGGTCTAATGCCACTCACCATCAGCCTTGAAGGGCGGATGTTACATTCCTGGATGCGATGGGTGTTGTCTCCACAATACAAACATAATCCATGCTGCAAACGCCTTCGCCTTTCAGAAGGAGTGAGGTGGAATGAGTCTATGAGCATAGGTTCAGGTGAATCTCTGTTGGGTGATTGTGAGAAGGAAGGAGAGCTGGGGAAAAGGGAATCGTGGGTTTCAGCAGAGCAGGCTTGCATCCTGTTAGAGCATCGTATCGCTGCTTGGATGAACTTCTCAAGGCCGCAGTTGTCGTCATATGCCGCAAGATGTAAGCGCACTGAGGGGTTCAAACCTTGGCGGAATGTGGTCAGGAGTGAGGGCTCGTTCCATCCGCTCGCCGCCGCGAGGGTGCGAAACTTGAGAGAGTACTCGTGGACAGTTGAGGAGCCCTGTCGCAACCGATACAGCTGTTCGCCCACGGTGGAATCTCCTGGAGACAGACCAAAAACCTCACGAAAATGAGAGATAAACTGGGTGAATGAATGGGTTGCGGGACCGGCTTGGCTCATAATCGTCTCTGCCCACTTCAGCGCTGGACCGGTGAGGGATGTGACGACAAAGGCGATCTTGGAGTGTTCGGTTACAAACATCTGAGGGTGAAGATCGATTATGAGTGAACATTGCATAATGAAGCCATTGCATTCCTCCGGTTTACCAGAGTAGGGCGCTGGAGTGGCCATGGGACTGGCAAACAACACAGGCGTAGAAGAAGTGATGGCTGGTGGATTTATTTCCACAGCAAAGGTGCAGGTGATCGTGAAGAGAGGTGAGCAAGAGATCTTGAGGCTTGGAGAATGAGAGTCAGGCAATTGTACTGAAAGTGTCCTTATGCTTCTCAGGTTGCTGGAGCGAGACTGGTGAAGAGAGCCGGCGTCGGATGAGGGTGATTCCCAACAGAGATGCGTCTGCGGACAGTGGAGAGAACGGGACGGAGAACAGAAGGTTAGTCTAAGAGGTAAGTAGATAGAAGGTATACTCATCGACTGGTTGTGCGTCGAAGCGGAGTCCACGTTGAATTAACGAGATCGGACGCTGCAGCGATAGTGGTGAGTGTCTTTATAGTGCTCTTGATGATGGTGGTGACGAGGTGCAGGTGTGAGTGGTTTAGAACACAGGTGAGGCTGATCGTGGAAGTTGAGTGGGCGGAGAGCCTGGTCGTGCTGTTACAGTATGTTTGTATATATATTTTTTTTACAAATAATAAAAAATGCATATACAAATATCAAACTTTGTTATGAAAAATTTATTATTTATAATCCAAAAGAATAAATAAAAATAAAAATAATTTATATTTTTCTCATAATTAGACATAAATGTCTTTGTGTGCCATTTTTCATATGGCAAAATAGTTTAAGTTTCATTCCTCGAGTTTACGTGTCTGTGGACGATATGAATTTATATTTTTTAAACTTGATTTTTTACTGTATTTTAATTTATGAATTATACTTGAACATTTTGAATCTATTGGCTTCAATGGAAATACATAAATATGAAAAAAATAAGAAATATTTTTTTAAAGTAATAAAAATGTGATAAAAATATTTATTCTCTTTATTACAGAATAATAAAAAATATATATCGTTATAATACAAAAGAATAAATATCATATAAATAGAATAAAATAATATAAAATATAAAAAACGATTGGGAAATAATATAGATATAAATAAATATTAATTTAAATAAATAAATATAAAATCATTATAAAATATATCAAAATTATATTTTAAATATTTTATACATATATTATAATTATTATATTATCTCAATTAAATATATTCTAATGTTTTATATAATAGTATTTTTTTTCTATACCACCCAGTCCTACTGAACCCCACCTCTGCCTGCCACAGGCACCATAGACTCGGAGTGATCTGCTCCCTCCAGACTGAAGCCCTTGATGGCAGTGAGCATAGAGATCACCACGTAGGATTGGTATGGAGAACAGGTTCTGTTATCAGCGCTCAGTTTGAACCCAGTCGCACAGGCGCAGCTGAACAGGCCACCGGGACGAGGCAGACACAATTGCTCACACGTCCCCACGTTATTACTGCAGCCGTTAGACGAGCCTGCTGAGGCTATGGGGAGACAGACAGAAAGACAAACAGCAGATAATGAGAATGAGAGACAGACATTTAATACTGCAAATATATGAAACCGTAAGAGTACATGATACCGACTCATATCTATCTATTCTGGTAATATATACACATTCCTGGTGCATATCAGTGTGTAGCAGTACTGATATATTGGGACTCTGCTTTGCTAGCACTTCCAGATCTTACTGGAAGCACTTATACAATAGACGGCGTTCACAGCCTTGGAGAATGAACATGTGCACTGAACACCAAACAAAGGGACACTGATTCTTCTCTGCATAAAGCTGAGTGTCCCCCTGAGGCAGAGGGGAACTAATTGGTAAACTGATATCCTATTGAAAGTCATTCATCCCTCTCTGGTAATTGCTACACGGCCATCAAGGTTACGATGACTTCCAGAAAAGACCACTCTACGTCAACCGCAGAATGAACCAGAGATAAATGTTAAAAAATTGGCATGCCTCAGCAATTTGAGGTTCAATTGCAGCAATTTAGCTTATCAGCTGCACACACTACAAAACCAACTGCTACCTTGATCAATATAATCAAAGAACATTCATGTACGTCACAGCATTTTTTTCTTCAGAATTGAAATTAATCCAAATGAAAAAATTTGATTATTTTACTTAACATTTGCGTCCTTTGTTGTTTTATGCTTATTAGAATTCACATCCGAAAAAATTATGCCAATAAAGTACTTTAAATTGAATTGATATTAATTAAAAATGCACTATTTTACCCAACATTTCTGTGAGAGGTGTAGTTTTATGTGTATTAGAGTTCACACTGTTAGCTTAGCAACATGCTAACAATGTCTAAAGCTGTATATTGTTCTATATGTATGTGTGTGTGACCCTGGACCACAAAACATAAGTCATAAGTCGCACGGGTATATTTGTAGCAATAGCTAACAATACATTGTATGGATCAAAATTATAAATTTTTCTTTTATTGACCCGTATGACTGGTTTTGTGGTCTAGGGTCACATATATATGTATATATGTATAAATATATGATTATTTTTAAACGTATATTTCATTACTTTGCAGCTTATTTTAATAATAAAAAATGAAACTGTTGTTCGTTACTGTCAACTAGTATTTCTTTTGGCTTGTTATTGCTTGTTTTCTGTATAATTTGGTAATATTGTATGCAAAAAAAATCATGCCAATAAAGTACTTTAAACTGAATTGAAATTAATTAAAAATGGGCTATTTTTCACTATTACTATTAACATTTGTGTGTAGTTGTATGTTTATTAGCGTTCATGTTGTTAGCTTAGCAACATGATCTGTCAGTCCTCTATCGTATGTGTCTTTTTGTGTCCTTCTTTGGTTTGTTTCCTGTCCTTGTTAAGTGTGATTATTAGTTAATTCCATCCAGCTGTGTTTTAGTTATTATCTGTGATTTATCCCTTGTATTTAAGTCCTGTCTGTTCAGTTAGATTTCGTCTGGTCTACTCGTTACTCCCCGGTGTTTCTGTGTGTCAGCCTTGCCCTGCCCTGTTTTAAATACCACTGCATAACTGCCCTGTTTGTATTTATTAAAGACCGTTCATTTGAGTTTCATCCTCATCTTCGTGTTCATCGTTCATCCCTGCTGTGACATGTCTTGATAAATGTCTAATTTTTATATACAGGTCCTTTTCAAAAAATTAGCATATTGTGATAAAGTTCATTATTTTCTGTAATGTACTGATAAACATTAGACTTTCATATATTTTAGATTCATTACAACACAACTGAAGTAGTTCAAGCCTTTTATTGTTTTAATATTGATGATTTTGGCATACAGCTCATGAAAACCCAAAATTCCTATCTCAAAAAATTAGCATATTTCATCCGACCAATAAAAGAAAAGCGTTTTTAATACAAAAAAAGTCAACCTTCAAATAATTATGTTCAGTTATGCACTCAATACTTGGTCGGGAATCCTTTTGCAGAAATGACTGCTTCAATGCGGCGTGGCATGGAGGCAATCAGCCTGTGGCACTGCTGAGGTGTTATGGAGGCCCAGGATGCTTCGATAGCGGCCTTAAGCTCATCCAGAGTGTTGGGTCTTGCGTCTCTCAACTTTCTCTTCACAATATCCCACAGATTCTCTATGGGGTTCAGGTCAGGAGAGTTGGCAGGCCAATTGAGCACAGTAATACCATGGTCAGTAAACCATTTACCAGTGGTTTTGGCACTGTGAGCAGGTGCCAGGTCGTGCTGAAAAATGAAATCTTCATCTTTTCAGCAGATGGAAGCATGAAGTGCTCCAAAATCTCCTGATAGCTAGCTGCATTGACCCTGCCCTTGATAAAACACAGTGGACCAACACCAGCAGCTGACATGGCACCCCAGACCATCACTGACTGTGGGTACTTGACACTGGACTTCAGGCATTTTGCCATTTCCCTCTCCCCAGTCTTCCTCCAGACTCTGGCACCTTGATTTCCGAATGACATGCAAAATTTGCTTTCATCCGAAAAAAGTACTTTGGACCACTGAGCAACAGTCCAGTGCTGCTTCTCTGTTCAAAAGTGGCTTGACCTGGGGAATGCGGCACCTGTAGCCCATTTCCTGCACACGCCTGTACACGGTGGCTCTGGATGTTTCTACTCCAGACTCAGTCCACTGCTTCCGCAGGTCCCCCAAGGTCTGGAATCGGTCCTTCTCCACAATCTTCCTCAGGGTCCGGTCACCTCTTCTCGTTGTGCTGCGTTTTCTGCCACACTTTTTCCTTCCCACAGACTTCCCACTGAGGTGCCTTGATACAGCACTCTGGGAACAGCCTATTCGTTCAGAAATTTCTTTCTGTGTCTTACCCTCTTGCTTGAGGGTGTCAATGATGGCCTTCTGGACAGCAGTCAGGTCGGCAGTCTTACCCATGATTGCGGTTTTGAGTAATGAACCAGGCTGGGAGTTTTTAAAAGCCTCAGGAATCTTTTGCAGGTGTTTAGAGTTAATTAGTTGATTCAGATGATTAGGTTAATAGCTTGTTTAGAGAACCTTTTCATGATATGCTAATTTTTTGAGATAGGAATTTTGGGTTTTCATGAGCTGTATGCCAAAATCATCAATATTAAAACAATAAAATGCTTGAACTACTTCAGTTGTGTTGTAATGAATCTAAAATATATGAAAGTCTAATGTTTATCAGTACATTACAGAAAATAATGAACTTTATCACAATATGTTAATTTTTTTAAAAGGACCTGTATACATTTTTTAATTCAATAGCAGCTTATTTTAATACAGTTTTTTTAAACTGTTGTTTGTTATTATCATTATCAGCATCCCTGCTGAAAAAACAAGCATATGCTGGTTAGGCATGTTTTGAAGCATGGTAGCTGGTTTGAGCTTGTTTAAATTGGTCCTTAGTTGGTCAAGTTGGTTTTGAGCTGGTTATAAGCCCAGCACTTGACCAGCTTAAACCATGCTTCAAAACATACCTAACCAATATATGCTGTTATATATTTTTAACTTGTCATCACTTGTTTTGCTTATTAGAGCACCAAACTCCACTGTAATCAATTATGCATATTCTGTGCACTTTGTGTAGGAGGAGCTATTTAGGAGGAGCTATCATATATATATATATATATATATGATGTGTGGAGTGCGTGCGTCATAGTGCAGAGATTTGTATGAACAGAACCATTATGCTATAAGTATTTGTTTTTAGTATTTATTATACTCACAGTCTCTGTAGTGCACTTTGAGTACTCTGAGACCGGCCACGTTATCCCGCATTACGACTCGGTTGAGTCCGGTGGCTTTGTCGACGCGTTCAATCACCTCAAAGTCTCGATCTGTGAAGTACAGGTAGGAGTCGTATACGGCCACACCCCACGGATGGGACAGTCCATTCACCATAGTGATGCGGTTTGATCCATCGGGATCACCGCGCTCGATCTGAAACATAGAAGAAACAGTTGCAGAGTTTGAGTTTTAATTTGGTGGAGGTATGTAACGGGTGTCAAAACTAAATAACGACCTATATGGGCTCTAAGGTGGATGCAAAAATACATAAATAAATGTATATACATAAGTATTATAGTAAATAATACTCAACAGGGACATATCAGTTTAATCAAAAGTGGGTAACAACATTTATAATATTACAAAAGATTTCTATTTCTAATCAATTCAGTTTTTTTGAACTTCCAAAGCTGCATATTAGAATGATTTCTGAAGCATCATGCGTCACTGAAGACTGGAGAAAATTCAGCTTTGCATCACAGAAGTAAACTACATTTTAAAATAAATTTAAACAGCACCCAGTTATTTAAAATTGTATTAATATTTCATTAATATTATCTGTTTTTACTGTATTTTTGGTCAAATAAACTCAGCTTTGGTGAACATAAGATATATTTTTCTACATTGATGTTGCTGACGGCCATACCACGCCAGTTCCTGTAACGGCCCAGTAGAGCTTGTTCTCTCTGATGTCTATGGTTATGAACTCCACATGTTCCAGATTACGGGTGAAGAGGATGGCTGCATTGGAGCCGTCCATATCTGCTGATGCCACCTTGGCTGGGATCCCACTCTCTGTTCCCTGATCTGTCCAGTACATCTTTCTAAAACAAAGACAGATCATCACTAAACAGAATAGCATTATGTATGCAAAACCATAACATCTGGGAAATAGTGCTTATTTCATGCTTATACTAGTATATAATCTAAGGACTGATCATGACTAGTTTTAAGTTGACTTGTTTAGTGAGCTCCTGGCAGATGACATTAAATCAGCTGGAGCTTGTTGAATTTGGGGATCAGGGTTAATGCCAGACTTCTGCTTATCTGGACTTACCCACGTGCCGGATCCAGCGCAATGCCAGCGGGAGCTCCTGCACCAGTAGGTGAGCCGTTGTTAGTGATGAGAGTCTTTCTGTACTGAATCTCTCCTTTTAGCCTGAGAACCTGAAACAAATCAGATTGGGGTTGTCTAGTCAAAATAACAGTACCAGTGACATTTCTCAATAATTGTTACCAATTTAAATACCACTGCATAACTAACACAAAAACTAATACAAAAATAGAGAACAAAGAAACAAGTTACAAGCAGTACAACAAAGAAAACAGTACAAATTAAATTTGTAGAAGTATCAAGTATTCAAGTAAATATTCAATAATTGAAGCCAAATGCACGTCTAATATTTTGACATATTGTATTTTTGTTTTGCCTGTTTACATTTACTCGAGACAAACTGGCAGTGTTTACATTAATATGAGTACTACATCTATGTATTTTTGTGTTGAAAGCAATGATTTTCATTTTCATCATTTTTAACTTGGATCTTCTTGTTTCCAGTGTTATTTTAGTATTATTTATATACTAAATATTTATTATTATTAAAATTACCTTTTTTCATATTTTCAGTTTACACTTTAATTTTAGTAATAGTTTTTAAGTTTTAGTATTGTGCTTTTGTCTTTTTTTAAATGTTTTATTTACTTTAATTTGTCTTTTTTCAACTTTAGTTTTAGCAACTTCACTTTCAATTTTATTTATCATTTTTAAGTTTTTTTTTTTTTTTTTTTTACAAATTTTTAAAACATTTTGTTACCGATTACAACACTGCTTTAGCACATAGATCTACTGGTTACAAGACCTAAACTAGTTTTTTAACATTGATAAAACTGATGTGTTTAAACTATTCTTCAGAAATCTTCAGCATGTAGAAATAACCCTCAGCCCTGACAAGAACAATTTATGATGCAGGGGAATGAGTCTTGCCAACCTCTATAGACTGTGATGCAGGGTTGGAGTAGTACAGGTTCTGAGACATCCAGTCCAGAGCCAGTCCGACAGGGGACCCCAGGATGGCTGCTGGTGCGAACTCGGTTCTGTTGGTACCATCTGACTTTACTCGATGAATCTCCCCCTGTGCAGATAAATAAGATACAATTAATAGACAAACGTTTAGCATTCAAAACACCTGTTAACTAGTTAAAATTAATGATACAACTCGTTTGAGATGAGTGTTTATATGATTTACCGGATGTTCCACCCAATAGATCATCTGCTCAGCGTCATCAAAGTCGACGTCATATCCATTCAGCAGCCCGGCGACCGGCACCATGGCGTCATTGCTCTTGTCATTCGGGTTGAGTGGGATGCCGTAAATGATGCTGTCTCTCACCACCACCAGGAATGGATCCTCAACTGCAAAGTCATCAGCCATAATTCATATGGTATTCATAAAAATCATAATAATGGGGCACATCTTATTTTCAACCAAACAATTACGCCATGTGAAATAATTAAATGATTTCAATTTTGTGTGAACTGTTCCTGTAAGCAAGCGCACAGATGCCTATCCTTGAGAAAAATAAGTACACTTTAGCATATTTTTATAAGAGCACTTATTAAGGAATTAAAATATCTTAAAATAAATACAAACTCAATGTAATGTAATGTGTTTGGATACCTAAGTGCATGTTATCCCAGGTGAAAAAAAGTACACTTTTGTACTAAAAATATATTTAGTCACCATTTGTAGTACACTTGAGCGTAATAGTGCATGAAAGATGGTTCAAGTGTACTACAAGTGGTAACTAAATACATTTTTAAATACAAAAGTGTTAAAAGTGCATTTTAATTCATATTCATTGTGTCCCAAAATTGCACAGTTAGATTATCTTAAGTTTATTTTAAGAAGTACTAAAGAATAATTTTTAGTATATTAAGTACAAAATTAGTGTGCAAAAATAGAGCACTTTAAGTACATTATGGAAGTGCACTTGTTTTTCACCAGGGATGTGCAATTAAATTAAATGGATTATAGTTTCAATTTATATTAAATGCAGTTAGTCGAACTTAAGATCGATTTTTTGACTCACTTTAGTAGGACTTAAGTGCATCTTTATATGTTATTTTAAAATTACATATAAAGTACATTTAAGTGGTCTTTTATTTCAGTAATATTTTCTGCAAGTTATTTATTATTTATTTTTTTAAATATACTTTTAAGATTTGAAGTACACTACAAGTACCCATTCAATACTTAAGCACACATATTTTTCACAATGGATAGCACAGATTCCCAGAATTAGGTATCATCTCGTTGCATTTAGTTTTGCAGATATGAGATACTGGTGAAAAAGACTTTGCAGAGTAAACATCGCTGTGTCAGCACAGTTGATTGCGATAAACAGCCCATTCAATCACCGTTTGTCTGGATTAATTGTTAAACTCTCATGGTAGAATGCACTTGACAGCGCTAACAAAGGCTGAAACCTGAGCACGGTTGAGAGTTTGCCCTAAGAGAATGTTAAGGGCTTCTTAAGGCTAAAGGCCTCTTGCACGCTTTCATCCGTTACCGTCAGCTGAGCTAAGGCCTTTATAATAGTAAATGTTTGCCTCTGCAAAGAAGCTTCTAAGTAAATCGAAAATGGGTTGCTGTTGACAAGTTTTCATTCCCCTGAAATCTATATCCAATTTTAACAGAACATTCATTCTCTGTGAAGTAGATTAAATGGACAGAGGCCAGTGTTAAAGACATAGACACGTGCATTATTCATTAAAACAGCCACAAGCAGGAATAAACTGTTAAACTCATTGCATTAATTTATCTTGTCCATTAAAGTCCTTTTAGATACAATGGTTTGCGTCAACCTCTTTCCCTCAACAAAAACCCAATAGGATTTTTCCATTGGCTTTTGGCCAATGACCAACAAAATTCTGATTCTTACAGGTTTAATTCATTAAGAAAATCTTTACAAATGAACCCAACTTTTATTAAAATTAAAGCCTACATACAACAACCAGAAGCAAAAATCTGAAGTTACACTACATTTTGGCAACTTGACTTCATTAAGTTTACTGACAGCTCTTTCAATCTCTATTTTAAAGTTGGAAAGTTTGAGTTGGAATGGTTCGCAAGAGCAAGATTATAAACACTGCGAGGGGGTAAAAGATGAATAGTTTGATGTAATGCTATTTAATGTCCCTAATAACCTCTGTAGTACCATTTAGCCACTTGATAGCAACTGTTTTATTCAAGATATATAAAAGCTTAAAAAAGCACAAGTGGGGTATTTCTGATTTATTTATTTTTTGTAGAATAAAATATCTTGTGAAAATATCTTGAGCTTGTTTTAACCACAGACCATATTTCAGGCATTTAAACAAAAACCCATTAAAGAAACGGAAGTGCAAACACTCATTTCCGGGTTTTAGGACTAATTTAAACAGCACTCCATATTGACCGATAATTCTGGCAGATTGAGTGTAGATTTCAATATTCCTAAGTGAATTTTCTGCAGAAATGTTTTTAGCATGTATGTAAAACTGGCATATAAAAGCTGAAATTTATTGCACATCTCTTTGGCTATCATGCTAAAAATATCTGTAATATAAACTTAACTCAAAGGGAAAATAAGATTATTTTTCTTGCCCCATTGGCAGATATTTTTTCTTGTTTTAAGCATTAAAGTGCCCCTATTGTGGGTTATGAAAGGTTCATATTTTGGTTTTGGGAGTCCCTAACAACAGGTTGACATGCATGCAAGGTCAAAAAACACTTTCATTGTCTTATAATATGCATTTATTTTTACCTTACTTGCTCAATGACTCCCAAACGATTCGTTCAACGATTAATTTTTTCAAACCCCTCCTTTGCATGACGCTAATCTGCGGTGATATGTCTGATTGGTCTCATTTTCATTTCATCATGCCTGTAATGCCTGATCAAGCAGTGTTTGTGAGCTCAGTGCTGCTTTGTGTACAGCGTTCCCGGGGAAACCGCTATTTTTACCGCTCCAAAAGTGGCACCTAGTGGCAAAGAATGAATTTGGATTTTCATTCAGACCAAGGCAAAAAGACCAACAAGTGGGCGGGCAATATGCTAATGTTTCATGTTGACGTCAACATGAAACCGCTTGGGATTCATTTTAAAGGGGTCATCGGATGCCCATTTTCCTCAAGTTGATATGATTCTTTAGGATCTTAATGAAAAGTCTATAACATACTTTGGTTCAAATTTCTCAATGGTAGTGTAAAAAACACCCGGTCAAAATCAGCTGTTTTCAGCAAGCTGTATTAGTCCATGTCGCTTTAAATGCTAATGAGCTCTGCTGACCACGCCCCCCTCTTCCATGGGACTGTAAACTTCAGCCGCGAAACTGGCTAACAGAGTCAACTCTTTCTTTTGAGAGATGAAAACTTTATACACGGTGCACTTTCAGATTTAAAACTTGGCAGGAGGTTTTCATTCACTTAGAGCTGTGTTTCGCACTGCATGAAAGGTCATTTTCAAAAATCCATAATAGGGGCACTTTAATATTTGTACTGTAAAATGAGATAAAAATACTAAGGAAATAATTTTTTGCAGTGCAAACACAGGAAACCCTTAGCCTTAGTGGTCATTCACACAGAATAAGTTCTTTTCTTTGAAAAATGTGAGACACAGACTCGTTCTTTAAAAGTTCAACTAACTTTAACTTGAGCACCATGATTTTATAATGGCATGCTGCCATGTGGGAGACGTGTGAAAATGCTTTCTGTGTGATCATGAGAAACTGTGCTCTCAAATATTCAGCTGATGTATCTCGTACCTCTAGCGCATGTGAACTGGTCAGCGGCGAGAGTCCATCCAGACGGACAGGCACAGGAGTAGAACCTGGGACCGATCGCTGACAGCAGACAGATGTGAGTGCAGGGGCTCGAACGGGGGTCACAGGGGTTATAACCTGCAGGAAAAAACACATCAAAACTTTGAAGTCAATATGAAATCAGTATTGCCCCGTTTTCCTTTTATAACATTTTAATGTGTACAATTCATTGGTGCATGTTATTCTAAAAGATGTTATTCTTGGATTGATTCAGCACTTTTCAAACCTTTTTTCTTATCATAGTGACTTCCAGAAATGCTTTTTTATTTTTTTAAATCAGCTGTATTTAATCCTGGCAATAACACTTTTCTCCTCAGGTAGCAGCTAGTGGATCTGGCTGTATTTCAGGCTTGTGATCAGTGTTGTACCTGCAGGCTGTCGGGCAGGATGAAGTGCCACCAGACCCATGGGCTGGGGCAGATTATACAGCATCACTGTCTGGTTCTGTCCGTGCCACTTGTTGGCCCGGATCACGCGGTTGACGTATCTATCGGTCCAATAGACAAAATCCTCAAAAATGGTTATTGCGTGGGGATGTTGCAGTACCTTTTCATTCAGAAACAAGAGGTGTTTTATTTATTCACACAATAAATATGAAAATAATTTTTTAAGATACTTAGGCTTGAAATACACTTCATGCAAGTATGCAAATACAGATACATTGCATTACAAACTACAGTTTCTTTTGCATGCATTTAAACGCATCACAAGGACATGCAAGGGTTTGCAAAAGTAATGCTCTGCCTTGTGACCAAAAATGGCATCTAATGTAGACCCATTAGAAATTCAGAAAAGCAGTTCTAGCTGTGCTTCTGCTTGATTTTCAAATTTTTCATAAAATTAAAACTCAATTAATTGCCTTGTGCATCTGTGTTCATGTACTTATGACTACATTTTGGGCTTAATATTCAAATAATGTCTTCCCACTATATATAACTGCTGGCTTCAAATCCCAAATATTCAATATCTGAAATATTCAAAAATATATTTTCTTCCTTGTTATTTTTGTCTTGTTTTCAAGTACAAATATCTAAACTTTTATATATCAGCATACATTTACTTCTGATGCAAAATAAAGTGAGTTTATGATTAAATCAAGAAAAATAAAAACAATTTAATCGGAAATCAAGCCTAATCTTCTTGCACTGGCAGATATTTTTTCTTCTTATCAGCAAAAACTTGCTTGATTTTTATGAAAAGTCTTGTTTTCTGAAAAATGTATCACAATTAAGTTTTAAGGCTAAGAAAATAAACTTGTTTTCTGTTTGAATTAATTGGCAGATATTTATGGAAGCCAATTTGTGCCATTGGAAATTTTTTGAAACATTTTTTCTCGCAAATGCGATTTTTGTGAGACAATTGTGACTTTACATCTCGCAATTCTGTCTTTTTTCGCAGTCATAAAATTAGAATTGCTAGACAAACTCGCAATTCTGAGAAATAAAGTCAGATTTGTGCGATATAAACTCACAATTGTGCTATAAAGTCAGAATTGCAAGACATTGCAAGACTCTTTGTATCTCACAATTGCGACTTTATTATAAATTTATTATAATTCTCAAAATTAAATCTCACAATTGCGACTTTATATCATGCAATTCTGACTTTATACCTCTCAAATTGAGAATTTATATGATGCAATTCTGAAAAAAGTTATAAGCTAAAAGGTCACAATTACTTTTTTAATTCAGTGGTGGAAACTGGCTTCCATGGATATTTGTTCTTGTTTACAGTAAAAACTCACTTAATTCTGATACATATTTGAGAAAACAAGACTTCTTATATTATGACATTTTGCATTTTAAGTAAATTTTTCTTGATTTAAGAAAGTTTATACTGGAAAACAAGACAAAAACTCTGAGAAAGAGCATCATTTTTGCAGTCTGCAATGCTACAGTATCATATTCATAAACATAAATGAGTACATAAAACAAAAGGTCTCACCAAATCACTGGCCAACACTTGTTTTCGGTTCTTTCCATCGTAATCACAGTAGTCGATAAAGTCTAAGTAAGCGTCTGTAAAGTAAAGTAGGTTGTTGGGGTAGTCAATAGTTAAGCCATTGGGCCAATAAAGTTTGTTGCTGATGATCGTGGTCCTTAATTTCCCATCCATGCTGGCTCTCTCAATACGAGGATTTCTGCCCCAGTCTGTCCAAAACATCAGGTGTGTGCTGAAATACATAAAAATGGATTTCATTTTTAACCTCTGGTCATTCAAATTCATTTTCATATACATGTTATTTGGTCACTGATCTTACTTGTTTCTAGGGTCTACTACCAGACCTCTTGGATTGGTCACGTTTTCACTAATCAGCACCGTTCTGTGAGAACCGTCCAGTTTGGACACCTCTATGGTCTCCAAAATATAGTCTGTCCAGTATAAGTTTCTGCCAACCCAGTCGACGGCGAGACTCTCGGTAACGGTCACTCCACTGTCAAAGATCTGCCCGGGAAGACAAATGATGTTTTAGGGTTAAATGTTGGTCATGTTGACTGTAAGGGTGCCAGTGGCGTTCGTGTCACTCACCACGGTGCGGTCAGTCCCATTTTTGTGAGCGCTCCATATTCTGTCCTGGGTGGTGTCAGACCAGTAAATACGATCCGTAACTGAGTCAAAATCCACTGCCACAATATTACGGCCGTCACGGACTAGAGACCGAATAACGTTTGGCTGTGCGAGGATGTCATCTGATACAATCTGATTCCGACTGGCCACTAGGAGCAAGGCCTCTCGAGATCCTGTCAGATTGAGAAAGAGAGAATAGAATAATGTAAAATATTATGACAATTTTAAATAGCTTTTTATATTTAAGTTTTCAGTTTTAGTCTGCAGTGTCACATGGTCCTTCAGAAATCATTCTAATATGCTGATTAGGTGCCCAAATAAACGGAAAGCTCAAAAGAACAGCATTTATTTGAATTTTTTTTTCTAACATTTAACATTTTTTGAAACATTTACTGTTACTTTCGATCAATTTAATGTGTCCTTGCTGAATCAATTTTTTAATTTCTTAAAAAAAAATCATATTGACCCCAAACTTTTAAAAATTAGTGTAAATATTAAAAAATAAATAAATAATATATATATATATATATTTATTTTTTTACAGACAAACATCTCTTTTGGTAACTATTTCGATGCATTCAAACAATTTGTCAGCAATTATTTCACTGTCTTTCTGACTGTTACATAACATTTTTTTTTATAAAAAATTTAATTAAATTTAAAAGTGCACAATTTATTTTTGTATATAAAACACAATCCTTTAGGCTTTCACAATCACGAGAAACAATTCAGTCAATAATAAAATATTTCAAATAACATTTTAAATATTTAAGTGTTTAAAATATTTTAATAAATATATAATTAAAAAAAACATAATTTCTCATTTAACTATTTTGGAAATATCAGAATAATTGTTAAGTCATCAAAACTATGAAATAACTATGAAAGTATTAAAATTATGAATTGACCGAAATGTTAAACAACATTTTGATGCTTATAATTCAATATCCAGTCAAATTCAATTCAAATTAAATTTTTAATAAAAAAATAAATAAACCTTCAAGCGTAATCCTTTAGATCAAAAGGCTTTCACAAGGATGAGAAACAAAATTCAGTCAAGAGTGTCCAACTTTTGACTGGCAGTCAGTGTTTTGTGCTTCATATTTGGGTCGCAATATGTGATTATAATTTAAAGCACGCCGTTATCACAAAATATATCAAATAACCTTGACAGGACTAGAAATGAATCCAAACAGGTGTCAGCTCTCAGTTATAAAACCATGCAAGAAATATCTGACATGGCCAAATAGAAGTATAAAAAAAGAGTGCCGTTGAAAAGCATCATTCAGAAAGAAGACGAGGTATATCGGATGACAGCATTTTTCACCAGGTTATCTCGAGGGAATGGGCTCTTGTCAGCGGCTGAGCTCATAAACAACCCTTTGTTTGGTGATTACCACCTAATTACCCCCATAAGAAAGTTTGTGACTGACATATATGTTATTCATCTTATCTGTGGTAATCCGAGAGGCTGAGCAGGTCCAGTTGGCCTCCGGAGTCCGATCGTAGCTCCACTCCACTAATATCTGTCTTAGCACTGTCAGAGATCACAAAGCACAAACCTGAGGCCTTGCAGGTGCGTCCGTCTGCCTCTAGAGTGTATCCGTCCTGACAATGGCAGCGGAAGGAGCCTCTCTCGTTGAAGCAGTGCTGACTGCAGACGCCCGGAGGATGGCATTCATCGAGATCCTCGCACGTCTTTGAGTCGTTACTCAGCTGGAAGCCCATAGGACAAGTGCATTGGGCTCCAAACGGGCCCTGGATGCAGCCGTGAGTGCAGCCCGCATTGTTATCCGAGCAGCTCTCCTGATCTATGAGGAAGCAGAAACATTTACATGAATGACAAAGGAAAGAAAAAGCATGCATGAAGACGCAAGGTATTCTGGGAACATGCTTAGCACAACCATTAAACAGGAGGAGTACTAAGGCTGGGCAATATCTGTATATAAATCTGTATATTTATACATTTAGTTTAAAATTGCCTAAAAGGTGTTTTGTTTTCATTCCGATGAATCATTTTTGTGCCCAAACAACCAGTTTAATATATTTTAAATGTTTAATAATATCAGTGTTATTATAGTTAACTAAAACCATGAGAGAAAGAAAAATTTGTTGCTTGAAATAAGAAAGAAGGGGAAAAAAAACTTTTCGGCTAGTTGCCAAGGAAATATTTCAGATTTTCCTTTAGTTTATCTTGATGTACTAAAATAACCTAAACTAAAACTAAAATAAAAATATTCTATATACATATAAAAAAAACTAAAATTAAAAGCGTAAAATATAAAACTAAAACTATTCAAATTATTAATAAAAACTATAATAGTATCTCATTGACGCTACAATCAGACTGATGCAAAAAGTACAATACAGTAAAAAATTATTATTTAAAAAATTACATTAATTATTCAGAAATAGGTTTAAAACCTACTTTTACGAACTAGTCCCTGGTTTTTCGCTCAATCTCGATCAAACCTCTGCAGTAATAATCTCTGGACTCTCTAGATCAATAATTATCAAAAAAATGATAAATTGAAAATTGATAAATCAAAAAATGTTGAATTTTGTCCTATTTTGTGCTATAATTAGCTAATTTAAAAAGGGGGCGTGGCCACATAACCATAAACCCATAAAACCTAAACAAAAACTTTAAACTTTACAAAAGTTGGTGAAAACATGTGTCAGATGACTGTTAACAAGCATGAAAAGTTTCATGGAGATCGGACCATAGGTGGCCCTATAAAAGTTAAAAAGGCCTCAAAAACACAGAATTTCTCTAGTAAATGACCTCCAATTGCAATAAAATGTTCATATATTCATTCATACACTATATCTTCATATAATATGATAGATCTCCTCATTCTGAACAACTTTGCCTCTAGGATCACTGCTGTCAATCCAACCGTTCTTTAAATATTGGAGATTATTTAAAAAAACTTACTTTTGTTAACAAACCTTAGTTTTTTAACCCAAAATCAATCAAATCAGTGCAGTACTATTCTCTAGACTCTCTAGGTCAATAATTATCAAAAAAATGTTGAATATTTGCATTTGGACGACCATAAAACGGTCACTTTATAATATGTTCTTTACATAGTGTACCCAAAGAACTAAAATCCTAAAAGAAAGCCTTCAACTTCTCTCAATGATGCATGATTTCATTTTAAAAAAGCATGCAAAATTTAAGAGAGATTGGGCAAAAAATAACACTTTAATAGTTATAAAGCTTAAAACACAGTGTTGTATGATAAATTCCAATTTATAACCACTAGATGGCAGCGGAAGACCACTAATAGGCTTATTAAACACTAAAACAATACTGTTAATAGGTTTTCTTATGCAGATATTATAAAATCACTGTTATAACATTTAAAATCACTTTTAATTAAAGTTTAACATTTTGTTCATATAGATATGTCAGTTTTTACAATTTTGCCATATTATGATCACAGAGAAACCTGAAAATGACATATAAACTCTTAAAATCTGAAGACTTGCAATAAGTTTTGTCACCTATCACTTGTTTCAAAATTTATATTAAAGCATTTTAATTTACAATTTTTAAAAAAGTCACATGGGCAGTTTGGTGAACATTATTGATGGAGGAAACGAATCAATGAATTGGTTCGGCTGTTGGAAAAGGAATCAAACTTACCGATTCTAATGTCGTTTTTGCTACTTGAGTTTCAATAAGAGTAATATTCATGATATTGCTTAATTTTTAAAATCACTGCAAATACATTGTGAATATTCAATATATTGCCCAGCCCTAATGTTTACTGTTGAAATCTAAGCTACTTTGGTGGTTGTGTTCCATTTCTATGGACTAACACATGTAACATATTTCAAAAACAGTACTACACACTACATCTCTAAGTGTCTATAATGCTAACACACACAATCTTGCCATATTTAGACACTCTGATCCTAATTGGACGGTTAGTGAGTACAGCCAGACAGAGATAGATTAGTGCTTCGTGCAGAGGATTGTGGTTGATTAGGGATTTAGCCTACCTGGTAAGGGTTCATCTGTGAGAAGGGAGAGCAACATGGAAGGAAAATCACAGATCATTTCAATGTTAATTTCCAGATTAGCTAAACACATGCATGATTTGACACATGGGATTTATAACACAATACTCCATGTATTTGAATCAACTGACTGACCACAATATCAATAGAAATATTTAAGATTTCAATGTAAATGAATGTTCTGGATTCAAGACAAGTTAAGCTCTAACAAAACATGAATGTGTAACCAAACAACTGCTGGACCTCATTGACTTCCATAGTATGGAGAAAAAATACTAGAGAAGTTAATGGGGACCAGTAACTGTTGGGATACCCACATTCTTCAAAATACCTTCTTTTAGAAAGAAGGAAACTCAAACAGTTTTGAAACAACTTGAGAGTGAGTAAATGATGACAGAATGTTCATTTTTGGGTGAACTATCCCTTAAAGAATATCTGCCTATATATGCAGCTCATTAGGATTTAGAACAAAGCCAAGATGTTTATTAGGGAGCTACCAGCTAAAGACTAATCATCAACTTCTAATCTTAACAAATACTAGTCAATATCTTATACTGCATGCTTTATCTTATACAGTTTATACACTACCATTCAAATACAATTAAAAAAGAAAGAAATTAATACTTTATTCAGCAACAATACATTAAATTGATCAAAGGTGACAGTAAAGACATTAATAATGTTCAAATAAATGCTGTTCTATTAATTTAAAAATCCAATAAAAAATAGTTTCCACAAAAATATTAAGCAGCAAAATTGTTTTTAACACTGATAATAATAATAATAATAAGAAGAAATGTTTATTGAGCAGCATATGAGAATGATTTCTGGAGGATCATGTGACACTGAAGACTGGAGTAATGATGCTGAAAATGAGCTTTGCATCACAGGAATAAATTACATTTTAAAATATATACAAATAGAAAACAGCTATTTTAAACTGTAATAATATTTCACATTTTTACTGTTTTTACTGTATTTTTGATCAAATAAATGTAGCCTTGGTGAGACTTATTTCAAAACCATTAAATAAAAATGCTGCCCCAAACTTTTGAACAGTACCGTACATGTCTTACATACTGTTGTAAATCTGAGTAAAACATATGGCTTACTGCAGAGAGGGGATTCATCGGCGCCGTTGGGACAGTCTGGCGTGTTGTCGCACACCCTGCTGAGGTTAACACACACACTGTGTCCAGGGCACTGCCACTGCCAGCTGGGACAGCGGAACGGCGGCGTGGGACAGTCTCGCTCATCGCTGCCATCCCGACAGTCGTTATCACCGTCACATATCCAGCCACGGAAAACACAGTTCCCATTATCACAGCGGAACTGCGAGGTGGGGCATGTCCGTGGTGGGCACGCGTGGTGCTCGTCTGAGCCATCTTCACAGTCTGGGTGCCCATCACATTCCCAGTTTGAGGGAACACAACTTCCGTCTGACTGGCACTGAAACTCACTCTCGTGGTGACACATGCCGGGCGGCCTCGTGGCTGGAAGGGTCAAAGGTCGTGCTAGCTTAATCTTACGTACATCATAATACAAGCTTCCCGAGGATTATAATAAATGTTCAATTTAATATTCTTTAAGAATGAATCAAGAAGAGGTCCAGGTCATATTCCACTCAAAAAACAAAATTACAATGATTAAATTAAAACTTAGTATTTTGTAACATCTTTAGAAATGTTTTTTCAAAATAATTTTCAATACACTTAAGCACATTTCACCCTACATTTCACTGCTTTAATGCAAAACATTTTGCATTATCAGTACTGTAGGATAAATAAATGTGACCCTGGACCACAAAACCGGTCTTAAGTCACTGAGGTATATTTGTAGCAATAGCCAAAAATACATTGTTTGGGTCAAAATTATAATTTTTTCTTTAATGCCAAAAATCATTAGGATATTAAGTAAAGATCATGTTCCATGAAGACATTTTATAAATTTCCTACTGTAAATATATTAAAACTTAATTTTTGATTAGTAATATGCATTGCTAAGAACTTCATTTGGACAACTTTATTGACGATTTTCTCAATATTTCGATTTTTTTGCAGAAAAAAATTCAGATTCCAGATTTTCAAATAGTTGTATCTCGGCCAAACATTGTCTGATCCTAACAAACCATACATACCATACAATGGAAAGCTTATTTATTCAGCTTTCAGATTATATATATATACACATATATATCAATTTTGAAAAATTGACACTTAAGAATGGTTTTGTGGTCCAGGGTCACAAATGTAATGAATAAAATAAAGTATTCATGCAGTATATGTTTTATCAATTTCACTTTCATTTAAAATAAAAATGATACATTTTTTTTAATTATTGCTACAGTACTTGTGTTAAACAGTTAAAAAAAGACAATTATAACAATGTAAATTTAATAAGATTCACCATTCAGAATAATGGAAATTTTAAATCTATAATTATAAAATGTAAAAAAATTAAGCCATCCAAAATAATGTCACATTGCTAGATCTTTAGTTCATAGGGTGAACAGTGACCTGGAAATGTTTTTGTGAGATTCATTCATTTATAAACTTTATATGTAATGCAACTAATGCATTGTTGAAGATGATCAGAAATAAAAGGCAAATTGAAGATTCATTTGTTTATACTTACGACAACCAGATTCATCCGAGCGATCGTTACAATCAAACACCCCATCACATCGGTAGTAGGAATTGACACACTGATGGCCGTTTGCACACTTAAACTCATACGCTGTGCAGTTGTACACTGATGACCAGAAGAACAAGAATCACTCAGATCAAGAAAAACAACTAAAAACCTGTTTGATCTGATTTAAACTTCCATAAGAGATTTTATTATACCGTTTATATTGTGAAAGATTCTATGCATTCATCTGTGCTTGCACAGCTATTGGTGGGCATGTAATGAACTCTTACCACAGCCGTGTTCATCCGCTCCGTCTGCACAATCTCTGTCTCCATCACACACGTAATTGGGGTCAATGCAGCGGTGGTCCGGACACTGGAACTGACCAGGGTGGCATGTGCCAATCGAATCTAGAAGAAGAGACCATAAGAAAGAAAAGTTCATCGCATGGGATTCTCAGTTATGTTTCATTCAGATGTTTCTCCTAAAATGCCTTAATAGAAATAAAAATGGACACAAAGTTTTCACAAGAATATACAGTGGAATATGACCAGCACAGAGCTCAGATCATTTGGTTATAACACAATTTGATAAGAAATATTTGATTTCATTTTGAGATCTGACTTTTTAATAATATGTATATATATATTATGTATGCTATATTACAAAGCCTTCGAAATGCATCTCATCCAATCAGAATTTAGCGTCAAAGCTATCTTTTATTTATATACTGTATTTTATATATTATTTTTATATTTGAACATTCTCAGTGAGTTTATAGCCACTTTGATCAACAGTGCCCAAGGTGTTATTTTCATTGATCTCACTTATTTCATTTAAAGTATTGATATACTATTATAGATTTTGTTAACATTTTAAATTAGATTTAATTTTTATATATATTTTTTGTTATCACCTTAATTTTAGTTAAATTTTTTGTAATATTTTTGAGTGTTTTTAAATTTAAATATGTTTTTGATTTATTATTATCAATTAATGTTAATTTATTTAGTGTTAGTTATTTTAGTACTTCAAGTTACAAAACAAAACGAGAATTAAAAATGTTGTAGCTGAAATAAAATATTTTTTTTTATATTTCAATTTATTTCAAATTACGAAAATGTTTTTAATGGATTTAGTTTTAGTTAACTATAATATCCCTATGTCTCACCGCAGTTGTTCTCATCGGATCCGTCTCCGCAGTCATTGTCGGTGTCACAGAGCCATGTGCGGGGGATGCAGTGATGGTTGGCACAGCTGAACTGGTCAGCCTGGCAAGTGCCAGGGGTTTGGGTGGGACAGTCGCTCTCGTCACTGCCATCAAAACAGTCATTGTGTCCGTCGCAGTGCCAGCTTCTGGGCACACAGCGCTGATTGGCACAGGTGAAGGCCATGGGCGAGCATGTGTTATCTATGAGCCAGCAGAGTGAGGAAAAAATAAACACGCTTATTTTCATGGTAAGTGGGAAAATACTTAAAAAAAACTCATAAAATATAAAACAAATCTCATAGAAATGCATGCCTTATTTTAACTCAAAGAGTAGAGCATGGCACTAGTAATGATTCTCTGAACATACATGATACGATATAACTGCATGATGCAAATGTAATTTGCTTGGGTTGTATTTATTTTTATTGTCATATTAGCTTCTCGAGTATGAAGTGTTTTGGTAGTTTCAGTGCATTTTTAATGCTGTGCCAAGTTGAAAGTTTGTAAGAAGAACTGTGTGAAGAGTTTTGAAAAAGTGACCTAAATAATGTCCTAGCCCAGTATCAGCACATGAATATTCACATGAAATATAAAGTAAAACATTACTATTAGTGCCACAGTTGGCCTCGTCGCTGTTGTCATGACAGTCATCAACGCCGTCACATTGGTAGCTCTGGGGGACACATTTCCCGTTAGTGCACGAGAAGGAGTTAGAGCCACACTGGAGGGTCGGCGGCTCATTGGATGGATCGTCCACACACGTCTGCTGATTCGCTTCCAGCTTCATTCCGTATGGACAGCCACACACTCGCTGGGAGTACGGTGCTGGGAAACAGAAATGACTGCAGTCTCCATTTGGGTTTGTTTGCCTGCTACAGAAGTTAGATCCTGTTGGGAGTATAAACAATGCACAATGATCATTGAGTTGTATTGCAACCATATTTGATTAATTTGCTGTATTTTAATAAATGGCCATAACAAACACTAATACTTTTGTGGAGGAATTACATTCAAGGCAAAAATGAGTACAGTAAATTAATCAATAGAAAGCGAGTCTCACCAATCTGTGAGTCAGCGTTGAAGGATTTGACATGCATGATGTGGCTGATCCCTCTGCGTATGATCATCATCTCCCCTCCGTCTGTTTTACGGACCCTCACGATTCCACCCAGCCTCCAGTCGGTGAAGTACACATAACCTGGACCAGCAAACTTCATTAATGTAATCAAACAGGCCATCTCTGAGAAATACCAGTCGATGAACTCTGACTTCTGCCCTTTTATCTTTCAGCACCGAACTGACGAATTACACTGAGGTTGTAGTGACCTTCATTTCACAGATACCAGACGTGGCTATCCATCATCAAAGAAGAGGCCAATGGGACTAACATGATTAGAATGACATTGAGATGATGACAGACATCAATGAATGGCAAAATTAACATTTCGTCAGTCAATGGGTTTAATTTAGGCTGCTTTCTAAAAGTCAGCCACATCTCTGTGTAGACAGATATACAGATACAACAGATATAGAATAATACAATGATAGACAGACAGACAGAATGATACAATGGTAGAACGAAAGAACAATATATAGATGTATGATAGATTGTATGACAGACAGACAGACAGACAGACAGACAGACAGACAGACAGACAGACAGACAGACAGACAGACAGACAGACAGATAGATAGATAGATAGATAGATAGATAGATAGATAGATAGATAGATAGATAGATAGATAGATAGATAGATAGATAGATAGATAGATAGATAGATAGATAGATAGATAGATAGATAGATAGATAGATAGATAGATAGATAGATGCACCTCCAAAGACAGTAAGTCCAAACGGATGGGAGATCTGAGTGATGCGATCCAAAGACAACCTATTTTGTCCGTCAAAGTTGCTGTGCTCGATCTTGTCAAAGAAGGCGTCCACCCAATACAGCCGCATGGCACTGAGAGGCAGAGACATCATCAAGAGAGAGTTAGACCAATGCTGAGAAACATTAAGGAGGAATAAGGAATCTTAAGGAGATTAGGAGTGAGTGTGCTGTTGAATGTGCAACAAAACAAATAATGATGAGTCACAGCTTTAGGAAGCCATTGAAGTTAAAGCAAAGAGAGGAAGGTTTATGAATGAAACAGAAATGGATCATTGTTTGTAGTATTATGAGCACACCTGAATGCTGTATTGTTGTAGTTTAATTCTGGGAACTGTAACTCACCTCCAGTCAATGGCCAAGCCATTCGGCCAGCCGAGAGTGGTGTTTACAATCGACTGAGCATGTGACCCATCACCCCAGGCCCGCATAATCTTCGCAGGACGGTACCAGTCAGTCCAGAAAATATAACTGCCAAGCACAAAGACACACACAGCTTTAAAATAAATAGTTCACCCAAAAATAAACATTCTGTCATCATTTACTCACCCTCATACCAATTTCTTTTTACTATATTTCCACAGACTAGCACAAGCTTCTTTACATGCAATTACAATGAATGGGCACTAGAGCTTTTAAGCTTCAAAAAGGACACGAATTCACCTTAAACGTACAATAAAAGTTGTTAATATTACTTGTGAGTAATTTAAACATATATACACTACCGTTCCAAAGTTAAGATTATTTAAAATGTTTTAAAAAGAAGTCTCTTATGCTTTATTTGATAACAGATACATTAAAAACAAAAATATTGTGAAATATTATTACAATTTAAATTTTAAAATTAAATTTATTAATATTATTTTTCAGGATTCTTTGATGAATATAAAGTTTCTATTTGAAATGGAAATATTTTGTTACACATTAATTGTATTAACTGTCACTTTTCATTCATTTAATGAATCTTTGCTGAATAAAACTATTTTTTTTTCAATAAAAACAACTTTGAACAGCCCTGTACAGTATATATATATTTTTTATATATACAAATGTTCAATTGTTCAAATTGTTCTTTTTATTTCTTTTGTATTTCTTCAATATCTGAAGCCTTCAGAAGTCATATGGACTACTTTTATAATATACCTTTCACTTTGGAGTTTCTCATTCATTAAACAGAATAGAGGGGCCAAAAGTCATACAGGTTTGGGACGGCATGTGGGTGAGGGAACAATGGCAAAATCACCACAAATCTTCACCCCGTGCCCTCACCGAAAGCCAAATTAATAGGTGGGGATGCATTCGAAACCATCCGCTGGGTTTTATTTATAAACTGTGAGGTATAGACAGTTTATCGGAGTGCTCTGCGGGGTTTTCCCCCATTAAGCCAAGTTCTTAGTGTGCACTACAATACCGGCCTTCATGCAGCACTAATCTAGTCTCCTGGGCCCAGAGGCCTCATGACTTTGAAGCCATTGGAAATGTCCCACTAGCACAGCATAAAGAGCTCCTTTATCTGTGCCAGGTTCAAAGCAGGAGCAATCTATGAATGGCTGGGCACCTCCTGCATTATGAAAGGTGTGACTGGACACAAGTGGCCCGATTGTTAATGCTTTTTCATGATCTTAGGGAAACAGAGAGGCGAGGTGAAAGCAGGGCTCCCCCGAGCTGTGTTTCTGGCTCACGGTCGCTCGCTGAATTGTGTCTGTTGACATTTGAACGTGCCTGCGATTTCAAACTCACGGTCACAGCCCTTTTTTCCACGAAGGAGGAAGTTTGAGTGTGTTTTTTATGAATGCATCTTTTGGCCTACAGTAGCAATGGTTCAGTTCCAAAATCTCGTAAGCTGCCTATAAAGACATCATATTAAGGCATCATAACAGAAGCTTTTTCACAAGATACAATAGCAGCATAACTATAGAATATTTATGTATCCTGTAATGCAAAACAAATATTGATTATAAATATAATTCATTAACAGTTTACATCAACTAAAACTATTAAATAAAATAAAATAAAATATTTCGGGTGACTGTCTGAAAGCAAGACGCCAGATAAAAATAAATAAATAAATACATTAATTAATTAAAAAAATAAAATAAAAATTGCAATATTATAAACAAGACTAGCCAATAAACCACTCACCCAGCCACTGGGTGGACCACTATGGATCTGGGGTTGTTGAGGTTTCGTACAATGGCTCGTCTGGACTTATCCGCGACCTTCATGACAGATATACTCCTGAAGCGTGGATCTGTCCAGTACAGGTTCTTCGATATCCAATCATAAGCAAGATCTTCCACACCATCCACCCGATTGGCTGCTAGTACCTCCCTGCCTGTGCAGTTTAAAGCAAAGAAACACAAAGATTAGAGCGCAGTCCACTCCTTGAATTTGATGGAATCCAGAAAATAAAACAGTTTTCACAAAAATATTATGCAGCACAACTGTTTTTAATATTGATAATGAAAATACATGTTTCTTGAGCAGCAAATCACTAATGATTTCTGAAGCATCATGTGACACTGAGGACTGGAGTAATGATGCTGAAAATTCAGCATTGCAACACTGGAATAAATTATATTTTAAAATATATTTAAATAGAATTTAAATTAAATTACTATTACTTTTTTGGATCAAATAAATGCAGCCTTGCTACCAAGCAAAAATAGTGCAAATTAATGTGCTATCGCTTATATGTGGCTCACAGGGGTTGAATGAAACAAGCAAACTGTCTATATTGTTTTGGGTTGAGTCAGGGGAGGAAGGTATTAGTGTCCTGGATGGATTTCTATTAGAAATGTAGTCCAACACCGGCGAACACATTATCTCATGTAGTTGGCCTTTGAAGGCAGCTGATAGGCGAGATCACATGCAGCAAAATGTGTTGTTGGCACACAGCAAATATCCCGAGGGCTGAGTGGAGTATTCAGTAGGTATCAGTTTCTCACTTTATCTGCTTAGAAGTCAAGGACATTTCATCAAGCAGAGCACAGATTTTGTGCTTTTTTTCACCAACAAAATGAATAAGAAAGTCTGAACTGAAGAACACTCCAGTGAATACAAGCAATTATATATTAGGGTCAGAGAATAAAGGCAGGGTAGGTGATTTGATTCAAAAACATTTTTTGTTTGCTGGTTGAAAGTCTCTTCACACTCTGATTGCAATCACTCAGTGGTCTAAATGTATTTATATGAATTTATATCGTCTGTGGAAGGCATAGGACCGTAAAATATTCATCCAATCATATCTATCCAAGGGCTACGATAGGCTGGCCTGCTTCCCTGTCAATGTAAGAATTTGCATACCTCCGCGCTGATATGATACGTCATCAGTGCGTTACATTATGCTACTGCAGAACAAGCGAGAACGTAAGGCGTAATATTATGCGCTTTGTACTGTAAAGTTTTCTCACCGGTGAATAAAATATAAGGTAATCTGACAGTGCTACATTGAACCCTCCACAATGTCATCTCTCATCTCTGGTCTGCCTGTGTGCGTTCATGCGTTTCGGAGGAGGCGTGGCTTTGGAGAGTGATTTGCAGGGAGGGTGGGATCTTATGCTTTTAAAGCTAGCTTGCTATTGCTAGCCTCTATGAAATCACCTACACTACTATAAAACTGGCTCCCAAATTCAAGATACAGGGCAAAAAATGGTCATATGATGCTTTTTTAAAGATCATTATTTTGTGCATTTGGCATGGGCATGCATGGCTGCCTCTGGAACAGGCCCTCTCAACTTTACTGATGACTTAATGTATGATGACAGTAGCAGAATGAATTTGGAAGGGTACAAAACCATCTTGCCTACCAATATTCAAGAAAATGCCACCAGATTCATTGGGAAGTGCTTCATATTGCATCAGGACAATGACCCAAAACACCCTGCCAGTTCAGTCAAGGAATATATAAGGGCAAAGAAATGGAAAGTCTTAGATTGCCCAAGTCAATCTCCAGATTTAAATCTGATTGAACATGAATTTCAGCAGCTGGAGAGGAGAGTAAAGGCAGAAACTCCCCAAAACAAGCAACAATTGGGATTGGCTGCATTAAAGGCTGGGAAAAGCATTTCAAAGGATGAGACCAAGAGTCTGGTGATGTCTATGGGTCACAGACTCACTGCTGTGATTGTGTGCAAGGGATCTGCAACTAAATAATAGCTTTTAATCTTTTATATCTGCCTTATGTTCAACTGTCCCAATACTTATGCTCACATCAATGAGTGGGATGAACTCTAAAAGTGCTGTTCTTTTTATTTGGTAAAACATGTATGTGTTGAAACGGCTAATAATAAAATGTGACATTCTGTAGTTTTGTCTCATATTCATCTTTTAATCATATTTGCAAATGTCTTTACTCCACAGCCAACAGAGCAATTTTGTCTTTACTGTTCCAATACTTATGGAGGGCACTGTATAGGTATGTATGCCACCTTTGAGCAGCGTTAAACAGTCTGTGTAAATAAACATGCCATGTCAGATACAGCTGCTGTGGCACCTTGGCAATGCAATGATGGCTGTTGATCATATTTTATTGACAACAGCCTATATTATTCTGACTGATTGAATTAATTGATTGAATTTATATATTTTTACATTAAAAATATGGCATGCATACTTTTACAAAGGTATAAAATGTATATATGTCTGGAAGAAGTTAGTTGAAACTGCTTACAGCAGCATTACTGAAATATGCATATAAAAAAAACTAGCCATTCTCACCGGTTCCATCAACTTTCTGTTTGCAGATTATGTCCTTCACCGTATCAGAGAAGAAAATCGAATTATCCAAAGCACTGAAGTCCACTCCAACGAAATAAGATGGAGTTCCTGTGATGGGGAGAATGATGTCTTCCTGCGTGGACAGGTTGAAAGGGATTCCTCTGACCGCCAGCTGACTGGAGAACAGCAGAAACTGCCTCACAGCTGCAAGGCACATATTGCATATTGGATATTGTTTTCTTTAAACATCAAGCTGTTGCATCTCAAAATGATGATTTTTCATTATATGACCTGATTAAAAAGCATAAGATGCAAAGATGCAATGGTAACCAAAAACACAAGGTATGACTGAGATCTGTCTTACACGCGCATCTCTTGCCGTCAGCATGCAGATCGTAGCCCATCCGGCAGCGGCAGCGATATCCCAGACCGCCGTTATCAGTTCTGTGACTCAGAATACAGATGTGTTCACATCCTCCTCGATCTGTGCCACAGGGGTTACTTACTGTCCGATCAAACAAACGTACATGTCAATAAATCACAAAAACAATAGCAATAATTGAATGATGTCTGCAGCATTTTTGTTTAAAGTGGCTACGTTTAAAACCTCTCCTAAGCACAGTGATTCAACCCTGCTGTCCTGGATAAAACAGGACAGATTAACTTGACGTTTAGGGCCTGTTTACACCTGGTCGCTTCATGCGTTTTCGTTGATCGGATATCTATTTGATTTGTTAAAACATTTCCATTTACACTTGGCCACATAAATGTGTCTTCGCAAAACGGATATAAATCCATTCTTCAATTCCTGTGCTATAGGCTATGCCAATTTAACAGAGTTCACGTCAATGAAAGCAATAGATATGCGCTGCATTTTATTCATTATCAGCTAATTTCAATATCAGAGACCGCACTTTCAGTTTCATTTGCGGCAGTTTGCATGCGGACTTGCTGAGGAGATACTCAGCTACTCAGCCGCGGTGATGCTTGTTGCATTAGCGCTGTCATATCTGAGTATAACATGCCATATAGCCTATAAAACGCTTTCACACGTTTATTATTTTAATATTTTGGGAGGAGTAAAATTAGCATATGTGGTATCAACAACCAGATGCATTTACACATGTCCAGTTCAGACCACCTCCTGAAGTGGTTTGAGTGATGGATTTAAATGAACTCGATAAATGAACTCGATAGCATTTCTGGCTATCATCATGTGTGGTTTCAGTGACTAATAAAAGAAGGATCAAGGTACGCACATCCAAAAAATGTCTTGGCCAGGTGCAAGATCAAAGAGTATCATCAAAAAATAGAAAAACGATCTGCACACAATGTTAATCTCCCTTTATTAAAAAATGTAAAAGTAGCAACGTTTCGGTCAAAGAACTTCTTCAGGCAAACACGACTAATAGTGACTATTCAGTGACTAATAACAAAACTTTTCGGGCCACGTTTTCACCTGTATTTAGCACTGATGACTTGTTAATGCATTACCAAAAACAAAATGTAAACAAAGTCATTGGGAACAGAAATTGCACCATATGTACAGTTTAATATATTAAAATATTAAAAATTTTGTATATACAGTATTTATATATTTATTTGCATATACTTGATGTGTGTTTATGCATTTGCATATGTACATTTTAACATGCAAAATAACTTTTGTAAGTATTTTGTATTTAAAATCAGTCAAATTTCCATAACCAAAACTGCACTGCAATCTTGTTGCCAACATTCAACACTTTAATGTACAGAGCACAGCTCCTTACCAAAGGGCTGTCTGTATGCATGGACCACAGTCAGGCCATGTGGTCTCTGAGAGGTCCTGTAGAGCTCTTGTGGGCTGTTGTCGCTGTATTTATTAGCCTTCATAACGGCCATCTTGGTCCAGTCAGTGTAGTAGACCGAATGCTCAAACAGAGTAATGCCAAACGGATGAGGAATCACAGACCCACCATGGACCACAGTTTTCCTATTGGAGAATTGAAATAAGAGTTCATAGACTTCCAGAAAGTGTGAACAAATTATAAAAATCAGCATGCATTTCCAAATAAAACATCTCTGCAGAAGATACCTGTGCAAGCCATCATAAGTGGTAGTTTCGATATAATCGTAACGGCTGTCCACCCAATACACTCTTTTAGCCTCAAGGTCCAAAGTAATCCCAGCAGGCCAGCCGAGTTTGGTCCTGATGATCCCATAGCGATTGGTCCCATCCATGTAGGCCCTCTCCAAACCCGGTTCCCCATTCAAAGTATCCCAGTCAGAGAAGAAAATGTACCTAAACTCAAACACAACAACCTCATTGTGACACAAGACATTGTTTTAATCATCTAAAATAGAAAGAGGAACTAATCCTAAATGATGCTATCCTATTATAATGATGAATCATGATTTATTAATCTCATGTTGCACTAAAAGAGATGAAGAGCAACTTGAACTTCAATGGTATTTGCACAAATATATTGTTAGTGCTCAGCTTGGACAGCATTGGGTTACGGATAAAACCCTTTGGATAAGAACGAGATTTTGAAATGAATACGCAAAGAACGTTATTTTCAAACACTAAAGCCATGCAACTATACGCATTTATTGTCACTTCTCAATTTAACAAGAGGCCACCTGGCCGTACGACCCTATCGGGTTTCTGCGAAGCTCATCTTTGCTTAATTACTTCTGACTAATCCTCACAGACAGTGTACAACATTCCCGTTCTCAGCATCTGAGGCTCCAGATCCGAGATCAGATTCATGATTGCGCTTACAATGGACGCGGATTAGGCGGAGGAAGCAAGGGTAAGATTAAAGTCGCCGGGAAGCGTCTGACGTCTCCCTCGGAAACTCACCCCACGGTCGGGTCAAGCGCGAGACCTCTCGGGTTGCCCAGGTGCTCTGCGATCAACGTCACCCGATTGCTCCCGTCCAAGTCCACCATGTCGATTCTGTTGACGCTGGCCTCCACTACGTACAGCTTATTATTCACCCAGTCCACGGCCAGGTTTTCAGGATAGTCCACGGATACGTTCAGCACCACCTGCAAACGCGACCCGTCCATATCCACAGAAAACACCTATTTGGAGCAAACAAGTTGGAGAAGCTGTCGTTGAGGTTTTGACATCCTGCTGAATAGACCAGCATATGCTGTGAATGTTGGTTTGCCACTAGGGTTCTTAATATGTTAAAACTGACTAGTTCAAACCAGAGTTATTACTGTTAACTGAAACTAAAACTATTAAAAACCTTTTTACTAATTCAAATAAAGTGAAATTAGAAATGTTGCCTTGGCAAGTTGAAGAACTGGAATTACTAACTAAATTAGTAAGTAGATATGATTTATATAGTAAAATGTTAATAAATAAATAATAAATATCATAAATTAACGGAAATTACTAAATATACAAAGAGTAAAACTACTGAAAAATATAAGCATGTTAAAAATCATGTTAATTGAAATCAAATAAAATCTTAGATGAAAACTTTAATTACATGCAAATTAGAAATGTTGTTAAGGAAAGGTAAAGAACTGAAATTATTAACTAAATTACTCAATAAAATTAATATCATACCAAATAAATATTATAAATAGTATAAAATACTTAAAATACTAAATTAATCAAAACTAAAACAATTATATTGTACATTTAAATGATAAATATAAATAATAGAATATAATTAACTATTTAACTGAAATTACTAAATAAATAACAACTAAAACATTTTTGTTAAATGGAATAAAATTAAATAAAATATAGTTATTAGATGAAATATTTTAAACTAAATGAAAATGAAATGTTGAAATTACTAAATAGTTTCCTAAATAAATAAAACAAACATTGTAAATAAATAAATAAAAATGAAATTGCTAAATAAATAAAATGTAAAACAACTAAAAATAAAAATAAATCTAAACTAAACCTACTGTAAATAGGATTTTTTTTTAAATGACAAAAACAATGACATTAAACAATTTAAAACTGAAAATTCAAAATAGTAATATAAAAACGAATAAAAGTATGTAAATAATATTAAAAAAAGCAGGTTCAACCAGCAGAAATCCCTTGGCTAACCAGCTTCACTTGAAAGACCATCATGGTCAACCAGCCTCAGGTTCAGATAATAAATGGCTAAAACTAGTTTTTTCTTTAGTATGCAGTACAAAATCAGTCTATAAAAACTGATCTAAGGTGGTATTTTCAGCAGTAATCCTACAAGAACATAATCAAAACTTGAGAAAATTCTCTTCTTAAATAATCATGGCTAATAAGACTGTGGTCTGGCTTATATCATCTGACATCTGCGAGTTTGGCTTTCTCCGCTGCCCCAGAGGTGGTACTCTGAAACCACTGCCCTATTGATTAAAAGATGGCACCAGTTTCTCAGGCTGGATCCCTTGGCATCATAACACAAGCTAAGGCACCAATACTCTTTGCAGGCTTCACCCTTTGGAAACCAGAGCCAAATGTCTAAAAGACTGTGATTCTGAAGGTGGTCTGGTGGTGTGGCTCTCTGAGACCTCCGGCCACGACACTCAGAAACCCGTTTTCTTGCATGTACCCACTTTTTTTACTCCATGGCTGATCTCCAAATCACAAAGTAGCCAAGAGTTTGAAACAAAGCTCTTTGAGCTGGCCAAAGAATGCGTAAAAAACGGATGAATACTGCACGCTCACTCCAGATACTCTCAGGTTGCATAAAATTACGCAGAAATATGCAAGCATTTCCCCGCATATCAGACACTTTCTGGAGATTAGAAAACGCGGAGTCTAGTACCAATCCGAGCCAGTTACCGTGACTGAGGCCTTTCGGGAGCCAGACTGGTCGCCCATTATTAACGTATTAGCAGTATCTAGGCATCAGCTGAAGAATCCCCTTTCCGCTGATGAAGAGCCAACTTCCTTCATAGCTTTTTTCTTTAATCCTCAGAGACCAAGCACTGATATCTAAAAAAATATATATATTTTCTTCACATTTTTTTGTGCTGGTATGAAGAAAAAAAAGATTAAATTATATATAGATAGATAGATAGATTGGATATTAAGAATTAAGATATTAAGATTAATTATTGCCCTGATGGTGGAAATGGGAATTTTCACTGCTCTAACTCTTTTCTTAAAGCCACTTCACTAATTTGTGAAGCTCAATTATCTTTTGCTGCACATCAGAAATATATTCTTTGGTTTTTCTCATTGTGACGGATGATTAAGGGAATTTGGGCTTTGTTTTCACTCCTATTTATATTTCTGTGAAACAGGAAGCCATGGCTGGATGATTTCATGTTCATAATCACCCTGGAGTGCTCAAAATTTTGAATATGAATGGGAGTATACTTCAGAGATTTAGAGAGATCTTCAGAGAGAATTTCTAGGGGTGCCAATAATTGTGTCCAACGTGTATTTGAGCAAAAACATTTATTTCATAATGATATTCCCCCCCCTTTTAAATTCTTATTATCCAACGGTTAGATTTTTGTAATTTTTAAAACTAAAAGATCAAAAGGATTAACAATGCAGATTTTCACAACCTTCTTTGATTTACCAAGGGTGCCGATATTTTTGGCCATGACTGTATATGTTTTTTTAAGGCTGTAAATTAAGGATGCATTAAATTGATCAAAAGTGACAGTAAAGACATTGATAATAATCAGAAATGTTTCTTGAGCAGCAAATCAGAATATTAGAATGATTTCTGAAGGAACATGAGACACTGAAGACTGGAGTAATGATGCTGAAAATTCAGCTTTAATTACAGGAATAAATTACATTTTAAAATATATTCAAATAGAAACCAGTTATTTTAAAATGTAATAATATTTCACAAAATTACTGTTTTTACTGCATTTTTAATCAAACAAATGCAGCCTTGGTGAGACTTCTTTCAAAAATATTTAAAAATCTTATCGACTACAAACTTTTGAATGGTAGTGTTTAATACAAAGCAGTCATTAGTGCTGCCAGTGACCCTGCTGTGTGACTCCTAGATGCTGGAAAATTCACATTATAAAGTTGTTAACTTGCTCCTAATATGTATTTGAAAATTGAAAATTTTAACCCATTATTTAAACACTTTAAATGTTTTAATTTCAAAGTGGGTCTCTGAGGGTTAATGTAATATTGCTCAATCCTGATTGCTTCAGGAAGAGTTTAGGGAGGCTTGAAAGATACTGGAACAGTCTATTTGAGACAGGCAGACTTTATTTGGGCCTTTAGCCAAACGTTGTTGCTGGGGTGTATGAGAGGTGAGATCAGAGCAGACTGGCACAATGAAGATGTGTGTGTGTGTGTGTGTGTGTGTGTGTGTGTTGAGGGTCAGGGACGTTAGTACATGTACAAGGAGGAAGAGCTGTTATAATGCAGAGCTTTGTTTTCAACAACAAATGTAACATCGATATCACTCTGCCTGACAAGGTTAGAACTTCAGTAATCTGTGAAAGGTCACTTATTAAAGTCGGGAAAACTGAGAACCCGTAACAGGTGCCAGAGCATTAAATGAATGCAAGCGGGAAACATTAATGCCACACACTTAGCCATGAAATATAATAAACAGTGGTCTAAGCCCATCAGCAATACATATATATGATGATTATTAGATTAAACTGGAACTATAAAACATACCCCCGGTTTCACAGACAAGGCTTAAACCTAGTCCTAGACTAAAATGTAAATCTGAGCTGTTTCAACTGAAAGAAACTTGCACTGACTGATCTTAAAACATGTCAGTGTCTTTGTTTTGTCTTACGATGCACACCAGTAATGTTTTTTTCTAAGGCATGTTTATAAAAATTACTTAAATGTCCTAATTGAACTATGGCCTAATCCTGGTTTAGGCTAAGCCCTGTCTATGAAACCAGGCCATAATGTATAAAATTAAGCAACACTGTAAATATTGTCATTAATTAACTACAGGTTAACTGTATTCAACTTGCATTAAACATCTACTAGAATATAATGGCTGTTAATGGAAATGACTCAATAAAAAAAAAAAAATTGCAAATACATTAAGAGTGTCATAATGATATATCAAAAGTGTCATAAATAAAATATCAAGATTTAAAAGTATCGGTAAAATAAAAAATAAAAAAACATTTAAAGTATAAAAAAAAAGTCTTGTTAAAAAATACAGTAAAATCAGTAATAATGTGAAATATTATTGCAATTTAAAATAACTGTTTTCTTTTTTAATATACTTTAAATTGTAATTTATTCCTGTGATCAAAGCTGAATTTTCAGCATCTTTACTCCAGTCTTCAGTGTCACATGATCCTTCAGAAATCATTCTAATACGCTGATTTGCTGCTCAATAAATATTTCTTATTTTAACCAACGTTGAAAACAGTGCTGCTTCATATTTTTGTGGAAACTGTGATACATTTTGTTTTTTTGAGGATGCTTTGTTTAATGGAAAGTTTAAAAGAGCAGCATTTAACTGAAATAGAAATCTTAGGCCTATGTAACATTATAAATGTCTTTACTTTATAAATGCCAGTCCTAATGCTATTTTTCTCTTGATGTTAGTAATTTTCATAATTTTCAACCCATCTCAAATCTTCCGTTTATTACAAAAGCACTGGAGAAAACTGTGTTTATTCAGCTACAGTCTTTCCTTAGTGCAAATTATATTTTTGAAACCTTCCAGTTTACGGTTTTAAGCCTCTGCATAGCACAGAGTCTGCTTTATTATGGGTCCCTAATGATACTTTGTTGGCGACTGACTCTGGTGACTCTGTTATCCTAAATCTGTTAGACTTAACCTCGGCTTTTGATACAGTTGATCATAAAACTCTTTTACCTCAACAAGAATATTTTGTGGGCATACAGGGAACTGTTCAAATCATATTTAACAAACAGAAGTTTCTCTGTCAGATTGGGTAATTCTTCTTCATTGCCTGCTAAACTTTCCTGTGGAGTGCCACAGGGTTCTATTCTTGCACCCATTCTTTTTTCATTGTATTTACTTCCTTTGGGCTCATTTTCAGAAAGCACGGTGTATCATTTCACTGCTATGCAGATGATACCCAAATTTATTTACCCATGAAACAAAATAAACATGCTGCTCTGGAATCTCTTTTTGCATGCCTAGATGAAGTTAAATTTGATAATGACAAATAACAAATAAATGCAGTTATTAGTTCCTGTTTTTTCCAGCTACACCTTCTCTCCAAAATTAAATCTTTTCTCTCTGTGAAAACTTTAGAGATTGCTATCCATGCGCTCATTACAACTCGCTTGGATTACTGCAACTCTCTCTATCTTGGCATTTCTAAATCTTCCATCGCTCGTCTCCAATTAGTACAAAACGCCACTGCTAAATTCCTCAAAGGACATTGTAAATTTGATCACGTTACTCCAATTATGAAATCGTTACATTGGCTACCTGCGCATCTTAGAATTGAGTTCAAAATTCTTCTCTTTGTTTTTAAATCTATAAATAATCTGGCACCCAGCTATCTATCTGATCAACTTTATCCATACAATCCTACTCGAAATCTGAGGTCTGGTGATCAAAGACTTCTCTCTTTCCCCAGATCACGTTTAAAGCATAGAGGGGATAGAGCCGTTGCGGTTGCTGGCCCTAGGCTGTGATACAGCCTTCCAGCCTATATCGGATCGGCACAGTCTTTAACTGTTTTTAAATCATCTCTTAAAACCTATTTCTTTTCTTTGGCTTTTAATTCACTGTGAGTTTATGCTATGAAACTCTGGGTTGTCCTGTGTTATATGTATTTGTTTGTTCAGCACTTTGGTCAGCCGTGCTTGCTGCTTTTAAGTGTGCTATATAAATAAAACACTTGAACTTGAAACTTGATTTTTTTTAGCAACTATATGTAACTTCAGAAGGACTGTTGTTGTTAGTCTGTCGTCCATTTACCTTATTTTGGATTGTGTCGGTCCAAAAGACTCTTTGCAGTTGGTAATGGAAGTCCACACCAACAGCAACTCCTCTGTTCTGGGACTCGACCAGGGTTTGAGCGTTGTGTCCGTGGACATCAGCAATCAGCAAGTCTCTCCCGTTGGAGAATATAAGCGAAGGCACCCCAGCTGAAGATTGCCAAACAAAGTAAATTAATGTGGTAAGCTTCAAAATGAAGGATACAGTTTGACAATCTTTGGAGAACTCACATAATATAATGTACTTTTGATAAGACATAACTAATGTGAGAGAGTTTGGGGTTGGCTGTGTGGTGCCAGTGTTTGTTATTCATTTCCAGGGCCTGCCAAACAAATGGTTGGGAGGCAGACATTTTAGGATCTTAATAACACAATGGTATTCAATGCAAACTGAGGCGCTTGAAGAGAGATAGGCTGCAAAAAGCCTGATTAATGGACATATAAGATAACAGTTAACACCAGGAATATTAGTCTCAAAGATACTTATGTGAAAGCCTGCAGGAAAATCAGCCCGGTCTCATGAAAATGCGTATAAATAGCGTGCCAAAATAAAAATTAAAACTTGTGGTATTAATACGAAAAAATGGACTTTGACATATATATGACGCGTGTTTGGCGTGCATATAATATGCAGTTTTCGCATGCATATGATATGAAATTTGTTGGCATGCATATGATACGCAGTTTTCGTGTACATATGATACGCATCTACCCCACAACCCTAACCCTACCCATCGCATAGCATATACACGCCAAAGTCCATTTTCACGAGCTTTCGTTTTTATTTGGTGTACTTATTTATATAAAAAATTACCCTGAGTGAATAAATTTTTAAAATAAATATTAATTAATTGAATGTGATTTAATACAAGAAAAAAAGGATACTGCGTAAATATTTGTTTTAATGTGTAAAACTAATTTAATTTAATAATATTTATTATGAGAGTAAAAGTACACTATAAGAGTAAAATAATACAAATATTTAAAAGAAATATGAATTAATCCAATATGACTTATTATGAGAAAAAAGTACAAATAAATACGATTAAAATATACTTGTAAATCTGTGTAAAATATATTTAAAATAAATATATATTTTTTTTATGTGATTTATCATAAAAAAAGAACAGAGCTGTAAGTCCATTAGAACTGGGCGACAAATATATATATTTCAAACATTCACAGAACAAATGAAAATATTTAGCTTGCACTATAAAATCCAAAACAAAAATTTAAGCAACATTTTTATCAACTGTGCATTTATTTTATAGCTAACTAGATTTTAGCTATATTTAAATTGCATTAAAACAACTATAGGCTACAATTGCTTTTACGAGCTGTTTAATCTGAATACATGATGTTTCATAACCATACTGTGAAAAAAAAAATTATTTGATGATGAAAATTGGAGTATACATACTCTTTGGGTCTTTCAACTTCAAAATATTTTTTTTTATTTTATGTGTTACTTGCCATTTGTTTGTAATTAATTGTGAAATTTACTAGCAATTTCTGAGTAAAAAATTTTCAGTGCACCTTACTTGAATTATCTTATAGCTGTATATTACTGCTATATGGATGACACTTTGACACTAATCTCTGACTCAGAATACTTTGTGACTGTAACATTGAAACATGAATGCTCTGTGAAGCTGCTTTGAAAAAAAAATTGTACTTTATACAAATAAACTTGAAGTGAATCAGTTACAGCACTTCATCAAACACAGAGATTGAGTATATACTGTAGGCAGCATATTAGGCCTGAAGGGACTCACACGAGGGATTTGCGCGGCAGTATTTGTGCTGCTCCAGAAGGTAACCGTCCCGACAGCTGCAGCGATGGCTTCCGATCCGATCCTCACACAGCTGGTCACACATGCCCCACAGACTACAGTCATCATAATCTGCACAGAATACAGGGAGAGTTGATGCAAAGTCACCGGTTTGACTGAATATGAGCAACTATTTGTAATCACCAATCAAATGTTTTACCAATGCATGAGCGGCTGTCGTTTCTGCTGACCAAGTATCCCGGCGGACAGGCACAGGTTCCTCCGTCAGGAGAGGAGCGACAGTGATGCTCACAGCTTAGAGATGCACAGCGCCAGATACCTGTCACAAAACACAGCCATACAGCACTCGAAATGTTAGGAAGACCTTAGAGGAAACCGAAAATGTACAAAGCGTTAAAGTAAACAGAATTCTGGCAGATTAAAGTCATACCAAACCAAAAACTAAGACAGCAGCAATGTCTTTAACAGTGTGTTAGGCTAGAATTATTGTTACTGTCATCTAAAACTGAAACTACACTGTAAAAAATATTTTTCATTGTTCACTAAATACAGATTCTTAGAGTACATTTTACATGAAAATTTGATTATTTTACTTATCACATTTATTTCAAAGTGTTACCTGCTTTTCTTTTTAATTATTTGTGACCCTGGCCCACAAAACCAGTCATAATTATAGATTTTTCTTTTATGCCAAAAATCATTATATTAAGTATCATAATGGAACATTAAGATCATGTTCCATTAAGATATTTTGTAAATTTCCTACCGTAAATATGTTAAAACTTAATTTTTGATTAGTAATATGCATAGCTAAGAACTTTATTTGGACAACTTTAAAAGCTTATTTATTCAGCTTTCATATTATGTATACATCTCAATTTCCCAAAATTTTCCCTTATGACTGGTTTTGTGGTCCAGGGTCACATTTGTGAAATCTGTTTCCACACAATTTTTTCAGTAAATTAAAAATCAATTAACATTAATATATGACTAAAAACTCAAATTCAAATAAAATAAATTAAAGCTATATCAGCTATATTTTATAATATATATAAAAAAAAGAGACAAATGACAAAATGACACACATTACAAAATAAAAACTGAAGATTTTAAAAAAAGGTCATTCGAAATATTAATTAATACTACAAACGTATATGAATAATACTAAAACAACACTGGCAGAAATCAGCTTTAGTGTTTTTTAGGTGGTAACTGACTGCAGTTGCGTCCAGCAGTGGTGTTGGTTTCATCTTCTCCGTCCGGACATTGTGCCGTCCCATCACAGAGATGGTCCAGAGGGATGCAAACACCAGAAGAAGGACACGGCCATTCCCCGGGATAACACTCACGCTGGACATTATCTAAACACACCATGTTCAGTCCATGTCAGTCAAGATAGTTTCATGTCCTGAAAAACTTGCAATATTTCAAAATATTTAGCACGAAGAAGGACATTTTAGGGACGCACCACAGCCTTTTTCGTCTGCATTGTCCTCGCAGTCATCCTCTCCATCACACAGCCAGACCTGATGAATGCAGCGGCCGCTGGGACAGGTGAAGTACGTTCCTCTGCAGGTTGGGTAGGCTGTAGATAATACATTACTGTGAACATTCACACTTGAGTAAAATCTACTACTTCATGTCATCCACGGCTGGATTTGAGAAACTGTGGAATGAAATATACATACTGCAGTTCTGTTCATCACTTCTGTCTCCACAATCATCGTCGTGATCGCAGATGTATCCACGAGGAATACACTCGCCGTTACTGCACTGAAACTGACCGCTGCTGCACCGCTGGGCTGAAAACAAACAAGAAATACGTCATTGGTTGCCATTGGTTTTCGTATATTGTGACGAATCGTGACAAAAAATGAGACTGCAAATAGGATAATCAATCAACAACAAATTAAATGTGCTTTGTTAATCAAAACAATTATGAAATGGCTTTATAACACTTGAAATATAGCATGAAAGTCACATTTATTGATAGTTTTACGGTACTTTTATGGTGTAGGGGTGACCCCGAATAGTCGACGCTTCGATAGGAGAAGCCTGATTCGACTCCCAATCTCAGAGTCGAATAATCGCAGGGTGTTATGACAACAAAAAAGTAACAAAATTGAATGTAAATGTAAAAAAATATGCAAATAAAGTCTAATTCTAAATATGAATAAAAACTATAATAGCATATAAATACTACTTCAAATAACAGAACAACATAAGCATGAGTAAAAATGTTAAATATATATATATATATTTTTTTGAGTAAAATATTATTCTACACTCTTAAAAAATAATGGTTACAAAAGGTTTTTCACAGTGATGCCATAGAATAACCATTTTTGGTTCGCCAAAGAAAGTTTTTAGTGAACAATTCTAAAAAATAAATCTCTTTTTTTCTTAGAATAAATCATATTTTAAAAATCTATAGAACTTTTTTTTTTACACTATTTAGAATCTTTTGCCCCATGGAAAGACTCCTTGAATGTTCAAAGTTCTTGATGGAATCATGCCATTAAAAAACTTTATTTTTAAAAGTGTAATCAAGAAAACAAAAATCACATGACTAAACATTATAGCTTCAAAATGAATTGTAAAATTGCAATTGTACAAGAAGCGCAGACGTTTTCCAGGCCATCCAGTAGATGACTGTGTCAATGAGTGTGTCCTGCCAGGGAAATACACTCACTGCAATTGGCCTCGTCTGAGCCGTCTCGGCAGTTGAGCACCTGGTCACAGCGCTGGCTCCTGTTATAACATGCCCCGTTAGCACACCTCAGCTCCGAGCACTCTGGGTAGACTGAGAGAAAGAGAGCACCTCCATCACTCACTCATTCAATTAAATATAATCACTCTGTAATACGATACAGCGTTCCACTGCGGTACGGCATTGAGTGAGTGATCTTAATGTGCGAGCAAAGAAACAGCATAGAGCTAATGTAGGAAACAAACACAAACTTCTGCAGCCAAATGAGCATTATGTGTATAGCAGGTCTGTTAGAGTAAAGCAGTGTGTGATAAGAGCTCAGCACTAATCCACAGAGGAATCTGCAATCAACTCTGACAAACAAGAAGCATATTGTGGCCATTTCTGTCCATCAGCGAGACTCTTAATCTTACAAATTGATTAAAATGCCAAAGGAGCCTTCAAGGGGAAGGAAACACACACACACACACTATATAGGGCTGGGCAATATATCAAATATTCATAATTTATTCACAATATCTTGCTATGATGTTTATGCACTTTATGATATTTAAATGTCGACTGACTAGTGCAAGTATGAGAGCGTTAAATTCATGAAATGCAATGCAATGTCGTGACCGTTCTGCATCCTTAATCCAATGCATTTCCACATGAAATAGGATATTTAAGGAACAAGGAAATTAGTTTAACCACTGGGAACTGGCTGGATGGTAAAAAGCATGCCAGAATGAAGGTGCTTAAAGGAGAAGGGTTGCAATGTGTTTGATGTGAATTCATAAAGTAAGGCTCTATTTCGATTTATTTTGACATCTGATTTAAACTATTAGTGAAAATGGCAACAGAATTGGTCAATTTGATTCCAAACTGTGAATCAGTTCAAACTAATTCACAGTTGATGCAAAACTAATTCAGATATTCATCTGCTTTAGCACTCAAAATATTGCATAGAAATTAAAATTATTAAACAGCAATTACATTTATATTTATTTGTTTAATGAAAAATTGTAGCTTTAAGCAGGGTTATTTTAGTATTCTTGAGATACTATTAAAGTTAATTACATAGTTATTGTAGTTATTTTGAATTCGTTTTAAAGGGGTCATCGGATACCCATTTTCCTCAAGTTGATATGATTCTTTAGGGTCTTAAGGAAACGTCTATAACATGCTTTGGTTCAAATTTCTCAATGGTAGTGTAAAACAACACCCTTTTTACCCTGTCAAAATCAGCAAGCCGTTTTAGTCCATATTCCTTTAAATGCTAATGAGCTCTGCTGACCCCGCCCCTCTCTTCCGTGGGGTGACTGTTAACTTTAGCCACGGAACTTGCTAACTAGCACGTTATTAGGAAAGGCGATTTGAAAAGATTCATAAAATAATCTTATACTCACTTCTTCTGTAGGTGAGGCTGGATCACGAATGATTTGCGCGAACATAAACACATTTAGGTAGTTCGGGGGCGCATTCCCTTCAGAAACAAAGGTAATCCACTGTGTCTTCAGCGGCTCAGATGTCGGGAGTAAATGACGACTGCTATGTTCATTATTACATCCAACAACAGAACACCTCAATCGCTTAATCGGAGACATTCTTACATCTGCTCTGGCATCTAAACAATGGTGGACTGATGACAGCTCACTCAGGGCAGGTCTAAGGTAAAATGCTAGTGTCAATCATTAATCGTGGGAGGGGCCCAGATCTGTGTGACGTCACACAGACAGGCATATGAGAATGGCTTGATATGAGAAAGGAGAAATGATGAAAAAACACTGGGTGGATCTTTATCAGTATAGGGTGGTTGTGTACACACACTTCCAACACATTTCAGTTCAAAAGTGCATGTCGCACCCGATGACCCCTTTAAGTTTATTTTTAATTTGAATTTTAGTTAAAGTTGGAGTAATGTTTGTCATTGTATTAGTGTTTTATTATGTCTGTATAAGTTTTTTATTATTTTTTTGTTTTTATTTGAGTTATATTAGTACTTCAGCAAACTACATGGAAATGAAAGAACATTGAATTTATAAATGTGTATGTGTGTGTGTGTGTGGTTGTACATACACATATGTAGTTGTTCTTTAGTGTTTGGCTTAGAATCATTATTATACTTTTATACCTTTTGTTCTTGAATATTTTGAATTGTTTTTAGCTTTATTTTTTGTTTTCATTTGAATGAAGTTTTGATATTTTGTTGTATGCATTTGTCATTCCATTTAATTTCTTAATTTTTTTTAAATGTGTATATATGGTATTTATAACGTTTTAGCTTTTAGTTTTGGATCTATTTTAGTTGTTTTAATACTATAATTGATTGCTTCTGTTGTCCTCATTTGTAAGTCGCTTTGGATAAAATGACTAAAATGCTAAATGACTAAATAATAATAATAATATATTAGCTCTATTGTCCAGCTCTTATCCAGTCACACACATACCGACAGCATACTTACGGCAGTTTCTCTCATCTGCTCCATCTAGGCAGTCAGGCACACGGTCGCACCTGTATCCTCCCGGGATGCAGGCCCCATTCGTACAGGTGAACTGTGAGCTGGTGCATGTCCTTCCAGCTGCCAGCAAAGATCAAAGACACATGATTATAATATTAGTGCTGTTACATAATTTGTACTGTTCTGGAGTCAGTTAAGAGTATGTTCTCTGTTTTCTTTTCTCTTTCCTGTGCTGCTGCTTTAATAGGAGTTGATTACTGGCACCTGATACTCGTTTGCTGATGACCAACTAACTCCTCATTCATTGGCTCCTTGGGTGGTCCTCATCTTCACTAAAGTGGCATGCTCTCCCTACAACACATGCACGCTTTGCCTTTTGTTTTTCATACTGTTGCCTGCACATCTGAGATATCATGTTTCTCCGACATGATGGAAATTACATCCCCGAACATTACTGTGAGTCAATGGAGCTCTCAGCTCTGACGGGCAGTCGTAATTGAAATGGAAGCAGAAAGCGAGGGAGAGACGGGCGGATGGAGATAAGGAGTACTCACGGCAGTGCTGCCTTTCATCGGAGCCATCCTCGCAATCTTCTTCATCATCGCAGACCCAGTGCTGAGGAATGCACTCGCCGTCACTCAAGCACTGGAACTGAGCGCTCTCGCAGGTGGGCTGGGCTGGAGGAGCGTAATGAAACGGTATTATTAAACAAAGCATTAAAATGAGCTGGCCTGTGCTAGCCTGCGTTTTTCTTTCAAAAAGTAAGAAGGACCATATATTGAAATAAACATGCCACATGATATTTTTACAAACTATTTTCTTTATTTATTGGTTCAAACATTTTTGAAATAGTATATAACCAATCCTTTTTCTGAAGTATATATGAAGAGTTTATTGCAAAAACTCAATTTTTTTAAATTTTCAAAAATCATGTTTTTTATTGTTATCATGTTTTTGTGTTTTATTATGTTAGTTAGCTGTATTTTTTTGTTATTTTTTTACTTACTCAAAATAACCCAACTGAAGTTTGATTGAGATTAATTGGAATGCACAAAGAACTCTTTATATATAGTATGCTGGACAATTAAGTGATTTTTTTTGCTTAAAAACAAGAAAAATGTCAGTGAGCTACGTAAAATACAATTTAAGAGAAAACAAGATTATTTTTCTTATCCTGCTGATAGATATTTTTTCTTTTTTTAAGCAAAAACCCACATATTATAAGACAATGAAAGTGTTTTTTGACCTTGCATGCATGTCAACCTGTTGTTAGGGACTCCCAAAACCAAAATATCAACCTTTGATTACCCATAATAGGGGCCCTTTAAAAAAAATATATATTTGGACCAAAAAAACATGACAAAAATTCTGATAAAATCTTTTTTTGCAGCATACCTTTCAGGATGTCTAAATTTGCCAAAATATGCAGTATACAGCAGTGAAAACTGCACTGGGCATTGTATACCACCATGCAATGTGCCTACTAATCTTTTCACTAATTAATAAACTAATTAAACTGTTCATTCTGGAGTGGATCTGTGATAGTCATCTGACTAGATTTGTAGGTTTTCACCCCTCAAAACTCTTTTGGTCTTTGCCAAACTAGATTTTGAGCCATAACTTCCAGAGATTTGCTATCCATAGAAAGCTAGCGAGATTTACACAGGAATTGATTTAATTTCTTATTTTCATTTCTTGAATACATAGGCTAGTATGAATGTGTGAAAACAGCCCTAAAACTGGTAAGAAACTTGTTTTTAAAACATAAAATGGTGTATAAAACAAGACTTTTAAGTCAAAAAAAGTGGTTAGAAATGCTAACTATGTTACTTTTAAAGTCAACAGACACCTACTATACTAAAAACCTATTTGAAATTGCTGAGTGAACACATGGCTACTGCTAATGTTTTTCACACTTGTCACTCTGTCAGTGTGACCTTGTGACTGTGGAGGAAGAGTTACTTACGGCAACCAATTTCGTCTGAGTTATCCGAACAGTCGGTTGTTCCATCGCACCTCTGGCTTGCTGGAATACAACGGCCTGTCCCACAGTGGAAAGACCCCGTCCCACAACCTGAACCTTCACAGAAAATGACAGGATATTCAGATCATCTGTTCAAATCTGATCTGTTCAAAGGTACAAATGCTGTCACTGCAGCTATACTTTGTCAAAAGATACTAATATGCACTTATAAGATAATAAGAAAAACTTTTTTCAAATTCCATTTAATTCTTTTCCAAATTCCATTTTTTTTTAATTATATGTATATTTTTCTGGATTACGTTTTTCAGACACCATCATTACTACCTTAGTTTGCTAGTTTTATGACATTTACCTGAAATAAGCAAAAAAGTATGATGTTTGCAAATAAAATGTCATTATATTTCCATTCCAAATATAACATCCAACACAAATCTAGAACATAATGCTACCAGTTTACTGCTAACTAGGGTAAATTAAAGGTGGGGTATGTACGTTTTCAAAAACGCTTTAGAAAACTGAGTTGGGGCCGAGTACCAAAACAAACTTGTAGCAAATCAGCAGTAAGGGTCGTGTCTACTCATGATGTGGAGGAGAGAGCGTTCAGTGAACAGCCGAGCCGAGCGACAGAAAGATAGAGATGGCCCTCTCGAAATATTCTGATGAGCTGCTTTAAATAAATGTTATGTAATAAAAGCATCAATAAATATCAATATAGATAGTCAGAATTATACATGATTTTTTTTGATGGGATAACAGCTGGTAAGGTCAAAGAACAGCATAATTTCCCACATTAATTCTATGTAGCATTCCTTCCTGAGCTTTGACCTATGATTTTGCCAGCTCTAAATTTTTATCATCCATTAGCTTTTAAAAAAAGGAGAAAACCCACATTCATCTTACTGGCCTATGGGCTTACTCAATGCCGACTACAAGATAGCAACCAAAGATCTACTCCCACAGATCATAAAACCTGACCATGATGGGTTTGAGACATCCAGATAATGTAATGTAATAAGAAATAATGTAAACATTGCAGGAGTTACTACACAAGATCAAGTTCAAAGATCTCCCCGACATGGACAATGCCCTTCTGTACACAACCCATCCAAAGACCTCTTGACCATTCTAGATGCAATCATGCAATATAAAATGATCAATGTTGCAGATCCGTGAGAATTATTTTAGATGCATCCTTGTCTAAAAATGTACTTCTACTTTGTCTAAACTACTGTATCTCATATTGTTTATTTTGTACATTTTTATTGAAAAACCTGTTTCGCATAACAGTTTAAAATGTATGTGCAATAAATGAAACTCTGAAAGTTAAGTACATTGGAGGTGTTATTTACAGACTGTTCAGAGTAAACATTCAGTTTTTGTCTAAAGTGAAATTACATTCTGTATATATACTGAGACTGAAAGAACGTAAAAATAAGTCATTAAAAAGGAGCTAAAAATGATGCAAAATAACACTTAAAATACTTTGATGATTTAAAAGCTTCTTCCGTGACAAAGACTCACAACACTGCAGCAAAAAAAAAAACTTTCTTGATGCTCATTACATCTTGTTTTCCCGAAATTTTATCTTTTTTCTTTTTTTTTTTTTTAATAAATCAAAATTACCACACTTAAAAAAAAAGCGTAGAAACAATTTTCACTCAAAAAATGGTTAGTAAATTTCACAAATAAACAGCATCAACAGTAACACATTTTCAATAAATTTAAATGTGAATAGGGCACTGATCTATATAGTAATATCTAAATAATTTATAAATAAAGATAATAAAAAATAGTAAATAATACATACTGTAAGTGATTAAATATAACATTTTGGAATGGAAAGACTTAAATATAATTTTCTTCAAAAACGTACTATAAATATCCTTAGTTTTAGTTAACTATATGAATTCAAAGGGTTACCCCCCCCCCCCCCCAAATGAAAATTTTGTCATTAATCACTTACCCCCATGTCGTTCAAAACCCATGTCGTTCGTTCGTCTTCGGGAACACAATTTAAGATATTTCGGGTTTGGAACGAAATGGGGGTAAGTGATTTATGGCAAAATTTTCATTTTGGGGTGGAGTAACCCTTTAACTATTTAATTTGTGTGTTTTTTTTACAGTGAATAGAAGCAAATTTGCATAAGATAAAACAAGCTAAATTTAGTGAAAAAATAAGCCCAATGAGCTCAGATATAGTCTTAATTCAACGTATGTTCTCTGTAAACAAATGGTTTTATTTATTATATTAATTTTGCATCTCAACTAAATGTATTTTGTTTTAAGGATGTGTAGATATTTGTACTGAAAATCAGGACATAAATACGAAAACAGATGTTTGCGGTCAAATCAAAGCAGCACCCATTTCAATTCTGAAAAGTAGTGCGCTCACATATTTTTAAGTGTGCATGTGATTGCACTGATGAAGCATTTGTACAACCGAATTGACAGCCAGCGGAGCCAAGCGTGCCAGTCTGTGAGCAAGCAATTCTACAGCCCTAAATCGCCTTGCTTTTGATCTCTCCCTGTGAGTGACATCTGAGGAGATAACGTACCACCCCTCTACCTTCCCCGACGGGCTCCGGGACATATCGACACCATCAGCATAGCTCAGCAAAGGAGCCCTCCATCAGGGGATTCTGATTGTCTCTTGCTGACACTGATGAATGGTGCGTGCTGTTCCTTGTCAGAAATGTAATTAGGATAAATATCGGTACCGGGTGGTACCGTAGCCCTTACACCCAAATTCCAAAAGCAAAGGGAGATGCAAGGTGGAATGACGTGGTGAAGGGCAGGAGGGCTGGAGAGAGGGGGTGAGCGAGTATGTCTTATCACCACTTACCTAAACACACACACAGACAGACAGTCCATGGTCAAATGTATGTGATCTTCCCAAAAGAAGCTGCAGCAATCAAACTCAAAAGTTACCGGAACTTACATTTGAATTTTTTTGTTTTTATTTGGCGTACTATTTATACGCACTTTCATGAGATCGGGTTGATTGGCTTTGCACAGGCAAACACTATTAACATTTTCTTTGGAAAACAAAAAAAAATTTTTCGCAAAAAACCACACACAATATATATATATATATAAATATACATACATATGAATATATATATATATATGAAGAGTACAAAAATAGTTTTTTCATTGTGCATTCCAATTAATCTCAATGAAAATGCAGTTGTTGGTTTTTGGCTAGGTTAAAAAATAACTTAAAAAAAACAGCTAACTAACACAGTAAAACATGATAACATAAAAAACATGATTTTTGAAAATTTTATTATTATTTTATTTAGTTATCTGTTTTTGCAAATAAACTCTCCATATATGACTGTATATATATATATATATATACAGAAAAAAAAAAAATAATTATATATATATATATATATAAAATTATATATATAAAAATATAATATTTCTTTATTTATATACTTACTACTACCCTCTCACTGAGTATTTATTTGTTTGTTTATTTATTTATACTTCTCAAAGGTTAGAGAACACACCCTTTCACTGAGAAGTATAATAAAATGATATCTAAAAATATTTTTTTAAATAAGTTCAGTTAATTATATTTTTTGATTTGCTATTATTAATGTTCATGGATATTTGTACTTTTAATTGATAATCAAATTGATAATTGTAATTGATCTTTCATTCATTTTTTTTTTTAAGAACGTCAGTTTACCGTGTAATGTTTCAGTAAATGATAATGTACTAACAACCACTTTTGAATTTTTCAGCAAGTGTGGCTGTTTGCATCGGTATAACAAGAATCTTATCTGACCTGCGGCCTTTTAGGAAACTCGTGTGACTCAATCAGACAGCTCAAGCGCACGGCGCCCGCCAATAAGAAACTGAGAACTGCACTAAACTATGAGGTCATCATTGACATTTAGCCGACCAGAAACCTTGCTGAAAATCTGAGGTAATATGTTTAGACATCCGAATGACTAAAAATGAGTCTTACAGTGCAATAAAGTCATCTCTAAATGGATGGAGGAACAACTCCCTCTTGTTGTGGAAGCATTTTAGCAAAGATTTAAAGGAACAGTTCACCCAGAAATGCCATACAACAACAGTTTATTATAATAATGACTATAAGGCTCCAAAAAAAGTCAAATATTCAAATTCCTTCTTTTGTTTTCCAGGTTTTGTTCTCAGATTTTTTGGGAGAATTATTCCTTTAATGTGCTTCCTTGAGTATGGAAGCCTGTTTTTTTCCTCACATTTTCAAGTTTATATCTCCCAATTCTGACTTCTTTTCTTGGAACTGTGAGATATAAATTGGCAATTGTGAGTTAAAAAGTGCAATACTGAGGGGGTAAAAAATGAGTATTCTGACTTTATAACTTGCAGTGCTTGTTATAAAATATCAATTGCATGATATAAATGTGCAATTCGGCCTTTTTTATTTTGCTGAATTGCATAATGTTTACTCACAATTCAGATTTTATTTATCACAATTGTGAGTTTATATCTTGCAATTCTGACTTTTTTCTCACAATTTTTGCAATTCTGATGAATGAATGAATGAATGAATGATGCATTTATATAGCGCTTTATTGTGCATTGCTGTACACCCAAAGCACTTTACAATCATGTGGGGGGGGTCTCTCCTCAACGGCAAAAATCCCATGGCACTTCTCGTAAAGAGTAGGGGTGTAACCCCGGTGTCCTGGATAAATTCCCTCTACTGGCCCTTGTCTATCATGGCCTCCTAATAATCTCCATCCACTTGATTGGCTCTATCACTCTCTCCTCTTCACCTGTAGCTGGTGTGTGGTGAGCACACTGGTGCCGTTTATATCATGCAATTGCGAGAAAAAAGTCAGAATTGTGAGATAAAAAGTTGAAATTACCTTTTTTTTCTTATTCAGTAGCAGAAACAGGCTTCCATACTTCTGTACACAGGTAGTTCGTAAAATATTACTACTCTCAATCCTGTCATAAATGGCTCTTCAATATTAATTTAAACATATCATAGTAGACAGCATGTTGGTTCTGTGCCATTGCAAAACAAACACTGTATTAGCAGAGCATTTATTATGTATGAGTCAGAAGTTTATCAGCCTCGTTCCCCATGATGCGCTCTTTAATAATGGATTTCGTCCTCTGCCAAAGGGCCACGGGGGTTTGTGCTTGAGCCGCGGCACTAAAAGCTCAGCGAGGGCCTCCTCATAGCGAGAGGTCTAGACCAAACACCACAGCAAACGCTTTTAAAGCATGCCAGCCAAATGGGCTTCCTTTTTAACTCCTTCAGCAGCCAATTGGGAAACGAGCCTTTTTCCTGCTCAGTTTACTAATGATAAAATTGCTGCTCTACTCGCTCAAAGGAAGCCTTTGTTGGTAGGACATGATCCCGGAGGTTTCAGCAGCGTCTGTAACGCACAGGAAGACAATTGGCATATACAGGATCTGGGAGGTGAGACGCTATTACTGACACCCGCTCGCAAGGAATAGAATTTTAAACATCAGCCACAGACTGTTTCCACACGCGCTGACAAGATATAAGTGAATGAGAATGCTATATTTTTATATCTGATTTTCACCAGGGTTGTTCTCATTGACTAAAACCACAAAAAAGACATTTTTGTTGAAATAAATGTTGATTGAAATAAAATAAAATATAAAACATTTTTAATTCATTTTTATTGATTAATTTCTTTTTTTTTTCATTTTGATTAATTTTATACTATTTTTTATTCATTTTTATTCCTAATTTTTCTTTCCATTCCTATTCAAGTTAAAGAACTAAAATAACTAAAACTAAATCTGTAATAAAAACGAATAAAAACTATACAGATTAATTAATTAAAATTAATTACTTGAAATAAACATAACAGAAATAAGTATAATACAAATACATTTTTTCTTTTTAAATATTTATTTTATTTTCATTCATTTTTCATTTCTAATTATTTTAATTAGTTTCTATTCATTTTTATTTCATATTTACTTCTATTCTAATTTTTATTTAGATTATGTTGAAGTATTAAAATAAGTAAAAATAAAACTCTTTATTTCAATACAGACATAAAAATGTAAAAATGCTACTTGGAATAAACGTTAACGAAACTAAAATACTATATATATATATATATATATATATATATATATATATATATATATATAAGTTTTTACTCATTTATTTTTTATTTTATTTATTAAATTGTATTAATTTTTTGACACTTATTATACACATTAATTAATTTATTATTTATTCCTCATTTTTATTAAGTTTAAGCTGAAGTACCACAATGATAAAACTAAAACTGAAATAAAAATGAATTAAAACATATAGAACAGACATATTTAAGAGAAAATAAATAAATAAATAAAAATGATAAAACCCCACAACAAAATTACTACAATTTGAACTAAAATTAAGCTGGCAACAAAAAATATAAAAATAAAAGATTATTCAAAATATTATTATTATTACTATATACACTAAAATAACACTGATTTTCACTTGCAAATGATTGTTTTCTCTCAGTTTAACAGTACGAGTCATCTATACAACCTATCAGTCGTTGCCAAGAGCCGAAACCTATCCGCCGAGAGCCTGGAAAATAAAGCCAGTGTTTCCTGACGGTATCAGCAACTGGGAAAAGCGACAGGTAAAGTGAACAGCGGTGGGCCTATCCTGTTCCTGCACTCAGCAAAATGAAGCATTTAGCTCCGTCATTTCCTGGGGTGTCTTTAAAAGGGTTTTATTTGGACGTCTTAACTAAGATTGCGCGAATGACAACAGTTATGCGATTGTCCCGGCGGGCCATTGTCAATACATTGGCTTGTATTATGCAAATGCCGTCCTCCTGTTGATGGCGTCTGCGCTTGTTTTTCCTTCCTTCATTAATGTCTTTGCTTACCCTGTTTTGTTCCGTTCGCTGTTTCCTTTTTTGCCCCCCTCCGTCCCCATCTCCTCTCTGGGCATGTCTTTTCTAATTAGCCAACTTAAATCCTCAGCAGGCAAGAATCCCCGAAACTATCTGAGGGGAAAAACAAGGACGCGCCAACGTCGGGCCACAAAGAGAGTGCGGTGGAGGAATTTTCATTAGAATGAAGCCTCCCAAAGGCTTAGACCCCACTGTGAGACCACAATGGCACAATGGCCTGGTTGGCGGGGCTGCAGCCCCATAACTGAAAGTGTCAGCACGCCAAAAGGCCCGATGGAGACGGATAACAGAATGGGGGAATACAGTAGAGCTTCCTGCGAGAAAGAAAGCCGAAAAGAGGCCCATCCTCCTCCATTCTGCCATCCCTCTTTCCCTTTAAAAAAAACTAAAGACACTTGCCAGCCACTAGCAAAGCCCCCAAAACATCTCTGTCCAGTCCTGCGGGGGCCATGGGAGAGGTGCCGCTTCTTTCATCAATGCCGCCTTGTTTTGGGGGGCGGCCGAAGTGAATGCATGTGCAGGAATGGCTGGCAGAGCCCAGCGCCAGAGCTGGCTGACCATATCGTGGAGCTGAGTGCCGCAGCCCGTTTCATATGGAAATGGACGACGCATAATGCAGTCAATTGCTTTACAACTGACTTTGGCTCGCACGGCATAAACGGAGTCGTGGAGAAAAGACCTACTGGTACGCCAAGGCGGCTGGCATTGGCGGCGAGTGGAAAGGAGGCAAACATAGAGTCGGGAAGCCTATTAAACCATTCAGATCGGCGAAGTTGACTGCCATTAGAACGAATTTGCAATGTTTGATACCGAAATAACATCCAAATTATTTGTAGTTTTTTAAATAATCAGCACCAATAGATGAGTTAGTTCCAAAATCTACAGGCAAACATCATAAATAGCGTAAAAATGAACAATAAACAACATTTTTGTATCTTTTATTTATCTAATTTGAATCTATAAAAATAATATTCACTACTAATTCAAAAAATGCATTAGTATGCAGAAATGAACATTAACCTAGATTAATAAATGCTGTAAAAATGCTGTTAATTTAGCCAGAGATATTAGAGTTCATTTAAAATTAAAACCGTAAACAAATTCCATTACTTAAAATAAAACAAACATTAACTAAATTTAAAATAAAATATTAAAAAGGCCAAGTGCCAAGGCAACATTTCTCACTTTTGTTTAGTTGAAGTAATGACATAACTAAAATTATATAAACTAAAACTTAATAAAAGCCATATAATCATGTTTCAAAATATAACAAACAGACAAAAAACAACTAAATTACTAAAACTTTAACTAAAAGTAAAATTAAAACAAAATATTAAGATAAAATATTCAAATCAAATTCAAAATATTAACAAAAACTATATAGATATTTCAATGATAATAAAATAGCACTGAATTTAGTTCAGTTTTTAAATCATCATTAACTAATGTTTAAGAATAACCTAGTGTTACCCAGAAATTTTAATCCATTAAAGGAATAAAATGAAAACACATCATCATTTACTCACCTTCATGTTGTTAAACCATAAAAGAAGCTATTTTGAAAGTCAATGGGGCCCAAAACAACATTAAACCCCATTGACTTTCATACTGACTAACAAAAACATCTTTTGTGTTCACAGAAGTAAGAGATTTATACTGGTTTGGAATGACATGACGGTGAGAAATTGACTACAGGTGGTTAATTTTTGGTCGCTTTTAAGATGCAATGATTTACAGCACATACTCCCTCAATCCAGTGTCATCAGACGTGATCACCATCACACAGGCCTCTCAGCTTTCTGATGGCATCGCAGCAGTGACTAATACGGCCAGTGAGGGTGCTGTTTACGCTGAGAGGATTAGAAGTCTTCATTAGTGCCAACTGTGTTAACTTCTGTTTCTAACACAGCAGCCCAGTTGCTCAAGGACGGTTACCGGAAAGCCCCAGAAGCATGTGTGAGGTTTAAGGAGCACGTGCAGAAGAGGAAAAATGGGATTTCGGTGATTTTCTCACTGTTCGAAATCCAGACGTCATTACTGTTTGTTTAGCTTGTTCACACATTTGTATAATAACCTACACAGAAGAATGAACACCAAACACGCGTCAAGCGGACATGCAATACTTTCTAGAACAATAAACAATGACAATCTGAAAGTCGTGCTACCTAGCAGGCACATTTTCTCACTCATAGCTGTAACTTTAAAAAGATACTTAAGACAAGAAGAATCTTTGGAGCCTAGTAACTTTTGAGTTGCTCTACGAGTACTTGTGCTATCTGTTTCAAGACGGCAAGAGTGGCAACAGTTACAGCCCACTTTTTAAGCAGCCTTGTATATTCATTTGCTCCATAAGGATTTCAAAGTATTCTTCAATAAAGATTTGTAAGCTTTATGATGTTAATATTTCAAATATCATAAAATCTTCATGTCTTATAGTCTCATATAAGAGAAGATTAGAGCTGGACAGTAAGATTTTTCGACAATATAAACAATTAAGTTGAGATTTCCCGTATATCTTTGCTATATGTCTAATATTTCTACGCTTATGAGTTTGCTTCATGATTTGGATAAAATTAGATGCACTTTATAGACAACTTGATTATATAGTTTGCATTCTGTGGCAATGAGCTGAGCTATGTAGTATATATTGTTTTATGTAAATGTACAGTATGTATGCAGGCAAAGTTGGATATACTTGACTAATTTGCGATAATATAGTTACATTTGCGACAAATTTGAGATTTGTTATGTAGTATATACTGCTTTACGTGAGTGTGCTGTATGTGTGCGGATAAAGTTGGATCCAACTTAAAATGTATTGTCGTAAATATATTGTTTATATTTTGCAACAACATAAATATGCAAAGTTCATTGCAAAATTATTAAATATATAGAACATATAAACAGTTGGAAAGCATTTAAAGATATTATCGATTAAAAAAAGATAACTTTGATTTCTCTATGGAGGCAAGGATGCATCTTTTTATCTCACAATTCTGACTTTTTTCTTAGAATTGCAAAAAAAGAGAGAGTCATAATTGTAAGATTAAAAGTCAGAATTGCCTTTTTTATTTATTGTTTTTTTCTGTGGTGGAAAAGGGCTTCCATTGATGTTTACAGTTTTAAAGGAGTCAAATGCAAAAGTGTTTAAGTTATGAACTTTAAAGCTTGCTGACAGCCAGGTTCAGATAAGATCCTCTGTCCAGAATCAAACTGATTTCCTCTCTTAATTTCATGCATGGAAATCCTGTTACTGACCATGAGGCCCCTCACTGATCCACATCTGATTGAGCCAACTGAATGAGATATCATTGTTCGCTGATCTTCACGGTATTGTCTGCACATAATAATAAAAAGGCTGCTGGTGAATGTGACACTGCGTGAAAGTGTCCTTTAGAATCCAAAAACAGCAAATACGTGACTAATGAAAGTGAAAAACAAGTTATAAATCAGCATAATCTTCACTTTTGCAGGCAATGAGTAACACGCTATTGGCTGTAAATATTAATTTACACTGGATGGTTTCACAAGTTGGTTAATAAACACCATGAATTGAGGTGTCAAAACTGTTTAGACTGTGCCAGCTCAGGGTTATTTAAACAAAAAAGCCCAAGTTTAAATTAAATGCATGCTAAACAAGGTAACAAGTAGCTACCTTTAAAGACCTTTGACCCTCAGGCCTGAAACTGAGAGCTTGAGGAACCAGCAGGAAGTGAAGCTCAGCGGATTAGAGAAAGTAACCTGTCCCCCCTCCATCAAGACCTTTTTGGTCATTTCCTCCAAAAACTCATGCTGAATAAAGCTGGATTACAGGAACTCATTCCTGGCTCGCATTTCTGAGGAGATCAATCAACTTAAATCAACAAACTTAAACGTGATGCAAACATATAGCAGCACGAAATCCCAAAAGATGCAACATCCCAATTCTACCTATAATCAAACAATCTGCAATGATTTCATCTCAATAAAGACAACCACAGCTAATTTTTCACTGGGTCAACAGAGTGTTTCATGAGCGGCAATGGTCGTCTTGAGCAGCAGCTGCAGAGTAATTAGTTGCTTGGTTCACATAAGAAGCTTACATACTAAGGGTTGGGCAAAAAGAAAGCAGATTACATTTGGAGAAGCTCTAGCCATGCAACCACACAGAGCAACCTGTTGCTGTCTCAAACTCTAGCTCCCCTCCACAGCAGACTGGTTAAGTCTTTTACAAACAAGCCCAAGCGCAGAAACGTGTTGAATTTGCTTTGTACCAGCAGCTTGGGGTCTGCTAGAGATTGTCTTGAAGTCACATGCTCGTCTCTGTTACCTGGCAACGCCAAAGCCCATGCAAAAGTTCTCCGAGAATCTCAGATCTGAGGGAGGCTTAGTGCGCCACGGCAACAATTACCTAAGAACTATTTTCTTAAACAAATGCACACTTGTTTTGTTTCATTTTCACGATCCAGTTTTATTTTGAGCGAAAATATATTAATTTCTAGCATGCATAAATAAAATAATGCCGTTATTCGCACGAATAAATGAGCGATTGTTCATTTTTCAACACACTTTGATAATCTAATTGCATTATTTCCCAGTTATGTAGGTCAATTAAACCAGAATAATTGTGATATTATGCAGAGTTACTTGCCCGTTACGTCTATTGTTAGAAAAAAAGTCCACTAAAGGGGACCGTATCTAAAACAAATCTGAAGTTAATAACAAAAGTCGCAACGTACCTTGACAATCGCAATGAAGCACGCATAAAGTTATAATGAGGAGAAGTTGGAGGTGCATAGTGACGCACGGTCCCGGCTCATGAAGCCGGCCAGATGGAGCTCTTGGGACTGAGATGCAGTGAAGTGGCTCTTACTCACTTGTCCTGGGCTGATGAAAAAGGGCGTGCACATGACGCTCCCCCCTCGGCTCGACACACAGGATCAAATCCTTAACTGGCTCCCAGGAACCTGTTGAGCTCATTGACTCTCCTGCATAATGTGTGCATGGTGCAACAGTCACAGTATGTGAAATATTTACAAATCACTGGTATTATTGCTGTAATAACAATAATAATAAATTGATTGGTGTTTGGTGATGAGTTTTCAGCTCAAGGTCTGCATTTAAAGTCACACCAGAGGTGTTCAGATGAGATCAGGACTTTGTTTTCTGCAGACCAGTCAAGTTCTTCCACACTGACTGAATCAATCATTTCTTTTTTAACCTTGCCTTATACACCGAGGCACTGTCATGTTAGAATAGAAAAGGGTCCTGTCCAAACTGTTGCAATAAAATTAGAAGCACACAATTCCCTAGAATATCATTATATGCTTAAACATTAAGATTTGTACTCATAGAAATTACTAAAGTAGTCAAACCTGTTCATTAGAAGGGGGTGACCCAATACTTTTGGCAATATAGCACCGCTGTCTGCTTCCAATTTAAACTTGTGTTTGATTTAACAATTAATAGAAATGTTCATTCAGCCTATTCATTTTGTCAATAAACTACTCAATTATGAGAAATATTGTGTCAGCAAAGTGTACATCATTGTCATACCAGTTGAAGTAACTAAATAAAAAAATACGGAATATAATGCCGAACACAGTTTTAAATGTGCTACTTAAGGTCAGTGAGTTTCTATAAGGTGTCCAAGATCTCATGCTTAGCTAACAAATGATCCTAAAGTGTTAAAGGGAACCTTTTATGTCCGAAACTCTTAATGTGATCCTCAATTTACAATTTTCCCACTGAATTAAACATTTTAAACTAACCTAAGATTTTGTCTAGTTTCTCAATCTGACTGGCTTAGGTTATAAGGTTATAATTTAATGTTAATCAAATCAATTATTTACTCAATCTAATGCAAATGTGTCAAAACAAGTCTGCACCTTTCGCACCAACCACAGAGTCGTGGCGACATCTAGTGGTGAAACCCGGGCACTACACCTGCTTTTTTCAGCCCAATCTGCTTAACCTGAGGGGGAAACACAACACAGACATATCTACATCAGCAGGACGTGTTATAAATGTGAGTTGATTAAAAAGCTGAATTACATTCGCAAATGTAGTGAAAGCACGCGACTGGATGCGCTGTTGCTAGGGGCAACCGGGGACGCTTTGAACAGCCACAGAAGCCGTCGCTGCGGTCGAGGCGCCTTTGTGAAGAAACCTGGGTTTGTTTTTCTGCAAAAATACAGCTTTGAAAGATTCAGCATGACATCTCCTCAGAAAATAGACCTCAAAACGATGATCAAAGACACTAAACAGGTAAGCGATGTTCTGTTTACGCTCATTTCTGCAACTGACACGCATGATCTGTGTTTGCCTGTCGACTGTTTTGATTTTGCATTCGTGATAAAATCGTGATTTGAAACACATAATTCGCCCAAACAATGACAAAGCAACTGGTGGCGCATTACTAAATTACAAAAAAAAAATAATAATAAAGAAAAGCCCCCCCGAAATTCAGATTTACTTCATTTTAGTTAAATCAAAAGTTTTAAATATCTGCATTAAAATTGTATAATACCTGAGGCGTGATACTCTCCTTGCAGTTTGTGAGCTTTTTAAACCCCAAATTCTCCCAGTATTGTAAACACCGGGGCTTGTTGTCACATTTTTATTTATTTTTAAATTTTTTAACCCCGTTTAGGCTACCATTTTCATGTTACTTCTCCCACTTCAGTTTCCACCAATACTACTTAAGAAAATAAAAATAAACAATACAGTTCATATAACACGCATCGACTTTTTGTCATAACATGCCTCAGTGACGTTGTGAAGTTGTCATAATGGGCATAAATAGCATAATGCAAGCAAATGCAAAGTGTAACTTACAAAAATAATAAACCATTGTTTTGGTCAAAAAATATTACAGTTAGTACGCAGTATAAAATTATATTAATAATACTTATGTATTTAAAATGTGACAACTTGCCCCAGTTATGAAAACACAGATCATTTCAAATCTGCCCTTATAATATATTTTGATTGCTTGCTTGCCTTGTGTATCCCAGTGTGATTTTATTGTTAATTTATCTAATAGAGCAGCCTAGGCGATAAACCTGGGTCACAAGCATTGCAAAACAAGGAGGGAATTTTAATTAATAATAATAATAACTAGAAAAGGCGCAGCTATGGAAAAGTTTTGCAAATAAATAAACAAGCAATCATGAGGAAATGGGAAAATCCATGAAAACTTGCAAAAATACCGGATTATAATGTCTCTCAGATATAATAGAAGCCCTTGATGAACAATTACTATCAAATAATAAGATTAAAGAGAGAGAAAACTCTCCCAAACATAGATTATATAAACAGCATACAGACCTGACTCTACCAAAAGCATAGAAGGTATTAAACAGCAAAAAGACAAACCTCACAATAATATGCATGTATCCATAACTAAACTAATGAATCAACAAAACTATAACAAAATGATGTGAACAGGTGAATGTGAGCCTCCCTCCTGACTGAAATGGTACAGTCCCATTTCCTGCTGGAGTGGCAGAAGGTGGTGCCAAAGCCCCTTTTTGCCTGATTGTACCAGCAGCCACTTCTGTAATTCTACAGCTGAAGATATATAAGAAGTGTGCATCCTTCATTAAACTCTAAGGTTATTAAGTACCGTTTCTCTCTGTTTCTGTATTCAAAATATGGCATACATTCTGTATACTCTACATTTTTAAAAGCATATTAGGCTATACACTGTATAAAATGTAGTTTTAAAGGCTTTTAATTAAAATCCATGCAAATACCCGGATGTTTTTATTACACAGGGAAACATTGTTGCTGTTTTCACAGGACCAGTCGTCAGATTATTAAAATGTTTAGTACATTACATGCCCATTAAAGTTTGTTCATCTTCAGCATTTTACAATATGATGATATTAAAGTTTTTGTTTGGAGGATTGAGAAAAAGGATTGTAATTTAAAAGTTTAAGACAAAGTTTTTGCTATTTAAACCTCCTTGGCTTTTCAGTTCATTACATTTGCACTATAAATTGCAGTGCTTTTTATTTTTTGAAATTATAAAAGTGAGTGATAGACGTATCATCCAGGCTGATTAATCTGCAATATTTGGCCATTTAAAGTCATTCTGCCAACATTTTTGTCATGGCACAAATATTCAAATAATGTTTACATATTTTTGAGTGAATTTTGAGTAATGGTTATAATAAAAAGTGTTATTTCGTGTACTTTAAATTACATGCTATGACTAATTAAAGAAATAATTCACCCAAAGATGAAAACTGGCTGGAAATGTTCCCACCCTCAGGCCATCCAGGATTTAGATGAGTTTGTTTCTTCATGAGAACAGATTTGGAGAAATGTAGCATTCCATCACTTGCTCTCCAATGGATGCTCTGCAGTGAATGGGTGCCGTCAGAATGAGAGTCCAAACAGCTGATAAAAACATCACAATAATCCACACCACTCCTGTCCATCACTTAGCATCTTGTAAAATCACTTTTGTTGTTGAATATAATGACTGACTGAAATGAAATCGTATTAGCACAGGTTTAACCCCAGATCTTAATCTTTCCTATAAGGATATGGACGATGTGCACCAAGCCTTGGAAAAGCTCAGAAGTCTCTCCCAGGTAGAAAGGACAGAGGCAGAAGTGCTGCGTTCAAGAATCGACGAGCAGTCGACTCTCATCTGCATCCTGAAACAGAGAGCAGACGAGATGCTTCTGCGCTGTCAGGCTCTGGAGAAGATCAACACAGAGCTGGAGAACCTGAGAGCCAATGTGCAGCTGGAGCTGGAGAACGAGAGGAAGAAATCTGAACTGCTGGAGCAGAGATTCATGCACCTGGCCTCCAACCACCGAGAGCTGATCAACTTCAAGAACGAGTACAAGAGCCAGAATGCGAAGCTGGAGAAAGAGAACGAGAGACTCAGGAAGGAAAATGAAACACTTTTCAGTCAGGAAGTGCTAGAAAAAGAGAAGACCATCCTCAAACTTACTCAAGAGCTCAAGGAATTGGCAGAGCAACACAAGATACTAGAAACAGAGTATCAGTAAGGAACGGTTCTCAGTTTCAGTCTGTTCTGGAAGTAAAAGCCTCATTGGTGTCCATAGAGAAATACATTTTTAATGAGAACACCACTTACAAAACAGCCAAAATTGACTTATTTCTGGTAAAGATTACACTAACATAGAATTCATAATGCTGAAGAGAGACCTTTTTCATGAGCTCATGCTTATTAGAACAATTTATTGATTTGTTTTTTTTAAATACATATGGAAAAAATAAATGGGAAATATACTTCCAGAACTGAAAAAGTGGATGGTCACTGTTTACTTGATGTCCTTCAGTGAAATAAGTATTTGCCAATAATTGTATGATCCCAACAGGGAGAAAACAACAGGTTTCCAGATTAAACTGAAAGAACTGATCAACCTCCATCAGATCAAAGAGGCTTCTTTGAAGAACGAACTGAGTGACACCCAAAAACAGCTGAAGAATGCTGTAGAGATGTGTGCAGGTACAGTATGTATTCGACATTTTACCAAAACCAAATAATAATAACAAACTCTTCTTCAAATAAGAAACTTGATTGTAGGGTTGTTAAATGCATAACTGTAGTTCATGTTAAATGACATTTAAAATGGTGTTTCTCAGTTAGGATTGTGGAAAAACAACAATAAATGCAAATATTAAAATGCAAAAATATAGTGCACCTTAGTATAGCAAAATAATTAGCTTCTTAAATAGTAAAATAGCTTATTTTCAAAGAGAAAACATATTTTGTTGTTGATGTACATTCAATTAAACTCTATACAGTGCTTTGGTTTATATTTATCTAATAAACTAATGAATTAATTTTAATGCTTGATTGATAAAGTATTTTTGTGTTGTTGTCCTGGTACACTGCAATACACCTTACACATTTCTTTCCAACAGAGTTGGATCTCAAACTAAGACAAACTCAGGAAAAAGAGTCAATGAGGGAGACAGACACTCAAGAGAGACTGGAGAAACTCATGAAGGAAAAGGATGAGCTTATTGATCTCTCAATGCAGCGTGGGAAAATGATACTGGTAAGCAATGAAACAATTGTTCAGATTTCACTAGAGTGACCATACGACCTCTTTTTCCTGGACATGTCCAGAATTTTTGATTGCATAAAATGCCGGGGTTTTGGCTTACGCTTACGACATACGTTACATGTACGCATATTTGCAGTGCTTTGACCGTTCTGCGTAGATCCCACCTTCTCGCATGCCACGACTGGTTGATTATGCACAATGCCTGCATGCTATTAGTCAAACTACTTCTTTAGTCATTACCTTCAGCAAGTATGAAGGATCCCGGCCAGGACACTTCTAGGAAAAGAGGATGTATGGTGATTTCATGTTAATTATCAGTTACATTACTGTTTGTTTTCAGATGGAGTTCTAATGATTTCATTGTAATGTTTTAAAGGACAAGCAAGTTGAAATTCAGGAGCTGGAGCGGAAAAGGCAGGAAGCTGAGAACTGCAGACTAGATGCAGAAAACAGGTATGAATCTCAAAACACATAAAAAGACTTTTATACATAAACACTAGACTTTTTGTATGGATAACACATGCCATGTTTATTAAAGGAATAGTTCACCCAAAAGTGAAACTTTCATTATCATTCACGCAGCTTCAAGTCATTCCAACCCTGTCATTTTTTTGTCTTTTTTCCTTCCATGAAACATAAAATTTGATGTTAGGCAGAATGCTTCTTTTTCCATTTGAGGAAAGTCCATAATGAATAACACTGTCAGGCTCAAGAAAGTAGCATAACAGTATGATAAAGGCAGTCGTCTTTAGGTAAAAGGGTAAAAAGAACATAATATATAGTCAGAACGGCATAAGGGTAAATTTGCATAAACCAATATGACAGACAATAGATCAGTTCAGTCTTTCTTTATCACTTTTGAGTTTCCATTCACACATGAAATTACCATTATCCATATTTTTTTTCAGGTTTGAAACGGAAGCAGCAGCTGTGAACAGTGAATTAAGAGTGAAGGAACTACAGGACGCCTTAGAGAGGGCAGAGGACACCTGCAATGAGTTGAAAAAGGTCTGTTAAAAGAAAACCTGCATGTATATTGGACATTTTGATCTCAATGGCATATCAATGTTTTTACATATCACATTTTAGGAGTTTGAGGCATTTAAAAAGCACAGCAGTGAACTGCTTGGAAAAGAGAAGGAGTTAAACTGCAAACTTCGCCACATGATCATCTGAGCCATCCATTCCATGTGTATCATCAAAATCAGCCATAATATAGCGAAAAGCATTCACTTTCTGATCTGACAGCGGAGCTGGCTCATCGCACATGGACTGGTTGTAAATAATGAAGGGTCAATTGAGATTTAGAGAACTTTTTTCCATCAGTAGGAGGCAGTTTATAGTATTTCTGTAGGGAAAGGTGAGTTTGATAGTTTGCAAATAGGTTGGCTAAACTGTGACTTTTATAAATAAAAATGAGCATTTTTAAACTTCCACTGTGGTTTAGCGTCGACTGTCACAGGCTCTGTCATGATTATTAGAAAAACTCCTAAAAATGTGATTCTTTTAAAAAAATCTCTGATCATCGTGAGCCTTAAATTCAAGTTAAATATTGTTTTTCAAATAAGGGAATTTTTTAACTAATTTGCCAATTTAGAAGATTTTCAAATGCCACAACGTTTTTAGCTCTCTTCTACCAAGATGAGCATATCATATGATGCTTATCAGATTATTCAGGGTTTCTGCAGGTTTTGTAAAATGTCTTTTTAAGACCAAGTAAAGAGAATTTATGGAATAATTTAAATGGAACAAAATACATCAGTCTGGTCTCTGAAAGTAAATGCCTTGTATTACACTTCAAAGTCTGAAAATACAACTTCCAACCAATCTCCAAAATTACATTTTATGTCTTGTTTTATGAGAAACTGATTTTGTTTATGATTATGATTAAAATCTGTTTATGATTAAACAAACAAATACCTGCCAGTGGGCATGTTTTAAGCATGAACTCATTTAATTTAGTTAAATATTTCAGAAAACAAGACTTCATATTTTCTATTTGCTTATCAAGATTTAAGAATGTTTAGATATTTGTATTAGAAAACAATACTTTTTTGCAGTGCAATGCAACATTGGCTTGACTTTATGAATTTATGACGTTCTGCTCCGATTTAAGACTTTTTTTTAAGGACTTAATTTGTGGAAGGACATTTTAAGACATGCAGAATAGTGAATAGTTCACCCCAAAAATAACATTCAGTTATTATTTGCTCACTCTTTTTTGTCAATACAATGAAAATAAATGGTGTTTGGATTCCACAATTCTTCAAAATATCTTCTTTTTTGTTCTTCAGAAAAAAGAAATGCATTTGCATTATTCCAAACATTTAAAAAACCTGAAAAATAGATTAAATTGGTACAGATTACCACTATTTTGGAATTGAATCATCGTGACAGCTCTATCTAATGCTCATCCGTATATATGCAATAAATCGGACTGTTCTGTATGTAGCCTCGTTCCCGAGAAGATAAAACCATTCAACTGTGTTAGTAAAAGCTCTCAAGCCATATAGCACGTAGAAATGCAATGCTCACCTTCCAGTTCCACTTCTTTCCAGCACTTTAGGTCATACATTCACCATGTATTCCTCCGTGCTCTGATAACATAACAGAATGAAACTGTGTTCCTGTCAGGTAACAACAGCATGTCTTCGCAAACAGCAAGCTTCGGTATAAAATCACAGTATTTTGCTGATGTTTGCTCTTGGTAATTTTTAGTGTAGTAATGTTAGTGTCTTTCCTGAACTCATTTGTGGGCAAAAAACAGGTAGTTAGCGTAATTGTATAGTGGTCATCCGGTCTGCATCTGTATATGTGTTTTATAGAATAGAACATCTGGATGGATTTATAGATGTTCATACCTGATAGCATGTTAGTCTTGAGTTAACTAGTTAAAGATGTTTTCATTGCATTTACTGATGAAATATTTGAGTCCTAATTTGAGGATATTTAGTTATGTAGCAGAGCCTTTTCTTCTCCAGAAATGATGGTGCTTCTAGGGTGTTAACCCGGGAACTAGCTCAGATCTTTAACCTTTAAGGTTAGGTATGTTAGTCCTTATATCATCCGTGTGAGTTTTTAATGATCGTGAGGTTGCGGTCAAAATGCTGGATTCTTGTTGTGTTCTCGTAACTGCACGTTGCTGTAGCCGGTGTCACCATTTCATGCATCTTATCAAGTTGAGGCAAGTTTGCATCCGTGCCATAACTGACCAGTGCACCTGCCCTTTTATTGCATTTGACCTGGTCAGTGGTTCATCACCCCATTGCCATGACAATCTTTTTCCTCGGAAGTGCTGCGAATATGGGAATTGCCTTATATGGGAATCACTGGAATGGTGTGAATGACTCTGTTTCTGTGACCTCTTTGTTTTGTCAGTTGTAATTCTTTCCAAACATACTGATGTAGAGAGGACTTGACTGTTAAGATCATTTATTTTAGATGATATGTAAAGCATTTCAAGTACAAATAAAATCAAAATGAGAAGTACATTTTTTTTGTAATTGTTTGTGGTCCTCCAACTTTCTTATAAGAACATCCCTGAAAAAAAATACGTCTTCAACTGGCCTAAGCTGGTTTGCGAGTCTTGAAGCTGGTTTTAGAGATGTTTTCTGGGAGATCAGCTTTCAAGGTTAGCTTCAAAATCCAGTTTTTTAAGCAGTGATGTCCAGGTCACATTTTACTCCAAAATTAAAAGAAAAGTCTCATTGTTATAATGGTTCAAGCATGGTCTAGAATTTTGCCAAAACAGCAAAAGGATGGATTATGGTGTCGTGAGGCCCCTTTTGGACCCCCTTTTGTCATACTGCTTTTTTTAATGTCTAAATCGTGAGATTTAAATATGAAAAAAAAGTCACAATAATGGATCACAAATAGTGAACAACATAAAATATGCAATAATATTTGTATAATGTGCAAATAGTCAGTGGCACTCATTCAAGCTTTTTTATTTATTGGATTTTTTTGGCATATTAATTTTATATCTGCATTTCTGGGTGTCAGGCCATGATATTCTCTTATTACTATCAATTCTAAACTTTTAGCATTGATAGTAATAAGAAAGCAAATCAGAATATTAGAATGTGACACTGAAGACTGGAGTACTGGCTGCTAAAAATGCAGCTTTGCATCACAGAAAGAAATACATTTTAATATATATTAAATTACAAAACTGGTGTTTTAAATCCTAATAATATTTTGCAATATTACTGTATTTTTTAGCAAATAAATGCAGCATTGAGAGAATAAGATAATTATTTCCATAATGCATCCAGTTGCCACATAACTTCCTTAACTGTTCAAGCCACCACCATTTCCGAGTTTCCAACTTGTAATTACGAGCTTGACAAAGTTGTAACGCTTAGCCGGAAACTCATAATTATAGTAAATCCAACATAACATAGAAGTTTACATCCAGTTTTTTAGCTGTACCAAACAGTCCGTTAAGTTGCATGATATTGCAAACTGCTATTTGTTATCAAATTATTTTAATATATGATTTAAATTTTTATTTTGATATATGATCACTAGTTTGTATCGCAAATTCTTAGTTATTTACCTAAAGGCCTAGTGGCTAATAAATCAGAAGTCTTGCACATACACGGTGAATAGCTTACTTCCGTGTTGAAAAATAAGCTGGATAACGGAGCTTGAATTGCAAACTGAAAGGTGATGATGGTGGACCACCTCCTAAAATGACAGGGGTCCAAACTTGCATTTCTGGAAAACTCCCACCACAAATGTTGGCTCCACCCACAGCTGAAGCCACGCCCCAGCAGCTGCACTTTCACCCAGACTCTCACCTTCGATGCTTATTATTAAAGAAATGCTGCCTTAACAGTCATTCCAGTGTGTCGCTGTTCATTCTCACCACAGCTGGAATTTCTAACAATGGAAAGAGCAGAGCAGTTACTGAGCACCGTTGCATGCCTTTACTTGATTTACTCATTCTTCAGAGAAAAATGCACCATTTGTGGCTGAGCTGCACCTTTAAGATTGCCTTAGTCCTTTAGGTCAAGAGGATTGTTTGGCTTTACCTTTGAGAAACAAAATGTTCTTTAGTAAATATAAATATTTTGTTGCATTGATGAAAGGTTCACAATAGAACATAGATAATATAACAAATGTTTAAACTGAGACATTTTACACTTTTATCCACTAAATGAGCTCATTTCAAATTTGATGCCTACTACAGGTCTCAAAATAGTTGGGACGGGGGCATGTTTACCATGGTGTAGCATCTCCTCTTCTTTTCAAAACAGTTTGAAGACGTGTGTGCATCGAGGTTATGAGTTTCTGGAGTTTTGGTGTTTGAATGTGGTCCCATTCTTGCCTGATATAGGTTTCCAGCTGCTGAAGAGTTTGTGGTCGTCTTTGACGTACGTTTTGTTTAATGATGCGCCAAATGTTCTCTATAGGTGAAAGATCTGGAGAGATTTGCATCTCTTTCACAGATTGGAGAGCCTCTGCCCATCTTTATTTCTGAGAGACTATGCCTCTCTAAGACATCCCTTTTATAGCTAATCATGTTACAGACCTGATGTCAATTAACTTAATTAGTTGCTAGATATTCTCCCAACTGAATCTTTTCAAAATTCCTGGCTTTTTCAGCCCTTTGTTGGCCTCGTGCCAACTTTTTTGAGACCTGTAGCAGGCAAATAGAATGTTCTATTTTATCATTTTGCAAACATTATAAGAATTTTGCCTTTGAATGTTCTCTGAACAATATGAAACAAGTTTAGAAATGTTAGACAAGCATCCAAATAATGTTTACAAAAAATAACATTCTATAAACAATGCACAAATAATTTGTGTGTGTGCAAACATTTTGAGAAGATTATTAAACACCAAAAAACTTTGAATGAACATTGTAATAATGTGAAAGTAAGAACATTTGTTCAGAACTTTCAGAGAATCTAGTCAAAGTTCTAAGAATGTTATCACTGGGATACTATCAGATGCCATTTTAGGTTAATATAACTGACTAAAATAACAAATTTGACATGATGGAACATTGACTACATTTAAATGATATTTCCGCCATAATGCAAAAGCTGGCAAAAACTGTAAAAATGAACACTGGGGAGAACATCTGAGAAAGAATCTTCTGCTTTTCATTCTTGTTGCTGTTGAGATAATAAAGATATTTCTTTTCTGATTTCTTACATTCATAGATTTCTACCATAATCCTTATTTATGGTTCACAATGGTATTGAGAGGGAAAAATGTGCTGTTGCAGAAACAAAGCATTCCATAGTGTCAGTCATAGCCTGCGGAGTCTGAAACTGAAATCTCTGTCACCCACAGCACAGCTGAAGAAAATAGCTTCGGCTTCTGGACATGCAAACACTTGTATCATACTTGCACTTTGGTCACAGGTCACATACGCTCACACTCGGGTCAGAAACCAACTGGGACTTGGGGGTGAAATGGCACCAAAAGTGATAAAAATGCCCCAGATAATATATAAACTGTGCAAACATTCCTCTTTTCTTTTTTGTTGCCATACTGCTATTTTTCTGTTTGTGCTATTTTATAAAATGTACAGCTCTATCCGTAAAGTGGAAAAAGTATTCTCCTTATTATTAATAATTTATAAGACTATTTAGTGAACGTATGTTTCTGTTTTGATAGTCTTTTATCAAATAGTGTTTGATGCCATGCATTTTTTAAAATACTTTAACTTTTTTAAATTGATTAAAAGTGACAGTAAAGACATAATGTTGCAAAATATTCTATTTCAAATACATGTTTTTTTTTTTTACTTTTATTCATCAAAGAATGCTGAAGAAAATGCATTACAGTTTACACAAAAATATTATGCGGCTGTATTAAAAATGGATTAGATAATAGCAAATCAGCATTTCTGAAGGATCATGTGACTGAAAAGTTTTGTATCACAGGAATAAATTATATTTTAAAATATATTCAAATAGAACATTTTATAATATTACAGTTTTTACTATATTTTAATCAAATAAATGCTGCCTCGTTGAGCAAAAGAGACTTTAAATATCAACTCAAACAGTAGTATATACACCATAGTTTTGTGGAAACGGCTCAGTATTTCTTTCAGAACGCAGGGATGATCTCACTTTCTCACATTGAGGTCGTATTTTAGGCCAGTTCAACACCCCTGATGACCTGGACAGAGACGGGACAATGCTAAAGAAAAGACTAGAAGAGGTCAAGCCCTCTGATCACCATGACAACCACCGTAGCATCTAGTGGAATGTCTGAAGAAAGACTTGTAAAACTAACTCCACCCATATCCCCCTTTGTTTGCTTCGTCTCATATATCTTGAGTCTGTCTTGTTGAATAAAAGCTCAAACCAGCAGTAGTAGATCAGCAGAATAGTTCTGTGAGTATCTGTACATCCGCATATCTTTTCAAATTCACAATGACAGTTCACCATGAACGATTCGGGTCCAAAAAGGCCAAAAAGTAGAACAAAATCATAAAGGTAATCCATATTTAGACTTGTGCGCTATATTGCATGTCTTCTGAAGCCATACTACAGCTTTGTGTTTGAAGTTCAGCAGTTCAGTTTCATGAAAAACTGACAGACTTTTCCTTTGTGGATCAGTTTAAATGAAACTTTAATGAACTTAATATAATATTTAGGCTTAAATTTAAGATTTATGTATTTGAATTGCATATAAAATGTCCATCCATTTGGATTACACAGCTTCAACATGAACTAATAAACTTAATGTGATGCATATTTGTCAATCAAATCAAAGAGTTAAGATTTCTGCACTCCTGGTGTAGTTATACTATTTGCATCTTTGATTTGATTAAATTTGCATATTTTCAAAGTGCATTAATTCAAATAGTTTAGAATCAGTTAAAACAATTAAATATATTGAGTTAAAATGCTTAAAAGCAGTGGAATAAGCAATATTCAATTAATTAAAATGTATGAGATTGAAACAAATTGGATTAATTGATGGTAAATATATATATACCTGGCTATTGTGTATTCAAAATACATTCAATTTTTAGAAATTTTACCATTTCATTTATGTATGACTGAAAAGTATGCATCACATTAAGTTTATATTACTGTATGTTAAAACTGTGTAATCCAAATGGAAGGAAATTTGATGTGCAAATACATAAATCTTACATTTAGGCCTAAATATCTTTTGAGCATGATTTGTTTTTTTATGAAATAATTGGCAAAGGTACATGAGACACATCTATAGTGCTTACTGCTGTATGCTTTTAGATTCACTCTCTCTGCAATCTTGAGGGGAGACATGCAGAACTAGTAAAGAGTTTGGTGGGTCCTCCCCTAAACAGTGGGAGGGAAATGGGCTGTGACAGGACGCCGTCTACTTCTGTTGAATCAGGCAGAAGTGCAGTTCACTTCAGAGTCTGCTTCACTCACTCACACGTCACCTGAGGAAAGCTGAGCTGCACACCTGCACTGCTCGCTTGTGGAAAGAGGCTTTGCTGCCAGAGGTGAGTCACTTTTCAACATCTAATAAAAATATGAGCCTTTCTTTTACTGCTGTCTTTGAGCTTTGCATTTTTAGTCGGGTAATAAAGTCTCTATGGAAGGTAATATAATACCATAATGTACAGTACATGCCAAGCAGGTTTGTATAAAAATAATATCAGTGTGAGTTAAAGGTTTTATGTGCCCTTGGAAATTGTTCATGTTTGAGGAAAAAATGCATTAATTCACAAAGAAAATACGAAAATGTGTTTTGCATATAAATAAAATGAGAATAAATGATCTTTTTGTGCATGTGACATTTTCATGTCATTTAAGCATGCTTTCTTTTTACATTTGCATTATTATAAATGTTTTGTAATGTATTAAACTAAAGGAAATAATGCTTTAATTTTCTGCACTTTTGTTTTTAAATTGTGCATTTTTTCCATATTTTTTCACACTAATTACTTTTTTTCTTATTGACATTTTATATATACAGCCTTGAACTAAGCTAAATTCTCTTCATGCAAAATATAAATGTCTAATTTTTGTCCTTTGATTTTGGCATGAAATATGATCTTGCAGAGAAAGAAAATGTATTTTGCCTAAAGAAAATGAGAAAAAAAGTGACTATTTTTATGACATTTAAACATTGCTGCAATTTGTTAACATTTTGTATTATAAATGGTTTTGTAATGTAATAAAATAAAGAAAATAACAATCAATGGCCTTAAAATAAGATTAATTCCCCTCATGAAAAATGTTATTTTCCTCTTTTGTTTTTTGGGGTAAATTGTGATCTGGACATGTTCTTTTCCAGTTTCAAATATATAATGATTTTGCAGGAGTGGCAGTCATGGCTCATACGTTGAGCTGGTCTGTGTTGTGTTTTGTTTTGCTGAGCGTTTGGGCTCAGGATTTCTATGAGCAAAAAACTGGACCAACAAGAGTTAAGACTAGAGGACAGACGGCAGCCGCTCTGCAGAAACATGAGGGTCAAGGTGAGGCGTCTCTTTGTTGTGTGACAGTATGCATGCATTGATTTAATTTGTAGTTAGTAAGCAAGTCTGTTGTAGATATTGTAGATATTTTAATGATCCAATCAATTGTCAACGGATAAAATCAAGTCCTGTCCTACATGTTTTCTTATTGAATATCCTGTTTCACTCAAATTTGTCAATGGGTTGCAAATGCATTTGATGTTGACTTTAAACCATGAATGCGGTTGTTCTTGACACCTAATAAGGATATTTGTTTCTCTTCTTTACTATGTATGAGCTATAAACTCATGGGTCACCATCAGTGCATCTCATGCTGTCTAAGAAACATAAAGCTAGTTTTATGCCTTAAACATGCAATGTCATGTCAGGACATACTAGCAGCATATTTAAAGGGCGTCTAGGAGGAGGATGTGTCTGGATGTAGTGATTTTGGTGCCCTGACGCGTTCAGTTCTCCTAACATGAACATGATTTATTCATATCTGTATAAGACCCGGTAGGCCATGTCTTGTCACTGGTGACATGAAGACTGATGAGCTGCTGTGTTGAAAGTAAGATCAGATGACAGATTGCATTGCTTCGTGAGTCCAAAAAGGATCATTAGGAGACTTAGTGGATTAGTGTTCTTTTTTTTTTTTTTTTAAGAAAACATTGACATTTTCTGAAATATTCTAGAATAATGTAACTTTTTCAGAAAAAAAGACAAATATCTAGATAAAGGACAGGTCTGAGCACTATTCAGAAATTATTTAGAAGTGAATTTGCATTTTAAATTCCCAAATGAATTGAAGATGTAAGGATGCAGAACTGGAATTCTGGAATTTGAATTGAATGAAGCATGAAAAATGGAATGACATGCAAAGAAATGCATATTGCTGCATTCAGTCTACTTTTTGTTCGTTTTTAAATAAATAACTTATTTTATAGATCAATTCATTATGAACAATTATATAATTTATTTATTTTACAAAATGTTATCATTCAATCAATTTACTCAATATATCTAATATGTAAATATATGTATATGTATATATGTTATACATATATTTCCTCATTTGTAAGTCGCTTTGGATAAAAGCGTCTGCTAAATGACTAAATAAATAAATAAATAAATATATTTATGTACATATGTATATGTATACAATGTAATTTACTTAAAATATTGTAAAATATTATGTATCTAATTATTTAATTTACTCAGTATATATAATATATTTAATTTATTTAATATTTTATCAAATATTTATTCTTTTCTTAATATGCATAATGACTGTTATTTTACGTACAACATATTAGATATTATTTCTGGTAACACAAACACACACATTATTTTATTATTGACTAATATATATATATATTAAATATAATAAACTGACTTTCACTTTACAAAACACTTAATTTCTCACAATGGTCTAATTTACTCAATATATTATGAAATATTACATATCTATTTATTTAATTTACTCAATATATGTAACATCTCTAATTTACATAATATTTTATAAAATATTATATATTTATTATATCAATTTTGATTGTGTTATATATAAATTTTTTATATTTATTTTTTATAAATCTGAAAACTAAGTTTTGGCCATTTTGTGGTGTTGATAGCTGTTACTTAATGACGATATTAAACTTAGTACAGCGAAATATGCTGAATCATATTCTACATAACAGGGAACAAATTAATAATTAGTCAAAATGAATCATATTTATGTTTTATTTTTTACACATTTATGTTTTGTCACAAAACATATGGTGGACTAATGAATTTCCTTTGTTGTTTGACTGTGGTGATGTTGTTCGAATTGCAACTCAGTAAACTCCTGCCTATTCAAGTCATTCTGAATTTACCCAACTGTATAATAGTTGAATCTTTCTTTAGCACTGCTCTTTCCCTTTTTTTCCCATGCTGTGGCATCAGCTATCTTGGATGAGGACTGCAGTCTGGAGTTGGCCTTCCTGCTGGACAGCTCTGAGACGGCCAAGGACAACCACCAGCAGGAGAAAAAGTTCACTATGGACATTATAGAGGGCCTTCAGAGCATCCGCTTGGACACAGGCCGCAAACTCAGCTGGAGAGCGGCCCTGCTTCAGTACAGCAGCCACGTCATTATCGAGCAGACCCTCAAACAGTGGAAAGGCTCGGAGAACTTCAAGAGCAGCATCGCTCCGATGGCCTACATCGGCCACGGCACTTACACCACCTACGCCATCACCAACATGACCAAGATATTTTTGGAAGAATCGAGCCCAGAAAGCATCAAGATCGCCCTGCTCCTCACAGACGGGACTTTTCATCCCAGAAACCCTGATATCTTCTCTGCTATGGCTGACGCAAAGAACCAGGGCGTGAAGGTCTTCACGATTGGCATCACCCGTAGCGCCAATGAACCTGCCAACACAGCAAACCTGAGACTGCTGTCCAGTACGCCAGCCACCAAATTCCTCTATAATCTACAGGACACGAACATCATGGAAAAAGTCATAATTCAGATTGTAAGTATGGTTTTGCCAATCAATCATTGTGCTCTCACACTAGGCAGGCCCACACAAAATTCTCCACAAATTTCTTAGAACTGCTCAAATTCCAGCAACTTATATTTGTGTTCATTATTTTGGCTTCGGCTACCAATAAGGGTATATTCAGCTTCATTTATTACTGTTCACCATGTTTAAAGCCATTTCACAGATTTGTTTGGTAATATTTAATTTTAAGGTCTCCTTGTTCCACAAGTTACATTGTACTTACTTACGTACTAAATTATGCATAATTACGCAAGTAACCCTAAGCCAAACCCTAACACTAACCATATAGTAAGTGAATGTACACTGTAACAAGGACACAAGGACCATTTTTCCCCTAAACTGAGTTCAGGAAATGCAAAAAGTCTCCTGATTCTGTCTGGGCTTGTTCAAGAGTGAAAGCGTTATAAGAGTTACAAGCTACAAACACTTCTCCAGCAGAGAAGCAGCCATCTCTGTGTACATGTTTGGGTATCTATACATATTTCCAGATTTCATTCCGTTTCAGTTCACAAGCTTCCATTTTAGTTCCAGGATTTAACTTGATTTGTGCATATTTTAGTTTTATTATCCATTGGTAGATTACAAAATTACTGAAGATCATACGTTTTCACACAGCCAATTAATAATATAAGCTGGACGATCCATTAGACTAATTCAAACGGTAGCTAACTGCTGAATCTTTGTGATCTAATCTTTTCTTTTGCTCTGGATATTAATAGTTTTTGCACTGTATGTTTTTGATTCTCTAAAAAGAATTGGTTCAAAAGAGTCATCTGGAATTCCAAACAAGGTTCTAGTTCAAGGTTGTGGTCAGTTCAATCCAAATGAACACTCATGACTCAGTTCTTAAAATTCTAAAAGTGACATTTATATATTCTCTCTTTTTTATATTCTTTTACATTATTATTATTATTATTATTGGGTCTATTCAGATGATCCCTCAGACTGATTCAAACGTCTGAATCTTTTTGAATGATTCATTTAAAGAACTGAGTAAACTCATAAGAGTTATTTGGGGTGTTTCTCAAACGGAAGGCTGCATCCTACAAAGGCTGCATTTCTCGTCATCAAACGTCACTGAAGGCCATCTCAATCGGAAGGATCCTTGGAAGACAGCCTTCGTTTCGCGTCTTTCATTTAGCTAAATTTGAAGGATGCATGGGATGTATCCTCCGCGACCGTAAATCACAAAAAACAAAACGAGTCAGTACTGAGCTTGTCTGAATTTATTATGAAATATAAGACAAAAATAATGTTTTCGGACATGAAAGGATAGATGTTATCTTTTGTTTTGCTGTAAATTACTTACTAAACGCTAAACTGCCAATAATTTAAGCCACAGGGAGATTGTAGAAGGCTGTGATTCATTGTATTGCATTAATAGAAAGCCAAATAATATAAAGATTTGTAATACAAAGTATTTTTCCAAAATTAAGTTTTATTAGTGTTTTTGTGTCGTGACGGTGAACATATGTGACGTAGCCAAGCACACTTACTAGACGGTCTCATTCTAGCGTTTATATGCAGAGGAGGAGTCTAACCTACAAGACTCTGAAGGACTGAACTAGGAAGGATGCAGCCTTCCGTTTGAGAAACACCCTTGTTGTGCTGTTTGATTCACTAAGAATCAAATTACCGATTCAAAAGAGTTATTCTTATGCTGTGTATTAAACGCTGACAGAGTAAACAGTTAATGTTGGGATTTCGTTCCCAATGTTTGGAGATCGTTCAAAATGAATAATTGGAAAATCGGTTTGCTGGTCTTAGTTGTCTGGTTTTTAGGGTTGGATTTGCTAGTTGATCAGGCTGGGAGACCTTCTAAACCAGTTTAAAGCAGATAAGACCAGCTAACCACATTTGACACTGTATTTGGACACACAGAAGATAATATAATTATGTGCTGTTTTTCTAGAGTTTTGGGACCCCGAGACCTAATGATTAGCCTTTCTACACTTCATTTACTATAATTAAAGTAAACACATCCTGTGGCTTTTTTGACATGCATCTGGGTTTATATATTCCATAAATCCTTGTTGTTATACTGATATGTTAAAGCACGTTTCATATTTCTCATTTGTGCAGAAACACTTTGATATAATTCCAATGTAAAGCAAGACTAGGCATGTTAAATGATACTGTTTCCTTTAAATCACATTTGTTGCTCTGGGAGATTTGTATAATGTATGGCCTGATATTAACTGTTCATACTGTTTACCCAAACTGCACGAACGAAAGGCTTGCCAACAAGCAGCAATTATAATATATCAGCTAAAAGTTTCTTCTTGTTACTCTCTACACAGGCTCAGCTGGCAAACGATGGGGTAAGTAAATAATATTAAAAGTCTTTTATGATATTATGCATTACTGCAGCATTGAGGAATAGCTAATTATTCTCCCATACGCTGCATTGTGCAGAATAAGAAAGTCTGATTCATTCTAGTGAACCAGTTCACTCCGATTAGCAATTTAAATAAACTGATTTGAAAGATGACTCACTGATGGGAGTCTCCACACGGAATTATTATGTATCTAGTTATATATATATATATATATACACACACACCCACACACACACACACACAAAAAGTGCCAGAAAGTAGTTTTTACACATCTCTGCCTTATTGAAACACAAAACAAATAAGACTTTTTCCATTTATTTACACTCTTTTCTCTATATTTAGTGTCCTCTGTCCCAGAAGTGTGCTTGCGAGAAGGGTGAGAAAGGTCCCAGCGGACCGGCGGTAAGTATTTTCGCTTTAAACTTCCTCCAACATGGGAAGATGTTTCCATGCGAGCCCACAGGAGAATTTTTCTCCTTTTTTCTATTCCTAAGAGGTATGGATTCCTTTGAGGAACGTCAACAGTGGGAAGAGACAGGCATGATTCTGACATTTTGGATAACTGCTTCGCTTTGTAAAAGTCTGGATAATTATCATTGTCAGGACCCCTCAGCACCACCTTGGGCAAAACACAAAATAAGATTCCTCAAAAGAAGTCTCCTTCATGTTCAGACTGTTGAAAGTGAAGAGAATGTAATTGCATGTTTTGGCTGAAAACCTTGACTTTCAAACATCTATGGGTCCAAAATTAATGTTTTGCCACACCTGCCAATAATGGGTTAATAGCCTTAGTAATATATATATTTTTGCAGTTATTTAGCATTTTTTTCCTTGCTTTTTTGACCACCATTACCACTTTAAATTAAGTTTGATAACATAGATGCACTGAACATATTCAGATTGACTTGAAATTAAATTATATGAAACTGATTACTCTTTTAACATGGTTTATAATGCTAACCTGTAGTGTAAAAAAAAAAAAGTATAGAGGGCCGGATCATGTTAGAGTCAGTTATTCAATGACAGACACCTAACCATCATTATCCAGGTGCTTTCACCTCTCTGGGATTCCACACATTCTCATAAATAACAGGCCTCAGTAATTGTTCTCATTAGTTTAACCTCCTCTGGTCAGCACTTTTAGCACTGACCAGGTGCCAAGTGAAGTCGTATAATAAACTCAAACTCCAGACTGTCCTTGTTCATTCATATTGCAAAAAAAAGAGTTATATGGGATATTTCATCCAAAAATGAAAATTTTGTCATAATTATTTTACCCTTATGTCATTGCGAACCTGTATGAGTTTCTTTCTTCTGGACATAGGAACATAGCTTGAAGAATGTTGATAACCAAATAGTTTAAGCAAACAGTCCCATTGACTTCCATATTTTTTGTCCACACAATGGAAGTCAATGAGACCTGAAACCGTTTGATTACAAACATTCTCCAGTATCTTCTATTGAAGAAAGAAATGCATACAGGTTGGACTATCCCTTTAAGTGCATGCTCTGAATTTTGATTGGTTAGTTTTATGGGTCTAATAAACCCATCGGACATACGAGGTCATTCATTTTTCTATTGAGCAAATATTTTGGGTGGAGTTGACACTGCTTCTCACTTTCTCCTATTTCCTCCGCAGGGAAAGAAGGGTCGCCCAGGTGAGGACGGAACCCCTGGGGCTAAAGGTCAAAAGGTCAGTATTTTATTTTTATTACTGCTGTCTATCTGTCATTCTCTGTGCCGTGTGCTTGCTTCTGTAGATGCACATGAGAAATGTGATGAGGAAGCTGATGGTTATACTGTTATGTTTTTGTCGCTTCATATTTTTACTTTAGATTTCATAAACACTTTTTCATAATGAACAGTACAGGAATCAAGACTGACAAACCGTATTTTATGAAAAATACTTGTTTTGTGTTCTTGTTAGGGTGATTCTGGTTTGAGTGGACTTCCTGGTCGTGAGGGTACAGAGGTGAGGGTCACAAAATCACTGATATTGTGCTACATGACTGAACGATTGAAAAATATTTGAGTAAAATGAAGTATGTACCAAAGAAAAAAAAAGGTTTTCTAAACCTAAAAATGTCAGGTGGTGTAATCATCAACAAAATATTAATCAGATATTGTACACAATAATAATTTTCAAAGAATTTGGTTTAAAAACGGTTAAATTATTGTGAAAAATATATATTTTTTCTATTTTACGTTTATTTACACACACACACACATACATATATTATTATTATTTAGTCATTTAGCAGACGCTTTTATCCAAAGCAACTTACAAATGACAACAGAAGCAATCAATTATAGTATTAAAACAACTAAAATAGATCCAAAACTAAAAGCTAAAACTTTATAAATACTACCTATACACATTTTAAAAATAAAGAAATTAAATAAAAATGACAAATGCATACAACAAAATTTCAAAACTTAACATTTAAATGAAAAAAATAAAAATAAATAAAGCTAAAAACAATTCAAACTATTAAAGAACAAAAGGTATGAGTATAATAATGATTCTAACATAACACTAAGCCAAACACCAAAAAAAAAAAACTATATATATGTATAAGTACAACCACACACAACTATACCACAAAAACTATATACATATATATATATATATATATATATATAGAATTTATAAATGTGTATTTAATTTCCATTTAGTTTGTTGAAGTATTAAAATAATTCAAATTAAATAAAACTAAAACTTAATAAAAGAAATAAATTCAGACATTATTTAACTAAAATTAAAATAGATAACAAATACAAATCACGACAGTATAGTTTATCAGTAATCCTAAGAAATAACACTGAGCCAAACACACATGCTAAAAACAACAACTTAATTACATTTCCGGAATTCGGGTTGTAGATTAGTGTCACATCATTGCCCAATATGCAAGAATGAATGAATTAATTAATTAATTAATTAATTGATGCATACTATGAATAACATCTTCCTGTTTTGCTCCCAGGGGAAACCAGGCTACAAAGGACATAAGGTACTAAATCCCTGCACCTATTCATAATATATTTATGTGGAAGCATATGAGATTGTCACGACTATGATTTTTTTCTGACCGTCTACAGGGTGAAAGAGGAGAATGTGGCACTCCAGGGATCAAAGGAGACAGAGTGCGTAACCCTTCAGAAGTTTCTGCACACTTCTCCAATATGATGTGAACACAATAATAGTGTATATTTTTCAAATGCTAAATTTGTTTATATTGCACCATCTGATAGGGTCCTGAAGGTCCAGTCGGTACTCAAGGGTCCAGAGGTCTGCAGGTGGGTCTGATACATTTATTTCATATTTATTTTTAAATAAATCTGTCTTTATATTTAAACATATGCATATGTATATCGAAAATGTTTAATCACGTTGTTTACCGTTTACAGTTGTCTTCTTTTAAAGCCATACTGTGGTTTAAAGACTTTAACTTTTAAAGTGTTGTAACAAAAATTGTTTTGATAGTTGTAAATTATTTGTGAAATGTAGTAGCGATTTCTGAGTGTGAATTGTTTAAAGTAAATCCTACACCAGATTCTTTTCAGTGTGCAATTGATTGACAATTGAATAGGTGGCCGTTCATTTTTGAATATGCAAATGAGGTTTGAGTGAGTTGTTTACACCTGTATTTAGATCACCTGAGACAGATGTTTGTACCATTCATGTATTTCAAACTAAAAACTTTCCATTCATTATTTCAAACTAAATCTGAGAGCTTATTTTTAAGAATGCTTGTTTCCAACACTTCCAAAACTAAAAATTAAAACATAATTGCGACATTTTATATCACAATGAGAACTTTTTTCTAGTCATTCTGAGTTTCTCTCACAATTCAGACTTTTGTCTTGCAATTCTGAGAAAAAAAAAAAAAAACAGAATTGCCAGATGTAAACTCAGAATTGTGATATATAAACTCAAAAATGTGTGATATAAATGAATTTGGAGTTTATATCTCACAATTCTGACTTTTTTCCCCTCTGAATTTGTTAGAGAAAAAAAAAGTTAGAATTGTGAGATAAAAGGTTGCTGTTACTAATTACCTAATTTTTAATCCCGTGGTGGAAACTGGCTTCAATATATTCCAAAGGAGGTAAATGTTAAAGGTGCCATAGAATGCATTGATACAATATTTTAAATTGTTCTCTGATATCTACATAGAAGGTATGTGGCTTAGATAAGGGGAAAAATTCTCCAGAAATAGTTTTACATGTCCATTTAACCCTAAATTTCTCCCCAGAATGAAACGGTCTGTTATTGGCTTATTTGGAAGGGTCATGAATAATAATGTTGAGCTCTGCTCTGATTGGCGGCTCATTTCAGTAGCTCACAGGAAGGAAACACAGGGAAAATATATTTTTCAATACTTTCTTGCGCAGTTATATCGTTGGGTAATTATACTGTAAATAAAATGCAGCCATCAGGGATCCGTTATTAATATGCTGGGCATTGAAAGTGCTTTAGAATGCACGATCGCGTTTTACTTTCAGTTTCGAGATCGAATGCACTCTGTTTATACTATGGAGCGGCAGTACTTAACACACATTTTACAAGATCAGATGCTTGTCAGTGGTTCTCAGGATCTGTAAATCATTTGCCATCATCCGCAGGCATCTCTCCTTACCCTGTTTATGTGATAAGTGAAATCTACAGCCAGCAAGGAGCTAACCATGTCCCTTCAGTGCAGTGGTCGGCAACAGTATGGGAGCGGAGTGGACCGAGGAGCAGATTGGGAGTGTCGTGGTTTTCACTCACTCCAAGAGCGCTCCATCAGGAGTACAATTCATGCCAACGACCCGTAATATAACTGCATATTTAGCAAGAATTCACATGTTAATATTTAGCTAGCTTGATAGAGAAGGATCACTCAAATCAGAAAGAATGTGACTATATGATGACGCAATGGACATGAGAGGGAAGTTCCTTCTAGTCTAGATACTGAATATTTTGAGCTGAAAGCATGATTTAAACAAGTACTACAACACTTGTTCACATGCAATCGCTCTCTCAATATTCAAACAAATGTAATCTTACAGTGCTACTTCATCTGTATCCGATTTCGAATGAGCAGAAATCTGTAAGAAATGCATCGATCGAATGACGAAAAGGTAGTTATTTTCATCACAAACAAAATTTGCACCGCAAAAAGCAGCTATTATAATGCTGACTACCATGTTATTAGTCCTGCACAGCCTGGAACATTACATTTATTTCCATGATCTGCCATTTTCACTGTTGTCCTCGCTCGTATTTCTTCACAATACCTGCAGAACTGTTCTGATTCGCCTATTTTTCAGTGGTCTTTTTTATTCATGAGATTTACATAAGGAGGAAACAATGGTGCCTGAGGCTCGCTGTATGTCATTTCCATGCACAGAACTCTTATTATTCAACTATGCCAAGATAAAGACAGTTTTCCATTCTATGGCACCTTTAAAACACGTTCAATTTCCCCCAACATATGATTAACCATACATTTTACTGTATTGTAAAGCAGCATAATGCTTTGGTGTCTACAGATAATGTCCTAGAGACTCAAATGTTCATGCTAGACACTGTAACATACCCTTTCATGTTTCCCCTGCAGGGTTTATCAGGACCACAGGGTGACATCGGACCAGAAGGCCCACAGGGAAAGAAGGTCTGTGGCTTATAATCACAAACCATTATCCTAAAAATTTCAGCTCATTATGTTTAACACGCACACCTGGAAAAGTTTCACTGTCTCCAATGACTCCAGAAGCCATTGCTTATTCAGCATGCTATTATGCATGAGAAAACCCATGCACTGGAAGCTTGTTTGTTTGCTATATCCATTAGATAAAATCCATTAGAACATTCTGGCCAAAATGAATGAGAAATATTGATGCATTCATATTTCTTTAGAAGGAATTATCATTTATGTCATTTCTGACTAAATGATGCACTCTGAAGGTAACAGGAGGTGCAGAATACAGACAGACTTTTAGATTTCACTCCATTATGTTTCTAGACCTTGACAAGGACAGTATGATATATTTATGTAAATATTTTATGCATCCATTTACAATGCATTTGAGATTTTCTTACTTGTTTTAGTCATACTTTTAAAGGAATAGTTCATCCAGCAATTAATTTCTTTCATTATTTACTCCTCATGTTGTTTTAAACTCGTATGCTATTATTATAATTTTTCTGTGGAATACAAAGCAAGTAAAAACAAATATTTAAAAGTTAATAACATGCTTTTTTTTTATATTGACTTTGGCTATGAACTATTATTATATTGAAAATAGATGCAATTCTTTGAAATTTCTCTTTTGTCAATGATTCCAATGAAAACAAAAACAAAAAAACATGAGGATGAGTGAATAAGTTATTTGAATTGTTAGGTGAACTAATCCTGTATGTTAGACCAGATCCTCTAAGTGGTTATGTCTGTAGTGCAAAGGGTTCACAAACTGCATCCAGTTTAGTATAAGCATGCCTTGCACTTGTGCTCAAAGAGGGGGCGAAGGTGAATGAACGTGTTTTGACATGTTTTGGATTTCCTTTAATATAGGTCTGCTGCTCTGCCAGTAGTTTCCCCTTGTTTTATTTAACTGCAGGGAGCATTCAGAAGTTTAGACACCTCTGCAGATGTCCTCACTAATTAGGGATCCTTCTTATGCACAGTTTAAAAAAACTAGTGTCACAGACCGTCATGTAAGACAAATTGTTTTGTACTTCCTGTTTATCATCTAAAAATAGACCGCGATAATAAACAGTCATTATTATTTTAAATAATAATCCTTACTCCCTGAGGTTAACCAGTCAACCAGTGAGATGCTAGAAAGTGCTTGTCAGGTCACCAAATGGACTATGGGTGGTCTGAGATTATTGTCCTGGAAGCTAATAACAGTACAAATGTGCATGATGGAAAAATGCTGTGCAAAGTATAAATTCATGCACAGACACGCAGGTGACGTGAACAAAGAGAATTTCCAGCCTGTGGAAATGCAGCACAGTAAGGGGATATTGTAAATGTCATGAGCAGATTTGTGACTGCTTGCACTAAGCTACTTGATTAAATTGGATTGTATTTTGTATTTTCTGACAACAGTTCATCTTTATGTGGTTCAACTCCTGGTTGAAAATGAAAGGAATAGTTCACCCAAAAATGAAAATGAGCTGAAAATGTACTCAGGCCATCCATGATGATGAGTATTTTTTTTCATGGGAACAGATTTGGAGAAATGTAGCATTCCATCACTTGCTCACCAATGTATCCTCTACAGTGAATGGGTGCCGTCAGAATGAGAGTCCAAACAGCTGATAAAAGCATCACGATAATCCACACAAATACAGTCCATTCATTTAAATCTTATGAAGTGCAAGGCTGCTTGTTTGTACAAAAGCAAATCCATCATTGAGACGATTTTACTATAAACTGTTACTTCTGGCCAAAATACAAGGTCATGATCCATAATAACACTTTTACAGATGGTGCAATGCTACTTAAGCACCCTAAATATGGACAGGCATCGTAAATCATTTAACGGTTCTGGTTCCGACTTTAATTCCCCAATTACAAAGACTACTTTTAGTAGTTCTGAGGTGATATATATATTTATATAATGATTTATATATCATTTACTCACTCTCATTGTTGTTCCAAACCTGTATGAATTTCTTCCTTCTCTTTAGCACAATAGAAGATATTTGGAAGAATGATGGCAAACAGTGACAGGTAGCCATCGACTTCCATAGTATGGAAAAAGATACCATGGAAGTCGGTGGCTACCAGCAACAAATTAACATTCCTCAAATGAAAGAAACAGGTCTGGTACAACATGAGAGTGAATAAATGATGACAATTTTTTATTTTTGGATGTACTATCCTTTTAAATAAACACATACATACATACATGAGACCTGATTTCTCTCATTTCTCTTATGAATGTGATGTTTAATGAATTAGATGCATCTAATCAGTTAGTTTTGTTTGTATTTAATCACAGGGTGAGCGCGGCCCTGCTGGCCCACCTGGAATTCAGGGTGACAGTGGAATTGGACTTCCTGGATCAAAGGTCAGCCGTATTTATCTTTTTGACTGCAAATTCACTTAAATTCTCCAAAATCGCAGCAAACAAAAGGACTTCAAAGCTGGGGAAAATGCCTAAGCTGATTTACTGGTTTTAGTGTGTTTAGGAGACCAGCTAGACTATCATAACACCAGCTTGGCTGAGATGTAAGATCAACTTTGAGCAACAAACCACCTTAGGCTGGTTTAAGATGTTTTTTGTTTCCTTTGACTTTTCATGGTCAGTGAGCCACCTTAACCATGCACCCTACAAAGCCTACTGTATCATATTTGTTACACAAATTTTTAAGGCCTCCATATGATCAACATTAACAAACCTTTACTTAAAAACCGTTGCACACAATCGACAACATGTCCTCTATTGTCCGATTGAGGTTTATACTTTTTTATTATCATTTAGTCATTTAGCAGATGCTTTTATCCAAAGCGACTTACAAACGAGGACAACAGAAGCAATCAATTGTAGTATTAAAACAACAAAAAAAAAGTCAGTAGCAAGTAAAAGTCCTTTTAGTCTAATTGTATAAATGTCCAACATCAGGTCAGGGTTTGAGTGTGTTTTACTGTGAAATCGTTACTGATTTTTATACAGTAAGCATAAGAATAGCTTTTATATTATTAGTAATATTTACTGGACTGAAGCAACGTAGGTGTACTTAACTATCCATATATCATTCATTAGAAAAATCATATTAAAAAAGTATCAAAAAGTAGCTTTTGAGGAATGTAGTTGTCTAGTCGCTCCATCATTGCATTGCATGTTTTGAAACTACAAAGCTTTCATCATAAAACTAAGCATTTAATATCATCTTACTAAGACATATTATTGTGAGATAAAGAGTGAAAACTGATATGTATATGCATTTTATATAAGTAGTCTGTTATATAAAGATCTCATTTACATTTCAAGCCATAAGAATTTCATTTGACTTTTTGGCCTTACAAATATCACCATCCGCACCAAATTGCGTACAGTATTTTTTCTCAGTTTGAATAAAAGGTGATTTTCATTGTGAAAATAGAGTATTTTCTATAGAGTATTTCTTACTTTTTCTCCTGAATTGTTCACGTCTTTGATCTGTCTGCAGGGAGATATGGGATTTCAGGGGAGACCAGGTCCTCCGGGTCCGCATGGCATAGGCGAGCCAGGTCTGCCTGTAAGTACAGAAGCAGAAATTCAAACAAATTCAGATTCCACAACTGTTTACTGATCAGCACACATTGAATTTACACCCATTGAATTTATTATATGACATTTTTACTCATATTTCTTCACCAAATCAGGGGCCTCAAGGGCCACAGGGGGTTCAAGGAGAGAAAGGACCAGCAGGAGAGGGCTTTCCAGGTCCAAAGGTAAGGTTAGCCCAAACACGCCATGTTCTCACTAATGTCTCTATGCTCTTTAATCTACCTGGAGATCAAGCCAAAGGCAATCTGAGAAGATCAACAAATGCATTAAAGACTCATAATTTTTATAATACCTCATTAGAGGCTTAAAGTTCCCTGGTAAATCCTCATTTCCAAAACCAAGGCTATTAATTATTGTATGTTCCATATAAATTAGCAAAGCATTACCAGCCTGAGGATGCAAGACAGAAGCAGTCTAACTAGGTCTACATCTAAGCCAGAACTGTGCATAAAATGTAATCGTAAATGAAAAATACAGCAAAGAAATGTGATTCATGTCAAGGAGAACCTCGGTTGCTTGAAAACCTTCACACAGTAGCTAAACTAAATTATATCTCAGATTTATGATGATATTCAGTATTCATGAAGATGCCAATCAAGTTTTGAATCAATTTGAAGTGAATGAACTGAGGGGCATTTTTAGGATGTTTAATCAATAATTTTGACCCATTTTTTCCAGAGAAATAAATGTATTGCTTTGGATTCATAAGTGCTCTAGATATATCAAATGTTTTGTGAACATTATCATAACTTCCTTTATCTTTAAGGGAATTATTGCGAAAATGATATCACATTTAATCAAGCCATCTTGCATTTGTAATTTTTTTTCATATACTTACATGTTGACTTTTCTTATCAATGTTCTTTCATCAGTTTATTTTATGCTAATATTTACAAATTAAATGCATTTGACAATAAGAAATAAGTGTTATCGTTAGCTGCAACTAAAACCATTAAAAATAGTTTTCAGTAATTGAATAAAAATAAAATAAATGAAATAAAAATAAAATAAAATAAATGAAATAAAATAAAATAAAATAAAAAAATAAAAATTAAGTTTTAAAAAAACTTATTTAAAAACTAGTTTTTTAAAATTAAAAACTAAAACTAAATAAACTTTTTTTCAAATATTTCTCTACATGAAAAAAAATAAAATACTAAAACTAAGTAAAATTTTTAAAATAAAACTAAATTGAATACATTTAGGAGACAATAATACATTTTAAAATATAAAAAAATAACATTGGAATGTATTGCATTTGAAGGTTTTATTTTAATTACTGTTAATTAAAGTGCCCCTATGGGTAATGAAAGGTTCATATTTTGGTTTTGGGATTCCCCAACAACAGGTTGACATGCATGCTAGTTCAAACGATTCGTCTAACGATTCATTTTTCCAAACCACTCCTTTGCGTGACGCTAATCTGCGGTGATTGGTCCGATTGGTACATTTTCATTTCATCATGCCTGTAATGCCTGATAAAGCAGCATTTGTGAGCGCAGTGCTGCTTTGTGTAGCCCAGAGTGTAGCCTAAAGCGTTACCGGGGAAATCAGGTGTTTTCTAAATCCCACAGATGAAGAAACAATACATGCAATGCAGTAAATGCATCTGAATGGCAGAGAACAGGAGGCTAGCAATTCAGAGACACTGGGCTGATGACGCCTCTTTTGTTTGACAGGGGGACCGGGGTCTGGAGGGGCTGAAGGGACCAAGAGGACAGCCGGGCACTGGAATCAAAGGCGATAAGGTGGGCTGTAAATATATCAGCCCATGAATGGGATTCACACAACCACACTACCTACAACACACAAAAGGCTTAATGAAGTATGTAAACTGGCCCTAAGTTCCCATTTAAATGCCGGGGACTTATGGGACGGTAATAAAGAGTGAGAAAGAGCAGATGGGAGGGCGGCGCAGCTCAACTTACTGTGGGAAAAGATGAGTTCTGCTCACCTGCTAATACTGAATAAAACACCAGTCATTTCTTATGCTCAAAATAGACAGATTATTACGTCCCTAAATTAAATCTCAGGATTTTAGAGATGCATTACTCTATCTGAAACGGACTCATCTCTTTTGTGTCTTCAGGGTGAGTTTGGGCCTCCAGGTTTACCAGGACCGATTGGACTCCCAGGGCTTGGCATTCAGGGAGAAAAGGTGATACGACGTGTCTGTCCTTGACTTATGTGTTCTTAACTGTCCTTGCCTTGTTTAGAGGGTCCAATGAACTCAGTTAAACTCAGTGCTCAGTTAAACTGTACCTTGCCATAACAAACAGACAGATGAATAGTTACATAATCCTTCAGAAATCATTCTAAAATGCTGATTTAAGAAACATTTCTTGTTATCATTCTACCATTCAAATGTTTGGTTCACGTAATATTAAAATATATAAAGAAAATAAAAACTTAAATAGCATTAAATTGATTGAAAGTGACAGTAAAGACATTTATAATATTACAAAAGACTTCTAATTCAAATAAATGCTGTACTTTTGAACTTTATCAAAGAATCCTTTAAAAAAATAAAATCACGGTTTCCACAAAAAACGAACCAGCAAACACTGTTGTTGACATTGATAATAATATGAACCTTTATTAATCTTTGAGCATCAATAATATTAATCGATAATAACTAAGCAGCAAATCAGCATATTCAGTGATTTCAGAAGGATAATGTGACACTGAAGACTGGAGTAATGATGCTGAAAATTCAGCTTTGCGTCACAGGAATAAATTACTCATAAAAATATATTCAAATAGAAAACATTTAGTTGAAATTGTAATAATATTTCAAAATATTGCAAAAGTTTTTGATCAAATAAGTTAGCATTTGTGGCCATAAGAGATTTCTTACAAAAACATTTAAAAAAAACAACTTCTAAACATTTGATTTATATATGTGAAAGACTTTCCTATGTTTTTAAATGCAAAAAACATAAAAAATGTAATGCAATGCTATGTTTATTATTTCTATCGATCTTATATGTTGGGTTTTCTAATGCAATATTTCTCAATATCAGGGTGTTGAGGGTCCGAGAGGGCCTCCTGGAGGAAGAGGAACACCAGGAGAAGGTTTCCCCGGTCCCAAGGTTGGTACTGCAAAAGGCTAAAGATTATAATTAATGGCAAGCTGTAATAGGAAATATAAAATTTGTTCTTGGCTTAATATTTTGATTATTTTCCATTTTGTTCTCTAGGGAGAACAAGGTTTACCAGGAGAGATGGGAACCCCGGGACAGAGAGGGCAGGGCGAACCTGGACCAAAGGTTTGTGTTCTTTAACCCGGGGTGGTGTAGGCTCAAAAATGTATGGGAAATTTAGGATGGAAGCTAGTTTTTTTACCATGATGAAGACTTTACAAGATGGCACTATTAAGTACTGATATTATTTCTTCAGGGTGAACCTGGTGCATCAGGACTGGCTGGTGTACCTGGACTTCCTGGAGAGGATGGAGCTCCAGGACAAAAGGTAACTCCGCTTTCTGATGTCTGGACTGGTGTGAGGTCATCAAACATGACTGAGATTGAGTGTTCTGCTGATAAGTCTCTAGGCAAATAGGCAAGTTAAGCGGATATTAAATGCATTGCGTTTCTCTTCATCAGGGTGAGCTTGGGGCGACAGGTTTTAGGGGATCTGAGGGGGCTCCAGGAATCGGCACTCAAGGAGAGAAGGTACAGTACTTCAGACTTTCAGATTTTCTTTCTGTATGAGTATATTGTGATTATCATCTGGGATGTCAAAAAAGGCTTAAGTATCATTATCTACAGTATATGTTGACTGATATTCTGTGTTCTAATCTTAATAGGGAGATCAAGGCCAACGTGGCATTCGAGGGTTGCCAGGTCCTCCTGGCATAAGTGGCCCATCCGGACCAAAGGTGAGAATAACTAAAGAAATGGAGCACAACATTGGTTCTGGAAGTATTTTAACATTTTCTCTATTACAAAAAGTTTTAAATAACAAGTTAAATAACTATGCTGTGAAAAAAAGCAACCAAGTCAGAGAATTGCATCATTATGAACTTTGATTGAAAGTATTTGAAAATCAGAAGACAAAGACAAAAAAATACAAAACAAATGCAAAAGCCTGATTGTCTTATATAATTAACTTTGCATGCCATGAAGCATCGCAAATGATTTAATAAACACAGAAATGTTCTCACAGTAAAACTATCTATTTATAATCACTGAGTATAAGTATAAAAAACAGTATATTTTACAACGCAGTACACACTACTGTTCAAATGTTTGGAGTCAGTAAGGCCACCAAAGCGTTTTTTCCAGAGGCTGGCGTATTTTTTTCAATTGTTCTCAATGGAAGAGTTGCGTTTTTAAAACGTCAGGAGTGTGCCGAGAGTGTCTTTTTCGTGCTGAGTGCTTGGGCGTTTTTCCTCGGCGGCCAGAGTTGAAGAGTGTTCAAACTTTGGGTAAAGCACTGCGCTCATCACTGTCATTATCTAGTCAGCTAATCAATCACAGTGCAGGAGGGGCGGGACTAATACCGACCACCCTGCTTGTACTACGACTGAACAACATTGGAGAAGTTTTAATATTGCTTGTCTCCGAGTATTTATGTCTTTAACAGATGGAACTGGTGGACTACTATATTATTGGTATGAAACACAACGCTTGTAGAAACATTTTTTTTCGTGAGTGCTTGCCGTGAGTGCTTGCCGACACGCAGCCTAAGGTTTTTTTTAAAACAAATTACTTCTATTCCGCAAGAACACATTAAATTAATTAAAAGTGACAGTAGAGGCTTTATAAAGTAAAAAGAAAATATATATATATATATTTTAAATAAATGCTGTTCTTCATCAAACACTTCATCATGATTCATCATTTCCACAAAAATAGTTATTTTAAATGTTTTAACAGTAATTTTGATCATATTTTGATCATTTTACAAAAACCTTACTAACATTTTTGAACGGTAGTGTATGTTTACTGCAAAATATTAAAATTTCTGCAAACATGAAAGAGTACAGGGAGAAAAGGAATGAGGTTTCTATTCCAGAACCTTCCTGTTGTGCTCTATAGGGAAGGATTAAAACAATAAAGAATAACTAAAAGAACTAAATATAATATTTAAAATAAAACAAAAAGATGAAATGTGAGAAAATTGGATTTTTAACTCCAAGCACTCATTGTTTGAAGTAGCAGTGCAATAAATGCCTGTGGTTTCTCACATAGTTTTAGCAGTAATGCAGTGACATCACTGCAACATTACACTGTTGTTTTGCAGGGAGAGCCAGGTACGCCAGGAAGGCTGGGCATGCCAGGATTACCTGGACGAGCTCTTTCAGGATCAAAGGTAACAACGCCAATCTACTACAACTGTGCCAGTCCCTACAGGCTGGGAGATTGTATTAATGGCCCACTGCCAACACTATGAATCAGAACGTTTCTATTTCACATTCATCGTAGCCAACTTAGCAATAAAACAGAGAAGTAATAGTATGACCTCAACTTCTTGTGTCTTCAGGGTGATGTGGGTCCCGCTGGTCCTCCCGGACCGATTGGAGAGACTGGTTACGGTTTGCCTGGACCAAAGGTGTGCTTTTTAACCTGTAGAAAAATGAAGAGCTTGATTGAGCAATATGTATAACTGATCAAAAGTGTGGAATAACTCAGATTTTACAATGTATTGTAATGATTGTGAAAAAAATATATATTGAAATAAGAGATTTTGACTATGCTAATCATAAAGCAGCATTATATAGCTTTCTTTTTACTGGTCAAAAGTGTGTTTTTTTTTTACATGTTTTTGAAAGAAATGTATTTATAATGAGACATTTTGTTTATGCTAATCATGAAACAGCAAACATTTTATATAGACAATTGGGATAATTTTAATGTTTTTGAAACAAGTCTCTTATACTCGCCAAGTTAACATTTATTCAGAAAATAATAATAATGTGAAATATTATTACAATTTAAAATAACTGATTTCTATTTGAATATATTATAAAATGTAATTTATTCCTGTGATGCAAAGCTGAATTTTCATCATCATTACTCCAGATCCTTCAGAAATCATTCTAATATACCGATTTGCTACTCAGTTATTATTATTATGGATGCTCAAATATTAATAAAGTTTCTTAATATTATCAATGTCAACACCAGTTTTAGCTGCTTTCTTTTAAGCTTTAAATTATAATAATTGTTCACAATATTACTGTTTTTACTGTATTTTTTATTTTAAAATGCAGCCTTGGTGAGCAAAGACTCCTTTTAAAAACATTTTAAAATAATGTAATTATTCCAAACATTTAACCAGTATATATGAAGTGATATTCCTTCCTTATCACATTTAGGGTGATCGAGGTAACCCAGGACCGCCCGGACCATTTGGGCCTAAAGGTGAAGGATTTCCTGGTCCAGTGGTTAGCAACTTCTTACATCCCTATTTCCATATAACATCACTGCATGCCCATACTTCACTTAACATTTTCAGTCATTTTTATCATAATTCCCATGTATCAGGTTTGTTGCTGGGTATTTGAGCATGTGTGTTTATTTTACACAGGGTCTGCCTGGTTTACCAGGACCACCAGGTGAGCCCGGCCCTGACGGCATTGGTGTTCCTGGACCAAAGGTGAAATTACCACTTCATGTATTTATGATGATGTAGGAGGGTAAATTGTGGCTTTCAGAAATGTGTTAAAGCACTTCAGTTTCATTAAATATGGCTTTATTATTAACACAGTGTCTACACAATTATCTTCATGGAAATGAACAGAATGGAAATAAAGAGCTTAGGTTAGTCATTGCTCTGTGAGGGACTGAAGTTAATTGTGTATTATTTTTTTATATAAAAAAATCCTTTGAAATGCTAATATTTTCAAACTGATTTCTGTAAATGTATCAATCATGAGCAATTGTTTGAGAGTTTGTAGCACAAAACATCACAGAACTTTACTATTGCTATTACTGGCCTTTGTGTTGTTGAGTACACTTAAATTATGTAATTTCATGGTGAATGATGTCATGAAATAGCATTTGGTAGTAAAATGGATGTAACAGGATGTAAAGTGATAGAAAAAAAGGTAAAAATGGACACAATTGATGGAAACATTCAAATGTCCAGCATAGTTGGAATAAATTTAAATGGTGCTTTTGATAAAACTTCACTTTCATTTCAGGGAGATGTTGGATTCAGGGGTTTGCTTGGTTTGCCAGGACCACCTGGTGAAGGACTGCAGGGACCACCGGTAAGATTGATATTTATCTGAAATAAACTTTCCCATGAATCTCTCTGACTACAGTAATGAGACCGTGATACTGAACATGTCCAGAACAAGAGGCATGCACAGTCTGTGTTGCTGTGGGGATTGAGGAAGACAAGTTGTCTGTTCCTCCCATATTAATTCTGCTGTCTTGCTGTTTCAGGGCAACATGGGAAGACCAGGTCCTCCAGGACCACAAGGACCCCCAGGGGAAGGCATTCAGGGACACAAAGTAGGTTAACTATCAACTACCTGCAATATAGGGTGGGGCGATATAGCTAAAATTATATATTTTTTCACATTTAGTCTGGATATTTCTGTATTTACGCTTTAAAAAGTTGTTTTGTTTTCATAATGTCAGCCAAACAATTGAAAATGTACTTCAAAAATGACCAAGACACTGTTTTTAAAGAGATAGTTCACCCAAAAATGAATATTCTGTCATTATTTGGTCACTCACATGTCGTTCCAAACCTGTATGACTCTTCCTTCTACAGAACACAAAATATACATATTTTGAAGAATGTTGGTGACCGAACATTTTCGATTGCCTTTGACTTCCATTGTATTTTTTTATCCATATAATGGAAGTCAATGGAAACCGAAACTGCTGAAACTTCTTTTAGGTTCTGCAGGACACAGAAATCATACAGGTTTGGAACAACATTAGAGTGAATAAATAATGACAGAATTGTAATTTAATTTTTGGGTGGACTATACCTTTAACTAAACTATATATATATATATATATATATATATATATATATATATACAAGATTATAAGATGCATTATGTGAATGCTTGGCTAAAGAGATGTCTTTAATCTAGATTTAAACAGATAGAGTGTGTCTGAACCCCGAACGTTATCAGGAAGGCTATTCCAGAGTTTGGGAGCCAAATGTGAAAAAGCACTACCTCCTTTAGTGGACTTTGCTATCCTAGGTACTACCAAAAGTCCAGAGTTTTGCGACCTTAGAGAGCGGGTTGGATTATAGCGTGGTAGAAGACAAGTTAGGTACGCAGGAGCTAAACCATTTAGGGCCTTATAGGCAAGTAATAATAATTTGTAAATGATATGGAACTGAATAGGTAGCCAGTGCAGAGACTGTAAAATTGGGGTAATATGATCATATTTTCTTGACCTGGTAAGAACTCTAGCCGCTGCATTTTGGACTATCTGTAGCTTGTTTATTGAAGATGCAGGACAACCAGCTAGCAGTGCATTACAATAGTCCAGTCTAGAGGTCATGAATGCATTTTCTGTGTACTGTTTTTTGGTCCAATAATGAGTATCATCAGCATAACAATGAATTAGTTAGAGAGAGAGAGAGAGAGAGAGAGAGAGAGAGAGAAGAGAGAAGAGAGAAGAGAGAAGAGAGAGAGAGAGAGATAGATAGATAGATAGATAGATAGATAGATAGATAGATAGATAGATAGATAGATAGATAGATAGATAGATAGATAGATTTCATATCAGAAGCAAAATCATGAATATTCAAAATACCACCCAGCTCTACTGCAACATGGTGTTCAAGTCATGATGACCAGGTCAGAAAATAAACTTGTTTGTTAAATCCATCAGGGTGATCAGGGGGCTCCGGGAGTGACAGGGCCGAGGGGCCCGTCTGGAGAGGGACTTCCAGGCTCCAAGGTGAGACTTTGGTTTACATCATACTAGCAACATAAAGACTCGGCAGCAAACATGCAACCTGTGAATAAGAGAAGCACTCTATCACATATTACATGAGTAGAGGGCATTTACATAGATGTCTTAGAGGCACAATAGCAATAAATGATCCAATTGAACTCGACTTCAGGAATAAAAATTTAATTATTAGTAAAAACGTATGACACGAATCCTTTAATTCATCTGTAAACTTCTCTGTCCTGCAGGGTGATCGTGGTTTGCAGGGCGAGAGGGGCTTCAAAGGAATGAAAGGTGACATGGGTGACCCAGGGACTCCAGGACTAGCTGTGAGTTAATTTAGTCACTATAAACCTTCTTTTGTGGAAGAGCAGACAGAGTTTTAAATGTGAATACTAAATCACATTGTAGATCATGAGTGTTTTAATCTCTCCCTTTAGGGAAGAACAGGAATCAAGGGCGAACAAGGGCTCACGGTAAGATCAAATACACTTGCACAATGAGTTAATTTAGAAAAACTATGCAAACATATGCATTGTAAATATTAGCAAATTCAGTCATTTTAAGGGTTTTATCAAAGAGAAGACAATCAAGCTGATTAAGGAGTTAATTTTAGGAAAACTACGCAATGTAAATATTTGTAAATACAATAATTGTTTTATTATGTTTCAGAGAGAAGACATAATCAAGCTGATTAAGGAGATTTGTGGTGAGTTTTACACTTTCAGTATGACAGAACAAATGATTTGATAATGAAAAAACAGGTGTGTCATGATATGACTGCATATATTTCTAGGATGTGGTATTAAGTGCAAGGAAAGGCCCATGGAGCTGGTGTTTGTGATTGACAGCTCTGAAAGCGTGGGCCCGGAAAACTTTGAGATCATCAAGGACTTTGTCACAGCTTTAGTGGACCGCGTCACAGTGGGTCGTAATGCCACGAGAATCGGTCTGGTTCTTTACAGCTTGGACGTCCATCTGGAGTTTAACCTGGCCAGGTATATGTCCAAGCAGGATGTTAAGAAGGCGATCAGGAACATGCCTTACATGGGTGAGGGAACCTACACTGGCACTGCCATCCGCAAAGCCACACAAGAAGCCTTTTACAGCGCCAGGAACGGGGTCAGAAAAGTAGCCATTGTCATTACGGATGGGCAGACGGACAAAAGAGAGTCTGTTAAGCTTGATATGGCAGTACGTGAGGCTCAAGTAGCGAACATTGAGATGTATGCGCTGGGAATCGTGAACACCTCTGACCCAACACAGGCTGAGTTTCTGAGGGAGCTTAACCTCATCGCTTCTGACCCTGACAGTGAACATATGTTCCTCATTGATGACTACAACACACTGCCAGGTGAGCATGGAAGAAAATGAACCTGTATACACACACAGAAATGTTAATTTGTTTGTTTGCTTGTTTTTGCATATATGTGACCCTGGACCACAAAACCAGTCTTAAGTCGCTGTGATATATTTGTAGCAATAGCCAAAAATACATTGTATGGGTCAAAATTATCGATTTTTCTTTTTTGTTCCATGAAGATATTTTGTAAATTTCCTACCATAAATATATTAACTTATTTTTTGATTATTAATATACATTACTAAGAACTTCATTTGGACAACTTAATAGGTGATTTTCTCAATATTTTGATTTTTTTGCACCCTCAGATTCCAGATTTTCAAATAGTTGTATCTCGGCCAAATATTGTCCGATCATAACAAACCATATATCAATGGAAAACTTATTTATTCAGCTTGATGTATAGCTCTCAATTTCGAAAAATGTACACTTATGACTGATTTTGTGGTCCAGGGTCACTTTTTATTTATTTAGTTGACAGGGACATTGTACATTAATAAAACATTCCTGTAAATGTACCAGAACTAGCCAAAGGCTATTTTTCATCTGTAGTCCCTGGACAAGATGTTACAAGTCACCCTAAAGAAAATTTTATTACAAATACATACTAGAAAATTTTATAATTACACAATCCAAATCATACAGTAGTCTACTGAAAACAATATAGGATCAATTAAAAACAATGCAAACAAAATACAAACAATAATAGGATAGCTAGCAGATATAAGATTCTAGTGTTGACAAATCTGAGTACTAAATAACCAATTCTTCAATTGAACCCTAAATAAAGCATGTGTGTCTAGATCTCTTATAGTTGTCGGAATAGTATTCCATTCTCGTGCAGCTTTGACTGAAAAAAACAGATTAAATTTACTTCGTCTAAGCGATATGATACAGCCTCCTCTTATAGAGCGATAATCAGTTGTTCTAATACAAACTAACTGACCAAGAGGGATAAGAAGATAAACCATAAATAATTTTATACATCAAGCATACATTTGCATACTTGATCATGTTTTCCCAACTTAAATTATATTTTTTCAGTATTGGACAATGATGATAATGTACTGATTTCTTATCGAAGACTTTAAGTGCACATTTGTAAAAGGACTCTAATGGGGTTAGAGTCACTGAACTCGCCTGAGACCAGGTGGTTAAACAGTAAGTCATGTGAGAAATAACCATAGAATACATAGAATAATCTCTAATAAATTTAAAATGATAGAGATTAAACTTAACCTGCTTACAAACCTTTTTAACTTGAGCTTTAAATGTAAGTTTAGAATCAGTCAGTATATTTATATTGAGGCATTTCCTGCAGCATCACCCCTGACACGTAAACATCCGGCTCTTTAATAATACTGTTAGACTTAGAGAAAAACATACATACTGTTTTTGACACATTTAGTTGTAAGAAATTCTCTTTTAGCCATGCCGACACATTAACCATAGAATTCGTAAGTTCATTTGCAACCTGTGCCAGACTATTACCATGTATATAAATGACTGTATCATCTGCATACATTTGTATATTAATGCCAGGACATGCAAGATGAAAATCATTTATATACATAGCAAAAAGCATTAGACCCAAGATAGATCCTTGCAGAACACCAGTTGATGTACCTAAATCATTGGATAGGTGATGTTGTACTCTAACACACTGAAATCTATCTGATAGATATGACTCTATCCAGTTAAGTGCATGCGATGAGAATCATATAAAATGTATTTTCATACAGTTGTCATAAAACAAATATTGACAGTGAATACTGTCAACAGGATGAAAAACTGAAAATATTCTATTTGATATAAAATACTATTTTCAAGATAAAGTAATAAAATGTATTAAATATAAAATATTTCATACATTCAGACATGCAAAATATATTAACAATATTGTCACTAAGCTAAAAAATATTTAAACATTTTTATAATATAAAATAAATCATATTTATTTGCTATATAATATAATACAATATAATGTAATAAATATGATATAATCAGGGCTGTTAAATCGATTAATCATGAAAAATGTTTTGTTTACGTGAAATGTGTGTGTACTTTGTACATTTATATGTATATAAATACACATACATGTATATATATATATAAGAAATATTTACATATACATATATATATATATATATATATATATATATATATATATATATATATATATATATAATTACATATTTCTTAAAAATATATTATGTAAACAAACTTTTATTTTGGATGCGATTAATCACGATTAAATGATTTGACAGCCCTAAATATGAAAAAGGTTACATATTAAAAAGGTATCTAGTTAAAAACAAAAAAACAAAACATGTTTTCTGTATTTATTTAACTATTTTTATATGCATACACGTCTACATATGAACAACTTAATAAATGAAAAAATGCCACCCAGAGACTTTCATGAGAATGTTTGAGTTTCGAATCGGTTAATTGAAATGGACCATTTGAACAGTTTGGATTTCCTAAAATGTTTTTTTTACCAATTTTAACTACATTTTTCAGACTGAACATAAATCAGAGACACTACAGAAACATCTTTAAACAAGTCTTAACTCATACTTAGTCTAATAATACACAGTTTAAGACTGGCCAAATAAATGTTTTTAAATAAATTTAAAAAAATCACTGCAATAGTGTTACTTAATTTTGTATCACCAGCAAGATCATAATGAATAATCCTAACTGCAAAGATTAAAAGGTAAAGTTGAAGTTATATAATTGCATCTTGCTCTGTGTTTGGTCTCATCATGCAGCTCTGGAGTCTAAACTGGTCAGCCAGTTCTGTGAGGATGAGAACGGGGCCCTTTACTTCAATCGGATTACCAACGGCTTGAACGGAAACAATGGATATGGCTATGGTAACGGCCAAAAGGACATTTCCTCATATGGGAATAATGTTTATGGGAACAGATTTCAGGAGATTTTACTGGATAGATCTCAGACTCACTCTAGAGGCAGAGAACACAGCATACCTCTCCCCATCAACCCCGGCCCTCTCAAAGCACAGGTCAGCTAACACAACTAACTTCCTGTGAATTTCTTTTGCACGCTAGACTAATGCAGACTGATTTGAACCAGACCGCTGTCTGATTCTGTGTTGATGCTTCTCTGCAGGTGGAGAATGACTATGAAGGCGAAGATCTAGACATTAAAACACAAACTCAAAGTGGAAGCACTATTGCTGTTGTCAATAAAACTGTCCAACCTGTACAGCCAGGAACCTCTTCATCATCTTCATCCTCCTCCTCTTCATCATCATCTTCATCAGTATCAACACATTCTACTTCAGTGAATGTGAATGCAAAGCCTCGTCCTGTAGTGATAAAAGGTAATTGTTTCATACAAATGTTCTTACACAATATAATTATTGACGATATTGAATAATGTCAATAGTCTGAAAATATTATATATTGAAAATTATTAAATGTTACAAATTATGTTTCTATAATATAAAATAACGAATAATAAAAATGTATATGTGATAAAACAAATAATATTATACAATAATAAATAAAAATAGCTTTTAATATAATCATATAATCTTTTATACATAAAACATAAATGTTGACAATACGGAATATTACAAATAAGACGAAAAATATAACAACAATTATATTTTATAATATAAATACATAAAGAAATATAAATGTATAATAGTATAATTTTATATATAATAGTTTAAAAAAAAAAAAAAAGCTGTTTTAAAACATAAATATTGACAATATTAAATATGACCAATAGGCTAAAACATATTTTATCATACAAATAATATATAATATTAATTTTGTATACAAAGGTTGTTCTAAAACCTATTGGCAATATTGAAAAATATTACAAATTGTACTTTTATAATATAAAAAAAATATATAATTTTTATTTTTATTTTCTGAAAGTGTTTAGTGATATCCCTTTCTCTTCTTTGGTCAGAATCAGCTCCGCTGGATCCCCGGTGTTCGCTCAGTCTGAGTCAGGGCACCTGTAGAGACTACGTCATTCGCTGGTACTACGACAAACAGGCAAACGCTTGTGCTCAGTTCTGGTACGGAGGCTGTCAGGGCAACGATAACCGCTTCCAGACAGAAGAAGAATGCAAGAAGACGTGTGTCCTCACAGCCACAGGTATTATTCACTCCTACGGACATGAATGAAGAGTTAATACAAGATAAGCTCTGTCAACACTAGTGTTATTAATGATTAGATTTATTACAAATATTTTTGTTACATTTAGCCAATATAAGCTTAATATTGTTATTTAACCAATACTAAAATACCATTTTGATAACTGAAATGAAGCTGAAATAATATGAAATATTAGATGAAAAATCTAAATTAAAATATATATATGAATTAATAAAATAATATATATAATATGAAAAAAATATAATAGAATATAAATGAATAAATTAAAGCTGAACCACTTTTCTTGGTTGATATTTTTTCAGAACATTATATCACACATACTGAACTTTCCTTCAAAATGTGACAGGTTTTGCATCTTTTTCTGCTTTTATTTTTATAGCAGGCTAAACGGGATGAAGATCTACATCGGTCATTCTACACTGAGCCCCAATAAATGAACTTTATGCTGGTGATGGTGTACCGCAATGACAGATGCCTACAGCCGTCAGCAGTTCTTATTATAATTTCATAAAAATGTTCCCTATCTTTGAGCTCAGGATCTGGAGAAAATGTTTATGCCCCAAATAAGTCAAAAGATTTTCATAAACAAGTACCTGCTAAAGTGAAATGCAGGTGTTATGAAGCTTCAAAGGCCATTACTCACATTTCTTATATTTCTTGGTATCCACTGAGAATCTGTGCACTGCTCTACTTGTGACATGCAGAAATATTATTCACTGAATTGATTGTATATATGTTTTATTTAAAATTGATACACAATTTGTGACTTGAGTAAAGCCACAGGCAGATTTAGTAGACTGAAACTCATAAATGATCTCTTAGTGGTTTTATGGGGATATTATCATTTTGCAGGGAATAAAACAAATAAACAAACAAATAAAATAGTTAAGTCACTAAGTCCTAATAATTTAAATGCAATTATGATTTTCAAAAAGGAAAATATTTTGTATATATTCTTTTTCATGTGTCACAGTTTCTTTATAATAATATTCAGACAAAATAGAGTTGCATTCCTGAATTTTGTATTCAAAACAATGTTTGCCTTTTTTAATGAACCAACCCTTTCCTAACCGTTGTCTGAAATAAGCCGTTATTGAATTGTAGACATAATTTTTTGGACTGTTTTATATAAATGATATTTTTGAATGTGTTCTTTTGTGGAATTCTTGAATAAAATGTTTGGTTAATGATGTCTAACTTCGTGCTTGTTATTGAATGAGAAGGGTGGGTGGATGGATGGATGGGTGGATGGATGGGTGGATGGATGGATGGATGGGTGGATGGATGGATGGATGGTGGATGGGTGGATGGATGGATGGATGGATGGATGGTGGGTGGATGGATGGATGGATGGATGGATGGATGGATGGATGGATGGTGGGTGGATGGATGGATGGATGGATGGATGGATGGATGGATGGATGGATGGATGGGTGGATGGATGGTGGGTGGATGGATGGATGTATGACGGATGGACGGATGATCTCATATAGATCACACATAGACTTCTGCTTTAAACACAAATGTGACTCTGGAGCACAAAACCAGTCTTAAGTCGCTGGGGTATATTTGTAGCAATAGCCAAAAATACATTGTTTGGGTCAAAATTATCCATTTTTCTTTTATGCCAAACTCATATATATAACAGGATATTAAGTAAAGATCATGTTCCATGAAGATATTTTGTAAATGTCCTACTGTAGCCCCTGGTTTCACAGACCAGGTTTAAGCCTAATCCTAGACTAAAATGTAATTCTGAACTGTTTCAACTGAAAGAAAAACTTGCACTGACTGTCTGATCTTAAAATATATCAGTGCCTTTGTTTTGTCTCAAGATGCACACCTGCAATGTTTTTTTTTTCTAAGTACGTTCATAAAAATGACTTAAATGTCCTAATTGAACTATGGCCTAATCCTGGTTTAGTCTAAGACCAGTCTGTGAAACCGGTCCTTTATATAGTATAACTTCATTTTTGATTAGTAATATGCATTGCTAAGAACTTCATTTGGACAACTTTAAAGGCAATTTTCTCAGTATTTAGATTTAGATTTTTTATTTTTTTTTGCACCCTCAGATTCCAGATATCTCAGCCAAATACTGTCCAATCCTAACAAACCTCAATTTCGAAAAATTTACACTTATGACTGGTTTTATGGTCTACGGTCACATTATTACTCCCGACAGCTATTGTTATAATGTGACCAAATACAAATTCACAGGTAATATAACCAGCATGATAAATCTAGTTTGAGATATTCGCGGTTGGTCCCTCCCGGCCCGCTGTACTCGCTGATGTTGCCGTGGTGACGTGAAGACGCTCTGCGCTAAATCCTCTTACAGAGCGACTGAGTTCAGTCAGTATTATCGAAGGAAAAACATATTTACTTCGGTTTAATTCGCTTATAACCCGCTGACAGTAAGCACTGGCCATGGCGTCGGTGTTAGACGCACTCTGGGAGGACAGAGACGTGAGATTTGACATTACTTCGCAGTAAGTCCTCAGGCTAACCTGCTAGCTCAGAAGCTAATGACATTCATTTATTAAATCAGACACATGAAGAGTGAACTTTCGACAGATGTACATTATAGCGTGCTAGTGTTTCATATGATGTGTTTATTGTAATCACAGTCAACGAATGAAAGAGATTAAATGATCTTTAAAGGTTTTAACATTCTCGTATCACTAAGGTTTATAAACTAATACCAGGAGTATTATTGTTAACTAAATTATAACAAAACTAATAAAACGTGTGTTAATTCAAATAAAGATGAAACATGGAAATGCAACTCAAAATATAAACATAAAAGCTCATTTAAATTCTGAATAAAAACTATCATTATATCCAAGTAATATTAAAATACTGAATATTACATACAGTTCTGCTGGAAGTTTGTCAACCCTTTAGTTCCCAGGTAACTTCTAAGCAACTGAAGGCCTTTCTCACATTGGCTAATGTTAATGTTCATGAGCCCACCATCAGGAGAACACAGAGCAACCATGGTGTGCATGGCAGAGGTGCAAGAAGAAAGCCACTGTTCTCCAAAAAGAAAATTGCTTGCTAAAGATCATGTGGACAAGCCAGAGGACTATTGGAGAAAGGTTTAATGGATGGATGAAACCAAAATAGAACTAATTGGTTTAAATGAGAAGCTATTATGTTCGGAGAAAAGAACACACTGCGTTCCAGCTTAAGAATCTTATCCCATCTGTGAAACATGGTGGTGGTATCATAGCTTGGGCCTGTTTTCAAAGTTCAAAGTCCAGACCTTAATCCAATTAAAATGTTGTGGAAGGACCTAAGCAAGCAGTTCATAGGAGGAAACCCACCAACATCACAGAGTTTAAGTGGCTCTGCACTAAAACTCCTACATGTTATTGTGCAGGACTGATCAGCATTTTTTTTTTTTAAATGAACTATTTAGTATTTTATTCTCCTCTCAGACTGAAGCAAGTGATAATATGTTTCATTTTAGGCAGATGAAAACCAGACCAGGTGAAGCGCTTATCGACTGCCTGGATTCAATCGAGGACACAAAGGGAAATAATGGCGACAGAGGTGATTAAATGTATTATTTCAGTCTTGTTACCTGTGGTTATGTATATTAAGTTGTCATAATTGTGACATCTTGTTTTGTCTTTATACAGGAAGACTCCTGGTGACTAATTTGAGGATAATCTGGCATTCACTGGCACTGCCAAGAGTCAACTTGTGTGAGTATTACATCTTTTATTGCGCTCTCATAAAACATAATTTTGATTCTTTTCTTGTTTCTTTAAGTAAATCATTCATGCATCAGAAAGCTGCTTAACATCAGTTGATGCTCACCGATGAATCATTATCCGACTCATCTTGTCTTTCATATTGACCTTTTTATTTATCTTCTATTTTAACAGCTGTGGGATACAACTGTATTATTAATATCACCACGAGGACAGCTAATTCAGTGAGTCATCTTGATGCATGTTTTTCTCATATGGCTCATATGGATGATGTCAAATTCCCTCTTTTTTCCAGAAACTGAGAGGTCAGACTGAAGCACTTTACATATTAACCAAATCTAATAACACTAGATTTGAGTTCATATTCACCAATGTGGTCCCAGGAAGTCCAAGACTGTTTACATCTGTCATTGCTGTTCACAGGTACTTCTGCTATACATAATGACACAATTAGACTGTTTAAATATTTTTTTTTTCTTTTGCTTTTTTTTTCCCCCAGAATTTGAGTTGGCATATTTACTAAATTAACAAACTATTATTTATATTTAGTATTTAAATCTGTAGCTCAATATATGCAATATTCTGTGAATTGTGAATTTTTTTTACAGTTAAATGTATTTTAAGCAGCACTTTGAAGAAATGTTTAATACTTTCAAATAATTTTAATTATTAGTTTTACAGAGGGACATAAAGAAATACCACATAATCTGACAAAACTAATAAAAAAAATTGTTTTTGATTGGTTGAACTGGACCTTTTAATAAAATAAATTACTCAGAGGAAATATTATTATATAAAGCCTATAAGAAATGTTGCATAAGATAAACTTTAAAAACATGGAACAAAATATTATGCTGAAATTACTGGAATGTCAATCAAATATATTTATTTATTTAATTTTATTAATTCACCTGACACAAATAATAAGAAATATTAAGCCATAGCCATGCCTTTACTTAAAGCATGTAAAGTATTAGTACAGTAACCCAACTATTTGTGTTTCTTTCTTTCAGAGCTTATGAAACTTCCAAAATGTATCGGGATCTGAAGCTAAGAGGAGCTCTTATTCAGAATAAACAGCTGAGGCTTCTGCCACAGGAGCAGATTTATGATAAAATTAATGGAGTCTGGAACCTGTCTAGTGATCAGGTGTTTTCAGTGGATTGACAGTATTATTGATTGTTTAATAGGAATTTAACTGAGAAAATGTCTGTTGCTGTGCCCTTAAACAACAAAGCATGGCCTTGTGTTTCAGGGTAATCTTGGAACGTTTTTCATTACTAACGTGAGGATAGTGTGGCATGCCAACATGAACGAGAGCTTCAACGTCAGCATTCCTTATCTACAAATTGTGAGTGTTTCTTTTGCTTCAAAAGACTCAGCCATCAGTAATGAGTTGTAATTATTAAAACTGCTTTCTTTTTCTTATTATTTTGTTTGAAGCGCTCCATAAGGATTAGAGACTCTAAATTTGGACTTGCTCTTGTGATTGAGAGCTCTCAACAGGTGAGTTTGGACCAACATTAAGACCACCAGAAAAAAACATTTATCATATTATGTGACCTATAATGCCCCTAACATTTCATTAAAAGCACACATTTATCATCATTTTTTGATGTGATGAATAAAGGGATAGTAATTTGTACACTACCAGGCAAATGTTTTTCAAAGAAATGATTTAGCAAGGACACATTAATTTGACCAAAAGTGACAGTAAAGATATTTATGTTACGAAATATTTACATTTTTCAATAAATGCTGTTCTTATAATCTTTCTGCTTATTAAAGAATCTTTTAAAAATCACGTATTCCACAAAAATGTTTTCAACATTGATAATAAGAAATGTTTCTTGAGATGCAAATCAGTATATTAGAATGATTTCTGAAGGATCATGTGACACTGAAGACTGGAGTAATGATGCTGAAAATTCAGGTTTGCATCACAGGAATAAATTACATTTTAAAATAAATTCAAATAAATAAAACGGTTATTTTAAACTGTAATAATATTTCACAATATTACTGTATTTAATCAAATAAATGCAGTCTTGGTGAGTATGAGAAACTTCTTTCAAAAACATTAAAAGATCTTATTGACCCAAAACTTTTGAATGGTTGTCAATGTAGAATTAATTCTGTGGTGTGAATGTAGTGACATTTTGTGCTGTTTTCTCTCTCTTAGACAGGAGGATATGTGCTGGGATTCAAGATCGACCCAATGGACAAGTTACAAGATGCAGTGAAGGAAATCAACTCCTTACACAAAGTGTACTCGGCAAACCCCATTTTTGGTGTGGAATATGCAATGGAAGAAAAGGTAGTATTGAAGATTTTTTACTTTTCAGTAAATTGAAAGCAAAAAAGGTAAATAACATGTAAAAAATGTATGAGATTTCTGTCTCAGCCTCAGCCTCTGGAGGAGCTGACAGTAGAGCAGCCGCCTGATGACGTGGAGATTGAGCCAGATGAGCACACAGACGCTTTTACCGTGAGTTTTACCTCATCTGCTACTCTCAGAGATAACGGCACTGCTTTCAACACAGTGCTGTGTGTGTGTCTCACATGCTGAAAATAGCTGATCGCTTAAGCCACAACTCACAATGTCCCATCAACACAGACTTTTGTTGCCTGGTATCAAAAATGTTTACACAGAGCTCTGATGATTCTGACATCAGGAATGTTATCTTATTTCATACTTATAGTAGTTTGTTACACATACAATCACTGATGTGCTATTTCTTCTTCTTTTTCACCTCAAGGCTTATTTTGCAGATGGAAATAAGGTAAATTCGATGTCTGTCTATCTCTCAATCTGTCTGTCTATCTATAGGAACTTTCCATTTAATGACATCTTTTCTTCTTCTTAAGCAACATGATCGTGAGCCGGTGTTCTCTGAAGACCTGGGTCTGGCTATAGAGAAACTAAAAGATGGATTCACACTACAGGGACTCTGGGAAGTCATGGGTTAAAACGTGCAGACTCTCCATACCATTATGTATTTTGGCATTGCATTGTTTACATCCAATATAAAGAATTTCTCATTAGCAAAATGTCTAAATGTTATTTATTTTCAGAGTATTTTTTTATATTTTATAATGACATGTTTACAAATCAAATGTGAACCAAGTGTAAGTTAGGAGAAAAATGCTGGAAAAAAAATAAAAGTTCAGTTTTAATCTTTTGTGTAATATGAATGGACACAGAAATAGAAACATTCATAAATGTGTTAAATATAAAATAATATTTGTATATTAGAAACTGTGAGCTTGTTTTATGTAGAGAACTTTACATACTAATTTTGCTGTTGTGTTGTAAATAAAGTACGAGTGAAAACGTTTAATCTTGTTTTTCGATACCTCTTTAAGCAGTTTTCATAGCAGTGGGTTGATCAAACCAACACATGCAGTTTGTTGGCTCAGGTTTGACAGGTCTGTTTAAAAATGTGCCAACTACTTCACAAATGACCAGAAGAGCTGATTAATTACTCCTGTCTGACAGCAGCTGTTGTTAGCTGACCTTATAGGCAACAGAAGGTTATAAAATAAAAAGAGCATTTAAAGGAATACTTCACAAAAATAATTATTTACTCACCCTCATGTTGTTCCAAACTTGTGTGCTGTTATGTTTTCTGTGGAGCCAAAATGTAAATTTTGAAAATTGTATACTCATTTTCTATTTACAATTACCTTTTATGGTCTGTCAAGCCCCAAAAAGAACAAAAAAACCATACATTTTATATCATGAAAGTGCATAATGACACCATTTTCATTTCTGGCTGAACTTTTCTTTAAAATAGAAACCACAACATGAATGAGTCACAGACCTATAAACTTACTAATCGTACAAATGACACCATGTGCAAAACGGAGGTAATGACACACACCTTTACAATTATTTAAAACTCTTAGACACCTGTTGCTTTCCTATTGACACGTCACTCCTTCCATCCTTTAGTCATACAGCACCAAACACACATTCATTTACAAAACACCCCTGACCTCGGAGTGTGTCCAAGGTTCACAGTTGTCTTTTTCAGTCTTTGACAGCTACTTGATGCGACACTGGGCTACCGTTTGGTCAGCCTAAATTCTTTCTGACTGTATGAGGGGTCTATATTTAGAGGGGCGGACTTAAATTGCGGGGGGTTTGTGTTGGAGCTCTGTGTTATTTCAGCCTCTTACAACTGAGACGGCAAGACAAGAGGAAGTACAGCCTCCTCTTCGAGACCTGCACAATTTGAGATGGAACCCATGAGTATCAAGGAGGACCTGAGGCTCTTCCAGAGCACCCTGCTCCAGGATGGTTTGAAGGAACTTCTGAAGGAGAACAAGTTTGTGGATTGTATTCTGAAGATTGGAGATCAGAGTTTGCCCTGCCACAGACTCATCATGGCTGCATGCAGCCCATATTTCCGAGAGCTGTACTTTACTGAAGATGGCGTTGAGAAGAAAGACTCCAGCAAGGAAGTAGAGCTGGAGAATGTGGATCCCACCATTATGGACATGATTGTGAACTATCTCTATTCGGCAGACATCGAAATCACAGATGAGAATGTACAAGACGTCTTCGCAGTCGCCAACAGATTCCAAATCCCATCCGTGTTCACCGTTTGCGTCAACTATCTACAAAACAAGCTTTCTTTGGGTAACTGTTTGGCCATCTTCAGAATGGGACTGGTTTTGAACTGCCCTAGACTCGCTATCGCTGCTAGGGGCTTCATAGCGGAGCGCTTTGAGACTTTATCCAAGGATGAGGACTTTCTTGAGTTCAACGCTCCCGAGTTGTTCGCTATCATCGGGTGCGATGCTCTGAACGTGGAAAAAGAAGAGGTCGTGTTCGAGCTCTTGATGAAATGGGTCCAGAAGAACAAGGAGAACCGGACGAAAGCTTTGGGAGATGCTTTCGAACACATCCGCTTTCGATTAATACCTGAGAAATACTTCAAGGAGAAGGTGGAAAAGGACGATATCATCAAGGCCGACCCAGAGCTCGCCAAGAAGCTGAAGGTCATCAAAGAGGCGTTTGCTGGAAAACTTCCGCAAAACAAGGAGGGCGAGAAAGGCGAAGGAGAAGACGGGGAAAAAGTCTTGCCTGGTTATCTCAATAACAACAAACGGCTGGGGATGTTCAACAGGGACCTCATCCTGATGATAAACGACACGGCGGCTGTGGCCTACGACGCTGAAGAAAACGAATGCTTCCTAGCAGCCATAGCAGAGCAGATACCTCGAAATCATGTTAGCATTACGTCGAAGAAGAACCTGCTCTATGTTTTGGGAGGACTGTTTGTTGATGAAGACAACAAGGATTCACCACTGCAATGCTATTTCTTCCAGGTTAGGCTAGTCACTCTACGAAGTTGTAGATGCTATTTATAATTATTGTTTTAAAAAAAAGACATTTATTCAAAATGGAAATTCCCTCATCATTTTACTCACCTTCAGGTTGTTTCAAACATGTTATACTTTTGGTAACAGGACTAACGTTAGCCATACCTGGGATTTAGCACACAAGACTAACTTTAATTGTATGGGAACGTTACGTTTTTGTTTCGTTTTTTTGCCATTTTTGGAGCTTTACAGCCCCAGTCCCTTTCACTTACATTACATCGAAAAGAGTAATATTTTGTCTCTGAACTTCTTAGAGCAGGGCTGTCCAAACTCGGTCCCGGAGGGCCGGTGTCCTGCAGAGTTTAGCTCCAACTTGCCTCAACACACCTGCATGGAAGCTTCTAGTATGCCTAGTAAGAGCTTGATTAGCTGCTTCAGGTGTGTTTGATTAGGGTTGGAGCTAAACTCTGCAGGACACCGGCCCTCCAGGACCGAGTTTGGACAGCCCTGTCTTAGAGCTTTTCACATTGCACTGAACCATGTGTTGTCATAACCCTTGGTTATGAAATCCTACTCTCTTGGTTTTAAACACAAATCATGTTTTCAGGGAACGTTTTGTTGTTTTTGTATTTTTATTACTTTTTTGATTATGTCAATATACAGTAATTTTTATGACTTTTAATTTCAGTTTTAGTTATTTTAGTACATCAAGCTAAATTGAAATAAAAAATCTTTCCTTGGCAACTAGCTGAAACAAAATAGGTTTTTCATATTTTATATTTTAAGTGCATATTTTAGCCTAAGTAATGAATATTTGTATGGTTTTAGTTAAGAATTACCCTGGATTAACATTTTCAAGGGTAAAACCCCCACTTTTGTGTTACATACTGGTTTGGAATGACATGAAGGTGAAGAAATTATGACAAATTTTTTAATTTTGGGTGCACTATTCGTTTAATTGAATGACTTTATATTTCTAGGAAGCGGTTTTAGGTGCAGAAAAGTCCCAAATCATTTACAGGCCTAGCTCAAAGGCCTATATCATCAGGGAAAATAAAATAAAGGAAAATTATTTACATTTGTAATTCATGCATATTCTTCAGCTGGACACTCATTCTCCAAACTGGATAGCCCTGCCACCGATGCCATCGCCCAGGTGTCTGTTTGCCATGGGGGAGTTTGAAAACCTCTTGTTTGCAGTTGCTGGTAAAGACCTGCAGAGCAATGAGTCTCTGGACTCAGTGCTGTGTTATGATGTTGAGTAAGTTTCTTCTACGTTTTCTGCTACATAAGCCAAACAAGTCCATCTAATTACTTTCTGTTGCTCTTGGTAGTAAGATGAAGTGGCAGGAGACCAAAAAACTGCCCTTAAGAATTCACGGTCACAGTGTGATCTCACAAAACGGACTAGTTCACTGCATAGGAGGAAAGACGGATGAGAAGTAAGTCAGATTTTAGTTCACGTAAGCTTAATAAAAGACAGAGATTAGGCTTCATTGCTTGTTTCAATCTCTGGAACAGTAAAACCATCAGCAAGATGTTTGCATACAACCACAAGAAGTCCGAATGGAAAGAGCTGGCAGCCATGAAGACACCCAGGTCCATGTTTGGAGCTGTAGTCCACAAAGGAAAGATCATTGTGGTTGGAGGGGTCAATGAAGATGGCCTTTTATCCTCTAGTGAAGCCTATGACTTTGGGACAAACAAGTATGTAATACATCGCTAGTTTTTAACTAATACTTAATCCTGAAACCACAAGTCTTTCAAAAAAAAAAGAAAAAAAAAAAAGTGTTCAACATTGTTTCAAAATTTCAGGTTCACCGCTGTGTGTCGATCTCTATAAAACCATGAACCATGGTCAATATGGTTTTTATGCATGTTCGGGCTGAGGTGTCATTGCATTTCACCATTCTGGTTTGGAGCACTTCGAAACAGTGAATCATTTTTCAAAGCAACTGGTTTAATTGGTTTCAAAGCTTTGTTTCAGCACTAATTGACAGTTACCTTGCAAATTTGGTATTTTCCAGCAATCTTTTAAAATATAGACATCATAGATAATACATTTAACACCACCGAACATCACAGAATTCTGCAAATCTATTGAGAACACTTACTGATTTGAGCTGTTGTTCTTGTTTTCCCTCCAAAATTATGTCACTTCCTGGAGGATGAGGTCACAAAGGAACTGGCTCTTGTTAACATAAAATGATATTGAGGACACATAGAAAACCTACAACATGATCACCAATTAAAACAAAATATTCTCAACAAAATGTTTTGTTTGAACCATATAGATTAGAGATTATTATAATATTCATAATAACTTGCCAGTTTTTCATGAGACATAAATGACAAAAACAGGCAAAAATATTATTGAAAATTCACCCCTATGTTTACTTTTATGGGATATTGTGGCTTTTAAGTGATCCTCTACAGAACTATCAGAATCAGTTTAAACCTTGCTTTTCCCCCCCAATAGATGGGAGCCATTCCCTGAGTTTGTGCAGGAGAGAAGTTCTGTGAATTTGGTCAGTGCTGCTGGTGCTCTGTATGCGGTGGGCGGCTTCGCCATGCAGGAGAACGAGGACAAACAGTGTGTCCCATCGGAAAACACTGACATCTGGCAGTAAGTGTTGTGCTTTACACAGCTGATTTATATTCACCACACACTACCACTCACATTTTGGGATCAAATATTTAACAAATATTTATTTTTTCAATAAATGCAGATTTTTTCACTTTCTATTCATCAAAGAATCCTAGAAGAAAATGTGCACAGTATACAAAAAAAATAAAAAAATCAGCATATTAGGATGATTTGTGAAGCGACACTGAAGACTGGAGTAATCCAGCATTGCATCACAGGAATAAATTACATTTTAAAATATATTCAAATAGAAAACAGTTTAAATGGTAATAATATTTCAAAATACTACTGTTTTTACTGTATTTTTGAGCAAATAAATGCAGCTTTGGTGAGCACAAGAGACTTCGTTCAAAAACAAAGAAAACTTATTGACCCCAAGCTTTTGAACTGTAATGTATATGTCAAGAGCATCTCAATTTTAACAGGTAATGTATCATTCCAATTGGGACTAAATAAAAAAACACTTTTTTTAACAGGTATGAGGAGGACAAGAAACAGTGGACTGGAATGGTAGGAGAGATGCGATATGCTGCCGGCGCCTCCTGCGTTTCTATGAGATTAAATGCAGCAAAGATGCCTAAACTTTAAAAAACATTCTCATCACTTATAGTTTGTGTCCAATAACAAAGTGTAACTATATTTTAAAGCAGTATATTTACTATAATGCACATTCCCAGTCTTTGAAAGTTTTAATCAAAATTGCAACTTTCTCCACATCTAAAAAAAAATACATTTCTTTTGATGCTGACATTACAAATCATTCATCCCTCTTCTTTAACAAAGTAAAAAGTATAGCGAATTATGTCTCATGTTGACTTTAAGAGTAAAAATGACCACAGATTTCTGTTTCATGTTAGGTTCTGTTGTGAAATGTGGTGCAGTTGAGGAAAACATTTCTACAATGGATGCAAAAATTTAATTGACTTTTTTTTATCCATACACACCTCTTTTATTTGATATAAAATGCATAATAAATACATATTTAAGGGCAAACAGCTATGCATTTCTTCCTTGTGAACAAACAAAAAGTCACAAGTAATATCACTTATTACAAAATGAGCAATTCAAATAAGATTGCAGTACTAATATTAGACAGTCTGCAAAAAATCAAAGTTTCAAGATAATGTCTCTGAGAATATTTTCTTCCTCAGATATTCTTTCCATGCATCTTCTGTGGAAAGCTCCATTGAGTTCCATTCAAAGTGAGGAATCTGTAGGAATACGCATTATTAGCAAAACCACACTTTTGTCGTCAGAATTATGCGTTATCTTTCTACTGACCTGTAATACATGATACCCTAAAATTTCCAGATGTCTTTTCTTCATCATGGCCTCTCCTTTCATGTGCCAGGAATTTTTGCAGAAAGATTTGGAGTCCAGGAAATCCAAGGCAATGCTAGACAGATTTAGAGAATCATATTATGTCTGTTTTTTAAATGTTCTCGTGCGCAATAGAGCGAGTGCAGGTCACATGACGCATACCGGCGAGCTCCGGACGGCAGCTCTGTCCTCTCTCCACCGTCTTCCGATCCGGACTGCCAGTGAACGTTTCCGTTCTCACTGATCTGCAGCTGACTGGGTTCGCTGTATGGTACCGGATGAAGATGGCGATCCAGGACAAGTTCAAAATCTGATGACAAAAATATCACAGTTGTCATGTGCCTACTGTACCAGGATGAATGTATTTAGTCAATGAAATATTACACTGTACATCAAATCAACTCTAATATACTTAATGGTACATAGCGCAAATCATACTGACAGGTAAAATACTGACAAGGTCATGGTATGAAATGCATGGAAATGAACTTGTGTACCAATAAAAAAAAAAATTATAATTTTTCGGTTAAAACAGGTTAGACCTAAGGCAAATAATTCCGTCTTTAATTAATGCTTAAGCATGAAAATAAACTTGTTGCATAAAATATAGAGATATTTTTTCAATTAAAGCAGATGCTAATCCTAAACAATTTTTTTTTGTCTTTATTTGACAAGGTAATGCTTAAGCATGGAAATTAACATGTAAAATAAAATAAATACCTTTTGTGTACATCTCATTTCATCGTTAAACTGTATTTTGTCATATATTTAAAGTGAATTTGAAACAGTGGAACCATGGCTTTTAGCTATTTTGAGAGGGATTTTTGATGAAAAGGTAGGCTATTTCGTGTACGTGCACAATGAGACCAGGGAATGTGTTTTTAAAAAGCAAAAATTTAATTAGGTTCAATTTAACCGTACTATATTGGCCACTGGAAAAACACTCATCAAAACATTCTGTTTTACATTTAATGCTGATTCAAAACTCACCGACAGTATAGAAGTATGGCGTCAGCACTGCTACTTTTGCACAGTTCATCCCACCCAGGACGTCCCCGAGCATCTTATGGATCTGCTGCTGAGCTGGACTAATGGAGCTGTTGGCTACAGTGTGGAAAACATGATTTCTAAATAAAATCACTTACATTAAACCTTTTAAATCTATGTGTAATTTGTATCTTGAGCAGCAAAGAAGGATCACGTGACACTGAAGACAGGAGTCACGATGCTGACCTCTCTTCTGCAGCTGTTTACAGTAGCGCTCGTGAAACCAGGGCACCTGGAACTCAGGACACTCCAGACACACGGCCCGATTCAGCTCCATGAGACGGAGACGGATGCGCATGTTTAGAGCATCCGGAAAGGCTGTCAGCAATGAGAAAAAACACAACACTAAACAACAAAGAACTCTTAAATATCACCATACTTCTCAGGTGATTGATAACATTAAGAATTGCAAAGAAACACCTGATAAAAACATCACAGTAAGTAATCCTCACCACTCCAGTCTATCAATTAACGTCTTGTAAAGTGAAAAGCTGCATGTTTGTAAGAAACAAATCCATCGTTAAGAGTCCATAATCCATAATAATGCTTCCTGCAGTGAAAAAATCTGTCTCCTGTTGTCCTCTCACATCAAAATCCACAAAAATATCTGTTTAGAACCATTCTAGACTATTTTCACTTATAAACGGTGCTTGATCTGTGCATATTTCTCTCCTGATTCAGACAAGGCGACTTTTTCACTGAGGGAAGCGTTATTATGGATTATAGACTACTTTGTTTGGAAGCAGAAGTTTGAAGTTAATGTCTTCATGATGGATTTGTTTCTCACAAACACGCAGCTTTTCGCTTCACAAGATGTTAATTGATGGACTGGTGTGGATTATTGTGATGTTTTTATCAGCTGTTTGGACTCTGATTCTGACGGCACCCATTCACTGCAAAGGATCCATTGGTGAGCAAGTGACGTAATGCTACACTTTCCCCAAAATAAATAAACTAATGTCCTTTTTGGATGGCCTGAGGGTGAATAGACTTTTTCCAAATTTAAATTTTTTGGATGAACTATTCCTTTAAGTTTCATATGTGTGCACATAGACATACTCTCCAGATGGGCATCCAACTTTGCAAGAAAGTCCACATTGAAGATCTCTCTGACCACCTCCTCAGGGAAATAATCAGCCAAAGCCAGTGCGTAAGCCATGAGAACCAGCAGGTGAGGGTCAAAAGAACCTGTTTGAAGTAGCAAACACAGGTTACAGTTCAACGTCAAGTATTTAAGATTAGAAACTTTTATAAATGCCTAATGGAAGAATCTTACTAATATACGGAGTGAAATGTCGAATGCACACATCAAAAAACTCCTCCGCTTTCGGTGGATCATAATTTAGCACAGCGAAAGGCAGCAAAGTGGAATAGATTGCAGAGTAATGAATCTGTTCGGAAGAGACAAACATGCAAATTTAACAACAGGTGTTTCTGATGCATTTTTTTAAATTAATAACAATAATAATCATGTTTTTTGAGCAGCAAATCAGCATATTAGAATGATTTCTGAAGGATCATGAGACACTGAAGACTGGAGTAATGATGCTGAAAATTCAGCTTTGCATCACAGGAATAAATTACATTTTAAAATATATTCAAATAGAAAAATAATATTTCATATTACATTTTTTACTGTATTTTTTATTATTAAATAAATATAGCCTTGGTGAGCATGAGAGACTTCTTTCAAAAACATTTTTAAAAAATCTTATTGGGGCCAAACAGTAAAGTATATCTCATTAAATTGCAATCAATCAAAAAAACAAGCATTTATATGAATGATATATTATATACATACATTACATAGCAAAATGCACTGAACTAACTAAAATAAGTTTAAATAATAAAAGTAATAAAACTGAAATGAAATAAATTAAAGCTAAATATAATTTAAAACAAACCTAAAACTAAAAAAAAAGACAAAAGCACATAGCAAAATTACAAAAGCTTAAACTAAAATGAAAAAAACTGAAACCTAATATAACCTTAAAAATTAAACTCATAATAAATAAAATGTATTCATACAACATTTAAGATGACTCCCACCTTGTCTATATTTTCAGTCATCACACTAGCGATACGGTCCATCAGTGCGGTACAGAGGTAGTTAGTCCTGGTCAGATAAATGCCCAGCTCATACACATTAGTCCAGGATACCTGGTCAATCAGTTTCTGCATGGCGACCTTAGACTCTTCCAGCAGCATCTCATCAAACCACACCCCCGACAAACACTTCACTTCGTCCAGCACCACGTCCAGACTCTCGAAGCTGTGCAGCCGCTCACGACTGCAGCGGTCCAGGGTCTGGAGCAGGCGAGCGTACTTGCTGGAGGTGCTGTGCCGGTACGAGGAATCGTTCCGAATCCACTTGGCGACGACCGTGGCGTAAGTGTTGAGGTCATTTAGGTTGCACTGCGGGATCACGGCGTTCACCCGGGAAAGGACGGCCTCGTCAGGACGGGGAGAAGGAAACATGGACAGAACCCTGGTTAGCATGGTCACCTCATACGGATACACACTGCCCTGCAGGTAACTATGAATGATGATCAGAGAAAGACAGAAAAACAACCGTTAAAAACATTCATGTTAAATAAGATGGTTCAATAGTGTTATTTCTTTATAATAAGGTCTCATTAGTTACTTGTTAAAGGATTTTCAACAATGGTGAACAATATATTTATTTGTCTTTGTTAATGTTAGTTAATAAAAATAAAACAATTATATTTAAATAATAATTCTATAATTAGCATTATAATATAATTTGATCATAATAATACTTTTTTATAATAATAATAATACACATTTCATTGTTTGTCCTTGTTAGCATACAAAGTTTGATTTAACAAAGGTATTAATAAATTATTAAATAGTACTGTTTATTGTTAGTTCACGTTAACCTTAAAGACTCCAAAAAAACATGACTTTAAATGATTATACACTGCTGTTCAGACATTTCAGGTGAGTAAGATTTTTATTTTAATTAATAATTTTATTCAGCAAAGATGCATTAAATTTGATCTATTACATTTTTAATGTTAAAAAAAGATATCTATTTTAATTAAACACTTTTCTTTTGAACATTTTATACATCAGAGAATCCTAAAAAATATCAGTTTCCTCAAAAACACAGTATTAAGCAGCAAAGCTGTATTCAGCATTAATAATAATAATAATAATAAATGTTTCTTCAGCAGCAAATCAGCATATTAGAATGATTTCTGAAGGATCATGTGACACTGAAGACTGGAGTAATGATGCTGAAAATACAGATTTGATCACAGGAATAAATTACATTGTAAAATACAGCCTAATCGATTAAAAAAAGTTATTTAAATTGCAATAATATTTCACAATACTGCTGCTTTTACAGTATTCAATTACAGTACTTTCTGTATTCAAATATCTTCCCAACCGCACACTTTTTAACAGTAGCGTAAAAAACACCACAGGTTCAGAATGACACAAAGTTGAGTAAATAATGACAGAATTTTACATGCTGTATGAACTATTGCTTTAATTCTAAGACTCTGAAATTGAAGTTTAAAAAACAAACGATCTCTCTGGTTTTGGAAGCACTTACTGCAGCAGTTTGGCTTTCAGTCTGGAGAAGATCTCTGGATTCTGGCAGTGCAGCAGGATGAGCGATTGAGTGATTCGAGCGATTTCCACTGCCCTATACATCTCCAGATTCCTTAAGAGTACTGCTACCATCCTGCCAAAAAACACATGGTACTGCCATGCAATTACATTGTTCTGACACACAACAATTTCTGCACTGTTGAGGCTGGATGGTATGAAAATACAAACCATGTGTTGGTAGAAATATGTCATCTGTATGCTTTTTTTTTTTAACAGAGCAGACATATTTAATCTTATCCAATCAAATTAGATTTTAGAGTCCTTTAGTTTAAGGACAAAAAGTAAGAATTAACTTTCATGATAAATAATCTTGTATTTTGGTTTTTGAAGAAAAAAAATCAAATGTGATGAACTTAATATACTGAAATATTCACAAATATGCTATACTACATATCATCATATCTATTTACAGGAAAAATGAGTATATATGCATACCATTCACATATTTGGGGTCAGGAGGATTTTTACAATGATAAAAATTGAATATATTTAAAACGTAATTTATTCCTGTGATGCAAAGCTGAATTTTCAGCATCATTACTCCAGTCTTCAGAAATCCTTCTAATATGCTGATTTGATGCTGAAGAAACATCTAATTATTAAAACTTATTATCAAAGTTGAAAACATTTTAAGGATTTTTTTAAAAAGAGAAAGAACAGCATTTATTTTAAATACAATCTAAGAAGAGTAATGCAAGAAGTCTAAGAAAAATGTAAATTTACTGTCACTTTTCATAAATTTAATGCATCCTTGATGAACAAAAGTTTTAATTACTTAAAAAAAAAAAAAAAAACTTACTGACCCCAAACTTTTGAATAGTTGTGTTCCATTTCAAATATAAACTGTTTGCAGTGACATAAGATTTTAGTCATGCCACCTACCCCAACTCTAATAATTATTTGTCTCTGAATGTAATGCAGAAAGTACTTATCTTACTTGTTTATTAACTGAAGGTTTCTGCATTGCATCTCCTCCATTGTCTCCACAACACCTAAAGCCTGATGGGGATTCAGCTCATCAGCCAATAGCAGTGCTGTACTCTCTAACCTGCAAGACCAATCAATCAAATCAAATCAAATCATACTGTTGTGATTCTCCTCCGAGCTGGTTTGTCTGGTTCATGGTTTAACCACTTTTACACCTAATCCCTATGGAGAGAACGATAAATACACTCACTGTTGAACTATACAGTAAGAATGCCAAGGAGTCAATTTAAATAAAAATAAACAAACAAGGCAACATTTCTCATTTTTGTTTCAGATGGAATACTAAAATTACTAAAGCTATAGCTGAAAAAAATTAAGTTAAGTAGAAATATAAATATATATATGGTTAAATATAAATACAATCAATATTTTAAAATTTTTCAAATTATTAAGTAACAGAAATACAATTTTAAGTACCAAAATTACTAAAACTGAAATAAATATAAATTAAAGCTAAAAAGAAATATATATTGAAAAATGACAAAAGGACAACTAAATTAATAGAAATTAAAGCAAAAGTTAAATGAACACAGCAAAATAAAAGCTAATTAAAATATCAATAAATAATACTAAAATAACATCAGCGAAAACAATAAGGGACACTTTCCCCTGCTCACCCCTCTCTGACACCTTGCCTTGCCATTGGTCCTAAAGAAGCAAAGAGTTTGGTGAAAGTGGCAGGATCTGTGCATGTGTCCACCAGCTCCATGAGTCTCTGTCTCACAGCCAGCTGGAAGCCACAGTTATTGTACTGCATCGAGTGATACAGTCCCAGAATGATGCTGATGTGCTCTATGTCCATCCGGGGGACGTTCTGCAGGAGAAGCTGGTTGCATTTCTCCAGGAGGGGGCGGTGAATCTGTTTGACATTTCGGATGAACTGCACAACCCTTCTGGGGTTGTTGAAGTGCAACGGGTTCATTTTGTCCAAAAGGGAGTCCGCTTTTTTGAACAGTGCATCCCGCAGTTGTGGCGACACCAGGGCAAAAATACAGTTCATCAAGGGTGTGAGCACTCTGTAAGGAGTAAATACATTTGTAATTTTGTTGTACTATACCTTCAAAGTGAGTGATGGTTAAAAAAAAAAACAGACCTGGCGTCTTGAATGGAGTCCAGTCTTTGACTCACTATCTGTGTAATCTGACCCATCAGCGGGCTGTGCTGCAGGAACTGATCGCTCAGACAAACCGCAAACTTTGAAAGTGTCGTCATCTGGAATCTGAAAACACAGAAAGCTTGACTTAGACATAAATATTTCATTGCACGTTTATGGGGCATTTATAGGCAACTTATGTTTTGAAATAATCATGTTTAACAGCAGAATTCCTGGTGAAAACTACATTAACCACGAGAAACTGCAAATGACATAGGAAGATTCGGTCTCCATATGCTATCAAACTACCTGTATATTTACTCAAAATGTGCATATATATACTGATATTCAAAATTGTATTTCAGACATTTATTATTTATTTACTGTACATTTTTGTAATTATATTGTGTGTGTATGTGTATATATTTATTTTATTTATTTAGTCATTTAGCAGACGCTTTTATCCAAAGCGACTTACATACATATATATATATATATAAAAATAAATGCATATATAAGCATATTTTATAACTAAATATTTTGTAATTTTTAGAATATTTAAGAATATTTGGCATAAATAATTATGCAGATATTTACTGTATATTTCAAATATATTTTCATAGAGTCTATATTAATACTTTGAATACATATATAAATGCAGATATATATGTATATTTTATACCAAGCATAAAACACTATAAATTTTACATCTACTGTATTTATATGGAATAATATGCATGTTTTGTATAAATAAATAATTATCCATATATATATATATATATATATATATATATGCATTTTGCCATAAACATAAAACATACTGTGTTACATTTATATGAATATTTATGTGCATTTTGGATAAGCAGATTTATGTGCATATTTTGCAATAAACAAAAATATATAGCATATTTCACATTTATGTATATAAAATATATATGTGCATATTTTGCATAAAATCAAAAAATATATTGCATATTTACACCCATTGCAATATATATATATACACACACACAATTATGCATTTATGTGCAGCTTTTTCCATGAACCTCTCTAGTCTGTTCCAAGCCTCTGTCACCAGCTGCTGCACAAGAGAGTCATGGTGTTCTACTTGAAGCCTGCAAAACAAGACATCAAAGAGATCAAAGACTGGCTATTTACCCACAAACATTTAATTAGGACGCCATATATACAGTGCAGTTTAGACCAGGGGTAGGCAACGTCTGTCCTGTAGAGTTTAGCTCCAACCCTAATCAAACACACCTGAACAAGATAATCAAGGTCTTCAGAATTACTAGGGCTACAGGCAGGTGGGGTTTTTTTCAGGGTTGGAGCTAAACTCAGCAGGACATCGGCACTCCAGGACCAACATTGCCTACCCCTGGTTTAGACAATAGCTCTGTTCCAGAAGCTGTCTACATAGATAGCTGCCTACTAAGGGAGCATTGTGACTGAAATGAAACATAACCAAATGCCAAGAAAACTTTTTGATTCAAATAAATTGAAATAAACACTAAATATTGAGCCAAATATTTTAATAAGAATCTCTTTCATCTGACATGTTAGAAGAACTTTTTCATTCCAATGCAGTGCATTACTGTATTTGCTTTTCCCCAAAGAATTCATGCGATTCTGTGTAAGAATTTGACTCAGGCAAGGTATCTCAAAACGCAGCTTGATGCCTACCTATAATACCTTAAAATAATATCTAGTTTTATTCTTTTGGAACAAAAGTTTTTCTTTGACCTTGATATTTTCACTCTGTACCTGAGCACAACATAAAGCATATCCACCACTGAAGCGTCATCCATGAGGCTGATCTTGTTTTCAGCCAGAACTCGAAGCGTCAGGAACTGCGGGTGATTCCGGACCTGCTCGATTGTCCTGAGCATGTGTGCTCGCTCTCTTTGAAACTTCCACAGCTGTCCAATAGCACAGCTCACATGGCTCACGGACAGCTTGGCTTTGTTCCGGCCCACCACATCGAACACCTGGTCTTCAGCAGAGCACGTCTGGAGCTGCTCTAGGACCTGATCACGGCTGACGGCCCCGCGGTGGAACAGTCTGCGGGAACATGGCCGAAGCGATCGGAGCCGGAACATGGCAGAGGACGGCCGGTGTCAGGATACACTCCACATACTAGACAGATCAGACGCACCCCAGAATCAGATCATCAGGTTTAGTCCATGTCAGCTTGAATACTGTCATTATAAAAGCAAAAGATAGTAACAGACATTCTGAAATAGATGTAAATTTTACACTCGTTGTTATTATGCTAATAATATAATTTTTATCAAATTAAATTAGAAAAGACTTTAAAAATTACATTCATAACAACTAGTCTAAATTTTGATTACAATAATTGTAATAATGTATGAAAAAGTTGTGTAAATATCATGCTTTTTTTCATATTACAAAAAATACACTACCAGTCAAGTTTTTGAACTGTTTTTATTTTTTTAAAGACTCACCAAGCCTGTATTTTTTTTATCCAAAGTACAGCAAAAACAGAAAAACTTTTACATATTTTTTACTATTTAAAATAAATGTTTTTTTTTATTTGAATATATTATAAAATGTAATTTATTCCTGTTATCAAAGCTGAATTTTTGGAACCTTACTCCCGTCACATCATCCTTCAGAAATCATTCTAATATTCTGATTTGCTGCTCAAAAAACATTTATTATTATTATTATTATTATTATGTTGAAAACAGCGGAGGAGAATCGTTTTTCAAGTTTTTTTGATGAACAGAAAGTTCAGAAGAACAGCAATTATCAGAAATACAAATATTTTGTAACATTATAAATGTCTTCACTTTTGGTCAATTTAAAGCATCCTTGCTAAATAAAAGTATTAATTTCTGTAATATATAAAATTATACTTAAAATAAAATTGTATATTGTTTAATAATATTAAATATTATACTGACTCCAAGCTTTTGAATGGCAAACTGTATAATGTTACAAAAGCTTTTTTTATTTCAGATAAATAGTCATTTTTGGATCTTTCTATTCATCAAAGAATCCTGTAAAAAAGCTCAATTATTTAAATATTGATAATAATAATAAATCTTTCTTGAACAGCAAATCAGCATATTAGAATGGTTTATTAGAAGGATTATGTGACACTGTAATGATGCTGAAAATTCAGCTTTGATAACAGGAATAAATTACATTTTATAATATATTCAAATAGAAAGCAGTTATTTAAACAGCAAAAATATTTCACATCACTGCTATTGCTGTATTTCATAAGCAGTAATAATTCAAAAACTTTTGACTGGTAGTGTACATGATTACAATACTATACAATATACAACATTATATATATTATGCATACATATATGTGCATAATGCCACCATGTATATATTATCACAATCTTTTTAAACGCTTCTTAGTTTTGCCATAACTCAAATCAGCTGAATTCTTATTTGTCACCAGTCTTTTAAACTCTTACCTAATGCCCTTAAACATGTCTAGCAAACACATATTTAAGAGTTAGAGTAAGCTTTCTCCATCTGACAGCAGCAGATGTGTTGGACAGGATCATGTGCCATATAGGCCTAAATAAACCGGGATAAGAGAGATTCACAGTACCTTCAATATCAGACAGCCATGACATAAGCACACATGTAACGAGAGTCATGTGCTGCAGCAGATCACGTGCAAGAGGACAGATGTGCTCAGAGGAGTTTACAGCCCCACAGATGCGCGCTACTGCTTGTGCTTGATGTGCAGCTGCTTAACGTGCATGTAAGAACAATGTTTTAGCGACCATGTGTACAGAAAAGAGCAAAACTTGAGTGACATGGTCAATGCTACACCTTGCTTCCTGTTTAAGGCAGCGCACAGCTAAAAGTCACGGTGTGTGTCAAAATAAAAGTCACGCCTTGTGGTAGAAAACATGAAAACAAAATGATTATGGAGATAGTAGGTAGAAATATATGAATAAATAATAGCATATGCAAATCATTATCATTATAAGAATATATTATTATATTCATATTGCAATTAATAAATAAAATTCATTTTTAATTCCCAATACTTAATTGCATTTTTTAAATATTTAATTGTATTTTTGGTTGACTATTTTGGACATACAATGTATTTATTTCATGATTTCAAATATGTTAATTACAGAGCTGCTATCTAGGCAAAGTGTGGCTACTTTTGAAGATGCTCAAAAACATGTTACATATTTGCTGTTAAAAAGGGGGAAAATACAAAACATTAAAAAAAATAGGATATCCAGGATTGAGGGTATAGCTGTTAACAATGTTGTCATCATATTAATATTAATAATCTTGTTTTATTGTAGAAATAATGTCTATCTTGGTCTGTTTTTCTTGTATACATTTTTTTTTCTAAAATTTAAAATTGTTTTAACAATAGGAAAATAATTATTAGTTATAATTTATTTATATTTAAATATTTTTATACAGGCATCCCAAAGCAAATCATACTCTAATTTGACTTTTAATTTTGCTTGTTTTGACTATTACTAAGTTTCCAGGAATAATACTTTTTTTATAACCAAGTTTTTTTTTCATACATCAGAATATTTCTAAATAAAAACATCTAAATTGTGTAACAAGAAATTTGTTTTGGGGTTAAAAAGCAATAGTTTAATAAAAACACAGCAATTACAATTTCTTTTGCATAAGATCTTTATTACTGCAATAGTACTAGAGAGTCATTTTAACAACTAGATGTTGTGATGTTTTACAAGGTGAATCCTAGTCTTTTCTTGGACTGATGAATGTCAGGGGTCTCGTTCAGCTCTTTTATGTTTTGAGTGGTACCGCTCACATAAGTGGGCATCTCAACACCCGACTCATTATGGACTAGATAACTTGGTCTAAGTCCACCAAACACGGGTCCCAGACCCCCTCCGATGCCCTCTCTGGCAGCCTTTAGGAGCGAAATCATAGTTAAATGCATAGTATAAAACACATTATAGGAATAGTTCACCCAAAGATAGAAATTTGCTGAAAAGTTACTCACCCTCAGGCCATCTAAGATGCAGAGAGGTTTGTTTTTCTTTTGAAACAGATTTGGAGATATTTAGCTTTATATTACTTGCTAACCATTGGATACTCTGCAGTGAATGGGTGCCGTCAGAGTGAGAGTCCAAACAGCTGATAAAAACATCTCAGTAATCCAAAAGTAATTTATAACATATATTAATATATATTTATATATTAATATGAATTTGTTTTGTATTTGTTATTGTATTTATAACAGTTTTTCTGAAAACACAAAACAAAACAAAACAAAATCCCACAAACTGTATACAAAACGTATACTATCCAAAAGAAAATACAAAAAAAAAACCCGAACAGGCACCAGATACAGTTAAAAATACACCTTAAACAAAGCCATACTTAATCAGACTTAAACAAAATATTACAAAAATGGAGTGAAATAATTAAATAATTATTAAATAATTAAATATGGAAGTTATCCACTACAAAACTTTAATTAAAATGAAAGTTAAAAATGTTTTTATGTATTGCCTAGTTTATGCATGACTAGTTGTCACATGTTTTATTCTAGTAAATAGCGTTTTTAATTATTTAAACCTCTCAGATGCATGAGCTTTTGTGAAGAATTAGTCCACCTGACCTGTTATAACCTTCTTTTCATCCTCTATTCACTTTAATCTCAAATAAATAGATTATTTATATATTAAACTATCATAGTATAGAGACTCAAACCTGCAGTAAATAAATATAAATAAAAGTCAAGTTAAAACTAATAACAAATGTGAAAACAAATACATGTGGGAATAAATATAAAAATAACTGAACACATACATACGTGCAAGAATAATAAAATTAAACACAGAAAATAATAAATTAGGACTAAGTTTAATAAAATTAAAAACTTTTATTGCATTGCATTTACTTATTACCTGTAATTGTTAGTGATTTATTGCTTTATTTAGTTATTCTGCCGGTTTGGGCATGCATGAGTCGGTGTGGCAATGTTTGCTGTGATGTGCTTCTGGAGGAACTTTAGGGAGGCGCGTGAAGGGCGGAGTTGATCTTTATTGAACGCGCCTCGGAGGAGCATCAGTCAGTCATAGAGGAGTGACGAATCAACAGGAATGGCTCCGGTGTTAGTCAAACGCGTTTTAATCAGTGAAAGCGTCGATCCATGCTGCAAAACGATTCTGCAGGAGAACGGCATTGAAGTGACGGAGAAGCAGCAGATGACTAAAGAAGAGTTGATTGCAGAGATTCAGGTAAGTGAGTGATTCTTCAACTGATTGACTCTCAAGTTCAGCAGCAACTTCTCCGGAATATCAAGTGCCTTGATTTGAAGCGTCCTCCAAAGCAGCAGCAGTGACATCAACTCGGTGTGTGTGATGAGATATTAGCATGTGAATGTGCTGAAGATTGTGTGTGTGTGTGTGTGTGTGTGTGAGACTGTCACCCCCCCTCCTCCTCCTCCTCCTCCTCCTCTTCCTCCTCCTCCTCTTCACGAGTCTGATGCAACAGCAGCCTGTATCTGCACCATATGAATCGTTTCCTAACTAATAAAGACCCCAAGTAAACCATCAGTTTATGTATTCGAAGTATTGTAACGTGTGTTTTGCTCTGTGCATGTGTTTTTAGTTTGTACATTTTTGTTGTTTTTTAATTATTAGGTATTTGCTTGGATGTGATGTAAATAAAATGCATTTTTCTTTATCAGGAAGGCATGTGCATTACGTAAAAAGCCAAATGCATGTTGACTTGTCACTATTGTCATGCCACGTGCTCTGCTTAGGAAGTAACATGGCAATTTAGTTTACCTGTCTCAAATATTTTTCTTTTTTTTTTCTCCCAAGAATTATGATGGTTTAGTCGTCCGATCAGCAACCAAAGTTACTGCTGATATCATCAATGCTGGCAGTAACTTGAAGATCATTGGACGGGCCGGAACTGGAGTTGATAATGTGGATGTGGATGCAGCAACTAAGAGAGGCATTATTGTCATGAAGTAATGAAGCATGTTGAGTCTTGCTCTGACCTCAGTTCTGTTTGTTTTCAGTGCTAAAGCAGGTTGCTCTAGTCGGGCACTCTTCTTACTTCTTTTCTTAATTTAATAGTTCACTCAAATATGAAATTGTCAACATTTATTGCCTCTCATGCTAACATCTTTGGAGATGTGGGTGAACTATTCCTTTAACAAATTGGTATTTGCTGGAAAGGAACCTGCCCTCAAGCCATCCAAGATGTAGATGAGTTTGTTTCTTCATGGGAACAGATTTGGAGAAATTTAGCATTACATCACTTCTTCACCAATGGATCCTCTGCAGTGAATGGGTGCCGTCAGAATGAGACTCTAAACAGCTGATAAAAACATCACAATAATCCACTCCAGTCCATTAGTTAACATTGAAAAGCAAAAAGCTGTGTTTGTAAGAAACAAATCCATCATAAAGGAAAGGAATTTGACTAAATAAAAATAAATAAATAATCTGTCATCATTTACTCCCCCTCAAATTGTTCCAAACCTGTAACCAAATAGTTGCTGGTTCCCATTGACTTCTATGGAAAAAAGTACTATGGATGTCAGTGGGGACCAGAAGGTGATCAAACAAACAGCTTTTCACTTCCCAAGGCATGAATTGATGGAGTGGTGTGGATTATTGTGATGTTTTTATCAGCTGTTTGGACTCTTATTCTGATGGCACCCATTCACTGCAGAGGATCAATTGTTGAGCATTTCTCCAGATAGGTTTTGTTGAAGAAACAAACTCCTCTACATCTTGGATGGCCTGTGGTGGAGAACATTTTCATCATTTTCATTTTTGGATGAACTATTCCTTCAAGTAGAATGGCCAGGAATCCTTTCCTAAATGTTTTTTTTTTTTTTATGTCTTTTGTTTATTCTTCTTTTTTTTTTCCCTCCTCTTCATATTTTAGCACTCCGAGTGGAAACACAATCAGTGCTGCTGAGCTCACCTGTGCTCTTTTGATGAGCTTATCAAGGTAAACTGGCTAAATTAATTCTGTTTATTGTTTTAAGGGTTTTGAGATAATTATATTATTAAATGTTTTAATTTTCAGAACTCAAAAATCTGTGATGTCTATGGGTCTGAAAGAGGGTTAAAAAAAAAAAGGCAAATAAAAATTGGGTTTTAAACTGAGTTTTGGACTCTAGACGTATAGGTGGACCTCAGAAGGAAAAAAAGACCTGATATAACCCCTCTAAGTTGGATTTATTGTTATATTCCTATTACATACCTAAAGAAATATTAAAAATATTTATTAAGGTTTTCTGTATTTCCTAGACATATTCCACAAGCTGTCATGTCGATGAAGGATGGGAAATGGGATCGGAAAAAGGTATGTGCACATTTTGTCCTCTGTGTGGCTGTTGGCAGTATGTTAAAGGCTTTGCATTATGGGATAGAGTATTGCATTCACAATCATGTTGTATATTGCACATTTTGGCAAATCATCCAGGTATTCTACACAGACTGAAAGTTTGTGCATAACATACAGTACATAGTGCAGAAACCGTTGTGATTCCATAGCCATACTTTCCCGTCTGTGTCAAGCCAGTCATCACTAATCGATTGTGATCACTGAATGTGTTGCTCCACATTGTTGTGTTAGATAGCTGAGTGCTTTGCTAATGATTTTGCAGTTCATGGGCGCAGAGCTGTATGGAAAAGTTCTTGGGATTGTGGGGCTTGGAAGAATCGGCAAAGAGGTGGCGACAAGAATGCAGTCCTTCGGTATGAAGGTAAGATCATTGTGTCCTAAAACCTCTTCTGACTCGAAATGCAAATGCAATTTAAACTTTAATTTTTCTTTTTTACTTATTGCATTCCTGATAGACCATTGGTTACGATCCCATCACCCCTCCAGAGGTTACTGCGAGCTGGGGCGTGGAGCAGATGTCTCTGGAGGAACTGTGGCCACAGTGTGATTATATCACAGTCCACACTCCACTCATGCCCTCCACCACAGGTACACACAAACAAAACATTTTGACAGCTTGCTGCACAATTCAGTAAAAAAAAAATAGTGATTATTTGGCCTCATATTGCTGCTGCTTATGTGCCAAGACTAAAGGTCTTTGCACACTGACTCCAAAATTCACGTTAAAAAATAAATACAAGCTCACATTGTGTCTTGTGTCTTTACACACTGCCTCCGAAACTTTCGTCCGTCATAAATTTTTTTGGATCCGGTTAGATTTTCTGCGTTTTCGCATCCGCAGCAAGCATTTGATAGGAAAGGATGACGAATACGAAAAAAAAACGCATACGAAAATTTCGGACTCATTGTGCAAGGACCAGGGTTACTCCACCCCAAAATGAAAACTTTGTCATTAATCACTTACCCCCATGTCGTTCCAAACCCGTAAAAGCTTTCTTCGTCTTCAGAACACAATTTAAGATCTTTTTGATGCTCTCTGACCCTCCCATAGACAGCAATGTAATTAACACGATCAACGTCCAGAAACGTAGCAAAGAGATCGGTAAAATAATCCATGTGACATCAGGGTTCAACCGTAAAGTTACGAAGCTAAGAGAATACTTTTTGTACGGAAAAGAAAACAAAAATAGTGACTTTATTCAACAATGCGTCTCCTCTGCGTCAGCGTAGTGAATATTCTCCAAAATGGCGCTGAAAAGTATTTACAAAAAGTATTCTCGTAGCTTCGTAACTTTACAGTTGAACCCCTGATGACACATGGATTATTTTACCGATCGTTGATCGTGTTAATTACATTGCTGTCTATGGGAGGGTCAGAGAGCTGTCAGAAAGCATCAAAAATATCTTAAACTGTGTTCCAAAGACGAATGAAACTTTTACGGGTTTGGAAAGACATGGGGGTAAATGATTAATGATAAATGATCATTTTGGGGTAGAGTAACCCTTTAAAGACTAAAATCCTGAGTGATTTTTTTTTTTTTTTTGTATCATTGGTATACTTGGTGATAGGAGAAACAAAGCTTTTCAAAACACTGAATCAATTAAACCAATTACTTGGCAAAATGATAGAATATATTGCAGTTCTAATTTAATTAATTTTGTCTGAATTGCCCCAGTGTAAAATCAAACATTTGGTGTTGTGCTACATAGGTCTCCTTAATGACACTTCATTTGCTAAGTGTAAGAAGGGTGTGAAGGTGGTGAACTGTGCCCGTGGCGGCATCATCGATGAAGCCGCTCTCCTCCGGGCTCTGGAGTCAGGACAGTGTGGAGGAGCAGGGCTGGATGTGTTTGTGGAGGTCAGAGTTTGTCGATTACTTAGACTGAGAATGGCTTTAGCATCTTGCCACTGGTAAATGGCATTACATGCAAACATATTTAAAATAATACTGATAATGTATTTTTGGGCGAGTTCAGGAGCCTCCAAAGGACCGGGCGCTGGTGAACCACCCCAATGCGATCAGCTGTCCTCATCTGGGAGCCAGCACTAAAGAAGCACAGGCTCGCTGTGGGAAGGAGATCGCCCTGCAGATTGTGGACATGGCCACGGGCAAAGCGTTAGTGGGAGCCGTGAGTCACGCTTAGTTTTACAGTGACACAAATTACTTTTTATGAAAGGGTGTTATTTTCCCCTTGCAAGTTTTTCAGGGACATTTTGTATGTTTATGAGGACATATTATTTTTTCTTAACCACATCAATTCATGGAAACTATTCATATATGCCAAGTAGTTAATTGAAAATAAAAATGTTTAATTTGAACAATTATCAAATACAGAAGTAGCACATTTATTTTTTCAGGACAAACATCAAAGACTCTTGAAGTGATTTTCACCACAGATATGTATCTAAAACTGCTTTTCTAAAAACCTAAATAAAATTCCAGAAACAGGTTCCCATTGTCAGAGAAAACCTGGAAATATCAGGAACATTTTATCAAATTCCTACCTTTAAAGGCAGGGTAAGCGATTTCTGGAAGCCAATGTTGATATTTGAAATCACCGAAACAAATACGCCCCTACCCCAAAATGGTCTCGCCCCTATTTTGATAGATCCGCCCCACATGTAGCCTACGCAACCCAGGCAACGGTTAGTTCTGTGAAACATAAGCCGCTTTTCCACCGAAATTACCTGGAACCAATATGTCCCAGGACCCCCCCCGACCCGTTGCTGTCTGCGTTTCCATCGCAGTCTAAAGTACCGAGAAGATTAGGCTAATAGTCTGGTGACGGAACGTTAGGTCTGCGTGCATTTCTCAATACCAAGTACTCGGACTTGCATCCTCGGTAGTTCGGACTTCACGAGTTAGACTCCGGAGTGTGAGCTCCCGCGAATGGAACGACACAAGTCCGGTAATTCTGCAAAGAGCAGCGTACTTGATAACGTCAGTCAGCTCGCCTTGGCTGCTGTAATCTTCCTCACTGTATTTACAGACGAAATATATCAAACACCACTGCCTCTTTTCGTTTTCATTTAAACATATTAATAGAACAATAGAATAAAGACCAAAGATTACCGGTTAGATTTACCCAAAACAAAATATATCTTAAGTTTATCCACTACAGAGACATCAGAGCCAGCGGCAAATGTCAGAAGGACTAGCCGAGGTTATGCTCCTCTCATTGGGATACATGAGCACTGAGCGACCGGTGATCGCGTGGTGCACACGGCTCCGAAATCGGAGAAGCACATTTTCAAATAGACGCTGTTTTTAAAAATAAACCGCAGATTTGAGTTTTAAACAACTACATTCTCGCCTGAAATACACGCGTCCAGTGTAGGCAGACTTTAGCTGTTGTGGCGTGCCACGTCTGGTGTAGATACGGTGTTACTCACCTATCGAGAAGAAACAAAGTAACCTCGGCATCCGATCACAGGCCTTCCGCTCCTTGAGTTCTCTCCAGCGCTGGAAAGCTGATCTGATATTTACACGGGTCCTACTTCTTGCCTTATCATACCGCAGTCGTTTTCCTCTTTTGTTTTTTATCCACCATCTATATCTTTCTGTCGCTCGGCTCGGCTGTTCACTAAACGCTCTCTCCTGGCTACAAGTTTGTTTTGGTACTCGGCCCTGACTCAGTTTTCTAAAACGTTTTTGAAAAATGACTTGCCCTGCCTTTAAACGACAATGCACTTGTTATCAGTGAACAGCTCCATTAAACTGGGCCTCGGGGACGAGGAAATATTTTTACTCAAAGTACTTTAATGAACTTTTTTTAAACAGTTTCTTTCAGGAAAAAAAAAAAAAACATATATATATATCACATTCAGCTCCACCTCCATCCAATGAACAACCGATATATAAAACCCAGTCCCTGTCCTGCGTTCTTTTCTTTTTCACTCTGATGTATGTCACAATACAGAAGGAAAGAGGATTTTTAATTTACATTTATTCATTTACATTTATTCATTTAGCTGACGCTTTTATCCAAAGCGACTTACAATTGCTATATATGTCAGAGGTCGCACGCCTCTGGAGCAACTAGGGGGTTAAGTGTCTTGCTCAGGGACACATTGGTGTCTCACAGTGGATTCGAACCCGGGTCTCTCACACCAAAGGCATGTGTCTTATCCACTGCGCCATCACCACCCCAAAACACATCAACATATCACATTTATCAGACGCTTTTATCCAAAGTGACTTACATTGCATTCAAGTTACAGTTTCTACATTTTATCAGCTTAATGAATTAATTTTGCCATAAGTTAAATATATTAAGGTTCTGCAATATATAAATATATTGTGGAAACTTAAATTCCTGTAGAGCTGCTTTGCAACGATTTATATCGTAAAAAGCGCTATACAAATAAACTTGAATTGAATTGAACTTTTTTTCCATCTCAGGTGAATGCTCAGGTGTTGGTCAGTTCTTTCTCTCCTGACTCTCATCAGTGGATCCTGCTGGGAGAGTCCATGGGCAGAGTGTTGAAGGCCTGCACCGCTTCTAAAGAAGCCTACAGTCAGGTCCATGTCACATCACTTGGTAGGTGGATTAATTCACCCAAATATGTTGTCAAAATTGTTGTCATTCACTCACTAACTGAATGCGTTCAAAAAAACTCAATCCTATTGTTAGGACAGTATGTACACTTTCTTTTACTTTTGGGAGAAGTCATTTCCACATGATGCAGGACAGGATAAACAAGACTTGCGTATTTACTCAGGAAGAAACCCTCCCATATGTACATATCAGAGCTTGTTGTCTATCAAACACATTTTATTGGATTGTAATAGTTCTACTCTTCTGAGAATTATTCTGTTAATAGTAGGGATGCAACTATTAACCACGAGCAGGTTGAAAATCAATTGAAATTGATTCTGTCCGGCTGTGGTTTTTGCTGTTGGGGTGGCCATATGGGCTTGGGGCATCTGGGAGTTCCCTGGGGGTGGGTTTCTTGGGGGGTTCGGCGCTGGGGCTGCGATCTTGGTCTGGATGGGGTATTGGTGACTCTTGGGTGCTGTTTTTCTGGCGGCTGCATGCGGCGCTACTGGGGATGCCTGTGCCGGCGGACGTAGGTTGCCGGCCTGGCGGCTGCACTATTCCAGGGTTGGTCCGGGGGGGGCTTGGGGTTCTGGGGGCGCTCTGCCTCCCGGTTGGGGTTACGGCTGGGCCTGGGGGGCTTGGGTCCTGGTTGGTGTGCCGCCGGGAGCATGGGTTGGTGCATGCGCTTGGGCCCGGCCCTGGTGTGGGGGTCTTCGATGCATCGGTGCCTCCGCGGGGGGGATCCAATAGAGGCAGGGAAAACGGGCCTAACCTGGGTGTCTTATTGTCTTATGTAGTCTGGGAGTTGAATGAGTGATGGGGTGGGGTAGTTTTTCCTCTGCTGTGGGGTCTGGTGGGCCGCCCCGGGCTGCCATGGGCCCTGGTCTGGATGGGCCTGGGCCCCCCGCCCTGGGCAGATTTGGGGTAACGGGGGTGCCTATGGGGGTCAGCGGGGGAGCTGGCTCCGAAGGGGGGGGTATTTTGCCCCCTCTGATGCTTTCCTCCCCATCCCTAAGGCTTCACTTCTCCCGCTCCATCACACCAACACATAGGTAGGGTTTTGAGGTGCGGGTGTGTCGCTGGGATGCGGGGGAGGTGGTACTCCTCTGTCTCCTCGTGGCCACCTGCATCTCAATCACACATTACAGCTTAGACATTCTCATTACTTACTGTCACATGACACATACATATAGGGCCTTGGGGGTGGGCACACTGAATGGCATCCGGAGGGCGGTCTGTTCATTCAGCCTTCCCTCTGGTGCCAGTGCCCACTTCTCAATTTTAAGTTGCACATAGACATTGAGGGCTCTAGGGAGGGGACGAGCTGACACAAGCTTGTGGAGGGTGCCCCTCCCCTGTTTTAAAGCACCCCTGTTTTAAAGCACCTTAGAACAACACACACCAACACTACATTTGAGCGGGTGAGGTGAAGCATGGGGTCTCTTTTTTTTTTTTTATCTCACACCCCTGTTCTCTGTTCTCTGTCCGGGGCCGGGGGCTGCGAGGATGAGCTGGCCGCCCGGTCGGGGTCTGGGCTGGTGGTCTTCTCTGCTGCTGCGGGGACCGGGGTGGTCTTCCTGTCCCCACGCCAGAGCGAAGGGGGTTCAGCTCCGGGATCGGGCGCTGATTACCCCTCTGGGGGTGGTGGTGCCTGGATCTAGGAGTATAGAGTGCATATAGGGAGTGTGAGTGTGGGTACCATGTCCATTTTTGTGTGTCTACATGTGGGGCGAGGGTGAGAATATTCGTTGCGTGCATGAGGGTGGGAACGTATGCTTGTGTATATGTGTGCTTGTTCGTCTACGTCTATGTGTCAGGTCGGGCCTTAGACTCCACCTCACTCATCATCTCAGTCGACCCCCACCCCACCACCATGCCCTGCCGGTGGAGGATGCCGCCGGTGCATTGGTGGTTTCTCGCGCCGGGGCAGGATGCTCGGGTGAGCGCTGGCCCACTCTCGGCGGTCGCTTGGCGGGGCCTGGCCCTACTGGCCTTGCTGGGCCCCGGTTGGGGGGTGGGGGGCCCTTGGATCTCCGGGCCCAGGGCTCGGTCTGCCCTGGTGTGGTCGGCTGCCGGCGGAGCCTGCGGGCTTGCCGCCACGGCACCCTGGGGTGTCTACACTGTGGCTGTCGGATGTCCCACCTTCGGGCTCTCCTCTGCCCTTTTCTGGGTGGGGGCCGCAGTTGTCCCTGCGGTGGTTCCCCTGGGGGTCCCGTGCCCTGGGGGGCCTCCGGATGTTTGGGGCCTGGGTCTCTTCCATGCCTGCTTCATGCCTTGCGGGATGGGGCTGTTGTTCCCCACACACACACTATTAAACATTTACATGGAGGAACCTTATGAACACAAGCGCGCTCACACACACAGGTGTACACTCAAGCATTCACATTGGTGTAAGAACGGGTGCTCACAGACACACATTGTTCTGATCTGCTGTTGCTTCAAAACTTATTTTGTAATATTAGTTATGCGTGTTGCTCAATAACATTTAACATTTAGAATTTATTGTGATTCATACAGATGTTGGTTGTTGCTGCAGTTTCTCTGATGTTGTGTCTTCTGTTGTGTCTTCTGTTGTTTTCTCTTTTTGTCAGCAGGTATCGAAGCAAATTGTCTGTTTTCTTTTTTGTTTTGTTTTTTTCCTCTCTCTCTCTATCCCCCATTCTCTTTTTTTTTCCTCTCTCTCTCTCCCCCCCTTCTCTGTTGACTTTATCCACAATTTTTTTATTTTTTTTATTATTATTATTATTTTTATTATTATCATTATAATTATAATATTTTTTTATTATTATTATTATTATTATTATTATTATTATTATTTTTTTTATTTTTTTTCTCTCTCTTGTTTTCTCTGTCCCCTGGTCTTGTCGGTCATAGTATGGTTAAATAAAAGGGTATATAAAATTTAATTAATTAATTAATAAAAAAAAAAAATTATATTAAAAAAAAAAAAAAAGGCTGTGAATGATGATAGCATAACTACACATACGTACTGTCATGTGTTATCTGTGTTACTGACAGGCCAAAAAAAAAAAAAAAAAAAAAAAAAAAAAAAAAAAAAAAAAAAAAAAAGAAAATCAATTGAAATATGTAGTAGTCCCCAGCTAGGTAACTAGTTATGATATATATAGGGACTACTTTCAGGCGCTGAGTAATATCATTGCGCCTGCTGCACCCATGGAACGGCAGCAAAATTCCTTGATTATCTGCGTCTCATTCAGCTCCTCTGCTGTTTCATTTCATGCAGATATTTTTTTTATGTATACAGTAGTTTCACAAAACTACCATTCTGACAGACCATTCTGTTTTTGCTTCAAATTTCAAAATTATACAATGTAATTTAGATTATAAACTGTTCATGTTGCATCTATGCAGCATCTCTGTTTGGATCATGATTAAAATGCAGTGGTTGCCTCTAATTTTAAATGGCATTACATTTTATCATTACAATGATGCCATCTTGTGGCTATATATATACACACACACACACACAGTTTTATAACATTTTATTATAATGTAAATATAAAATTAAAAAATATTTAAAATATGTATTTATTTATTTATTGCTGTTCAGGGGAGTCCTTGAAGAAGTCTACTGGGTTTTTAAGCTCAGCAGCTGTAGTTGGTTTGCTCACTGAAGGTCCTCAGAAAGGCCCTAACCTGGTGAATGCACTGCCTCTAGCTGCAGAGACAGGAATTACAGTAAGACTACTTTACAAAAGCAGAGTTTCATATTTTTTTCATACTTAACATGTTAAGTTAAAGCACAAGCGCCATCTAGGTGGATTATTTTCCCAGTATTGCTCTAATCTGTCCCTATTTCACAAACAGGTGCAGACGGATCATAAAGACAATGAGTGTGAGACGTGTGTGCTGGAGGTCTCTGTGAACGGCAGGAGCTATAAGGCTGTTGGCTCGGTGCAGGCCGGGGTTCCTGTGCTGCTGGAGCTGAATGGAAGTGTGTTTCGACAGCCTGTTCCTCTCACTGGACACCTGCTGTTCTTTAAAGCCGTCAACTCCACTGAGCTCCTGCTCTCTGTAACCAGTAAAGACTGATTCACATTCTGCACAAATAAGAATATCTATACACGTATATAATTTATACATGTATACTTGCATAACATATTGCATGTCATCTGAAGCCATATGTATGTCATTGACCCTTGGTCACTATATGCTTTCATTATATGGGCTAAAGCAGTGTGAAGCTTCTTTAAAATTTCTTGAAAGAGAGAAAGACACATGTGACCCTGGACCACAAAACCAGTCTTAAGTCGCTGGGGTATATTTGTAGAAAAAGCCAAAAATACATTGTATGGGTCAAAATTTAAGATTTGTCTTTTATGTCAAAAATCATTAGAACATCAAGTAAAGATCATGTTCCATGAAGATATTTCCTACCGTGAATATATCAAAACTTAATTTTTGATTAGTAATATGCATTGCTAAGAACTTCATTTGGATAATTTTAAAGGCCTTTTTCTCAACATTTAGATTTTTTTTTTTGCACCTTCAGATTCCAGATTTTCAAATAGTTGTATCTTGGCCAAATATTGTCCTGTCATAACAAACCATACATCAAAGGAAAGCTTATTTAAGATGATGTATAAATCTCAATTTCCAAAAATTGACCCTTATGACTGGTTTTAGGGTCACATATGGGTTTGGAATAGATTGAGGGTGACTAATGACTCGTTAAAGTCTGTGTGACAAAATAGGGCTCAGAAAAAGCTTAGTTTATTGATGCTTTTCTATGTTCCTCAGGGGTTTTGGCAGCTGCAGGTGTGGAGCTTCAGTCCTTCAGTGCTTCTACTGCCGGCAGGGGTGAGCAGTGGTACTGCATGGGCGTATCTTCACTGCTGGGGGACATCGGTGCCCTGAAGTCCTTAGTGAAAGAGGCAGCACAGCTCACTGTCTGAATATCTGTCAGTGATCCTGATCTGAACCACGTAACATTCCAGCATCTTAAGCTCTAGCCTGAGTTTCATTGCAAACTGTTGCTCACATTGTTCGTAACACTACATTTCCTAAAATGACAGTATGGAAAAATACTTAATTTTACTTTTTGTTGTTGCTGTTTACTAAAGCCACTGTATTCCAGATATGTGAAAGTGTTTGATTAAAACAACAACAACAATCAGTGCTTCGCAGTGGAGTGTGTCTTTTTTCAACATGCTAAAGAGTTTCTATTTCGGTCCATTTTGTGTAAAAATGACGTTAAATAGCTGATGGCAATTTGTGCTGCTAATATGGATATTCACCAAACACTAACAGATGAGTTTTTTGTTTTTGTTTCAAATCCTCTTTGTCCTTATTAGGGTCGCGAGGAGCTGGGGCTTTATCCAGCGTCTTGAGCCACAGGTGGGGAAATCCACCAAGGTTCACTCACAGATTTTAAGAAGTCATTTTTATTGAATTTCACTTCCTTTGATAGAGCATGAGGTGAAAATGTTCAATTCTTTTACTTCACCATAATTAATGGTAACTGCCAACTTGCTTTTGTGTGTGTAGAGTATGTGTCTGTCATACACACACACACACACACACACTCTCTCTTTAGCTCCTTTTCATTCCCAAAAATATTTTTTGTGTAAACTATATATGTATGTGTATATATAGTGTGTATATTACACGCTTAGCTATTTTTCATTTCCCAAAATATTTTTTGTAAACTCATACTGGCCCTTTTTCCATATACTTGGTGCTTCTCTTTAGTCAGATATGATGGACACTGCTTATCACATGATTTTTTTTTTTTAACAGAGTCTGTGTTGCATACACTTTAAAAACACTCTTTAGTGTCATGACCATGACCACAAGGCTTGCAATGTCAAATTAAACTATTACCCAAGGTATAAATGCATCCAAACAACCTTTCCTTAACATAAGAATATTGTTCGTGTAACATTCCCAGAATGTTGCTGAAAGGTTTATCTGATAAGAACAAATATGGAGCATTTTATATTGGTTAATTTGAGCATTTATTTCCTTTATGACCTTAAACTAATGTTCCAAGGAACGTTCCAGGAACCAAACATTGTTGGGATTAAAATGTTTATTCATTGTGAGATTGCAGAATTCATTCCATTTAAACACTTGAATTATTAACACTTAAACATTAATAATTTGAAGTCACTTCACAGAAATATGCGTTAAAATCGCCTCTATCAAACAGGAAAAGGAGCTCGCTTCATCGACTGACCATGGCAACTGAGTTATTTCTGTCCTTTTACTGTACCCTGTGGACTTAATGGCAACTACACACCAATAATTCACCGTCGCTAAGCTATAAACAAACGCTCTTGCGTTCAGAAAACGGTGAAGCGTTTAGAATAGATTAGTTCTTGGTGCTCGGCCGCCCTTGGTACCGTTTCCCTCAGGCGTTATTATGCAACGGCAATAATCCTTATAAGGATTATACACTGAACAACTGACACGTGAAAACTGGTATTATGTCTCAGTTGATTGAAAAATCAAAATTGCGGCTTTTTGAACCTTTATTTATTCGGTTTGGTCACATGGCTAAAGGACGGCTGTGTTGAATCATTAGTGGCGGCTGACAGACAGCAGCGAGTCTCTTGATAAACACTGATACCAAAATAGGAGCTCCACATTCTCTAGTCTAGTGTCTGACGCTAAATACAGGGGCCACATGTCTGATCTGACCGAGCACAAGGCACACTGTTGGGGATAACTCTTCTCCAGAGAAGAAAGGACAAGTGTCAATCATTCATTATACGGGTCAGGTAAGCTTTACATAGGAACTAGCTGTTACACAATGTAAAATGCATTCATTTTCATTACCAGTGTTGTTGTGGGTTGGTTCCAAAAACCTACTGTAGTTCAAAACGGGGTTATTAGTTTATTAAATCTAAAACATTTAAAAGATTTTTGTTTAAAATCAAATGCATATTTAAAAACTAATTATTTCAGCTAGTTGAGGCGTCTTTTCTCATTCTCACTTTATGTACAAAAATAACAAACTGAAATGCAGAAAAAAATTCAAATACATAGAAACTATGCTATATAGACATATTATAAAACAGTAAATTTAGAAGAAAAGAAAAAGCTAAATCAAAGTATTACAAAATGTATCTCAATGTTGCTAAATAACACTGGTTCAAAATGGCCTTTAAATAGGATAATTTTAGTGAATTTTGTACTCGAGATTAAAATGTAGATATATAATGTAAAACCTGTTAGGCAATGAACCCAGTAAAAACACACGAGTATACGTTCAGACAAGAGTCAAGTATATAATGAAGTTTGAAATTGAGAAGAGGCTAAAATGGTCTTTTAAAATATGGTAAAATGTTTTTTATATATAAAATTATATTAATGTCATATCAGTGCAAGTTGACACATTCGCTTAAAGTTGTAGTTTTAGACAATTGAATGATTATTATAGGAAAAATAAATGACTGTGCCAAAACAATTTCATATTTTTTATGTTACAATTTACATTTTGCATTCAGCTTTTGTGGGTTGTGTAAAATTGTTCTACTGTTTACATTTTGCTAAAAACACCTAAAATGTTTAATGGCCGGTGAGACAACTTACCCGTATGATACGACAACATACGTCAACATTTGTGAAAATATAGGACCAGGTTTGCGTTAATACAGAAAGTTACCTTCAAAAATAATAATGAGAAATATTTACTGGAATAAAAATAGTGTCTAAAACATGCATCTGGCTTTGTGTTTATCTGTAATCCATTATATCATACATAATATATCATATAATAATATATTATAGTCAAGGACAATAAACAAAACTAGAACTGAGGTGAACTATAAACATTTATTTTCTAAGGTTTGTTTACTAAATTCCTACAACTTCTATGAATTTTCATGGGGGATAATTTAGTAGCGAGTTAATTTTGTTAGGACACTTAAACTCATTTGAAAATCTTCTCTTTCCAGTTGCAATGTCAGGAAAAGCTCAAAGCGGTTACTCCTACGAGTTCTGTGATGCCTCTCACTCCTCCGAGGTGCTGGAAGCTCTTCATGAGTTTCACAGCAGCGGTCTGTTCACGGACGTCACCTTGCAGTCTTCATCCGGACAGCTCTTCTATTGCCACAAGGCTGTCCTATCTGCCCGCAGCTCCTATTTCAAGGTAATGTTCACCTTAGACATGAGAGAACGTTTGAACGACACCATCAACCTGCCTTGCATAAACAGAGAGATTCTGGGACATTTGGTGAGCTACATCTACACTTCAAAGATCAGCATAAGCCAGAACAATGTCCAAAGTCTTCTGGAAGCCGCAGATCTGTTGCAGTTCAACTCGCTCAAGAAAGCCTGCGAGAACTTCTTGATTCGTGTGCTGGATGTTGATAACTGCCTCGGGATGCACTCTTTCGCCGAGCTTCACGTGTGCTGTGATTTGCAGCGCGAGGCTTTGAGGATCATACTGAGTCGCTTTGAAGAACTCACACTTCAGGAGGAGTTCCTAGAGGTGGATTTCCAAAAGCTATTGAAGATATTAGCTACAGAAAACCTCAATGTGTGGAAAGAAGCGACTTTATTGGATGCGGTGGTCAAATGGGTCGTCCATGACACTGCTCCTCGGATAGACCACCTTCAAGAGCTTCTCAACTGCATCCATCTCGACGTGGATGATGCTTGCCTCAAAACTGCTTTGGATCTACGCAGACATTGCTCTGAAAACAAACTGCGATCTTCAATTCTCACCTCCTTAAAGCCGAGCAAAGGTCTCTCACAGAGCTGCAAAAAACTAACGTGCAGCTTATATGTTATTGGTGGATATTACTGGCATCCGTTGTGCGAAGTAAATATGTGGGACCCTGTTTCCAACACGTGGGTTCAGGGCAAAGACATGCCTGATTTTGAAAGAGAGAGTTATAGTGTGGCACTTCTAAGCCCTGATATCTACGTGACTGGAGGATACAGGACACAGACTGTGGATGCTTTAGAGACCGTGTGGATTTATAACACAGACTCGGATGAATGGACAGAAGGATGTCCCATGATCTCTGCCAGATATTACCACTGCTCCGTGGCTTTATGTGGATGCATATACGTCATTGGTGGATATACGGCAGGAGCTCCTACGCAAGAAACTGAATTCTATGATCCCTTGAAGAAGAGATGGTTTCCTGTGGCTGATATGATAGAAGGTATGAGAATTTCAGTTTAATTACACACAGCTGTTGGATTGGTTGTCTAAAAGAGGAGTTCTGAGACCTTTTTAGTGGCGATGATGAAAGTTTTATTTTTTTAGAGATTTCAAAAAATACTTCAGTTAAGAGGCATTAACCAAATCTACCAGATCCAACATGAATGGCAACATCACAACATTTAATTTTAAGCAAAAAGTATATAAAATAGACAAAAAAAAACACTTTGTAAAAAGTCTTGTACAAAGGTACTTAAATGTCGTCATGTCATTTGGAATGACTGATTTGTTACATAATAAAAATCACAAACCATGGTAAAACATTTTAATTGGAAAACAGCCAGAGACTCACCGCGCCTTCAAAAAAAAAAAAAAAGTTTCCAAAAAAGTAAAATACTTGAAAAATGTCTGCACGCTCTACCAAAAATCACAAGCGAGATGAAAGCAATGTAAACAAGTTACTGAACTGTTGAATTAAGTAAATTTCTTTCATCTCACTTGAAAACATTTTAAATTAAACCACAAATTAAAAGTCTAAAAACATCAATTTAAATGTATGGGAAAATATTCAGACATATATATCAGTCATGGCCAAAAATATCAGCACCCTTGGTAAATATGATCAAAGAAGGCTGTGAAAATTAATCTATGTTAATCCTTTTGATCTTTTATTTAAAAAATTCACAAAAATCTAACCTTTCATTGGATAATAAGAATTTAAAATGGGGGGAAATATCATTATGAAATAAATGTTTTTCTCAAATACACATTGGACACAATTATTGGCACCCCTAGAAATTCTTATGAGTAAAATATCTCTGAAGTATATTCCCATTCATATTCATAATTTTGAGCACTCCAGGTTGATTATGAACATGAAATTATCCAGCCATGGCTTCCGGTTTCATAGAAATATAAATAGGAGGGAAAACAAAGCCCAAATTCCCTTAATCATCCATCACAATGAGAAAAACCAAAGAATATATTTCTGATGTGCAGAAAAAGATAATTGAGCTTCACAAATTAGTGAAGTGGCTTTAAGAAAAGAGCTAGAGCAGTGAAAATTCCCATTTCCACCATCAGGGCAATAATTAAGAATTTCCAATCAACAGAAAATGTTACGAAACTGCCTGGAAGAGGACGTGTGTCTATATCGTCCTAATGCACGGTGAGGAGGAGAGTTTGAGTGGCTAAAGACTCTCCAAGGACCACAGCTGGAGAACTGCAGAAAATAGTTGAGTCTCGGGGTCAGAAAACCTTAAAAAAAAATTGTCAAACAGCATCTACATCACCACATGTTGTTTGAGAGGGTTTCAAGAAAAGTTCTCCTCACTCATCCAAAAACAAACTCAAGCATATTCAGTTATCAGACACGACTGGAACTTCAAATGGGACTGGCTTCTATGGTCAGATGAAACTAAAAAATGAGCTTTTTAGCAGCAAACACTCAAGATGGGTTTGGTGAACGCAGGGATAAAAAGTACCCCATGTGTACAATGAAATATACTGCTGTATTTTTGATGTTGTGGGCCTATATTTCTGCTGGAGGTCCTGGACATCTTGTTTAGACACATGGCAACATGGATTCTATCAAATACCAACAGATAAAAATCAATAAGTGACTGACTCTGTTAGAAATCTTATAATGGGCCATGTTTGGATCTTCCAACTGTGCAATAATCCAAACACAAAAATGGGTCACTGGGCACAAAACCAAGCTTCTGCTGGCCATTTCAGTCCTCTGACCTGAACCCTGTAGAAAATGAGTGAGGTGAACTGAAGAGAAGAAGCACCAACATGGATCTGTGAATCTAAAGGGTCTGGAGTGATTCTGGATGAAGGAATGGTCTCTGATCTCTTGTCAGTTGTTCTCTAACCTCATCAGGCATTATAGGAGAAAATTTAGAGCTGTTAAACTGACAAATATAGGTTTAAAAAAATACTGAATAAACGGGTGCCATTAATTGTGGCCAATGTGTATTAGGGAAAAACATTTATTTCATAATATTTTCCCCATTTTAAATTCTTATTAGATTTGTGAATTTTTAAAATAAAAGATCAAAAGGATTAACAATGCAGATTAATTCTCACAGCCGCCTTTGATCATATTTACCAAGGGTGCCAATATTTTTGGCCATGACTGTATATATAAAGTACTGTTCAGAAGTTTGAGTTCAGTGATATTTTAAATAAAAAACAAAGGCATTTACATTTACAATATACACACACACACACACACACACACATATATATATATATATATATATATATATATATATCTATCAAATAAATTATCTTGAATTTTATATTCATCAAAGAATCCTAAAAATGTATCATGGTTTCCACAAATGTAGCAAAGCAGTAAATCAGCAGCAAATCATCATATTAGAATGATTTCTGAAGGATCATGTGACGCTGAAGACTGGAGTAATGATGCTGAAAATTCAGCTTTGCATCACAGGAATAAATTACATTTTAAAATGTATTCAAATAGAAAACAGTGATTTAAAATTGTATTTATTTTTCAAATTAAATGTATTAATGTAGCCATGATGAGAATAATACTTTTTTCAGAATTAAAATCTAATACGTAGTGCAGTTCTTCACCAGGATTTCAGCTTTTTAAAAAATGTTAGAAAAACTTACATATAAGAAACTTAAATATCATAAATATTCTGTTTTGACTTTAAAGGTGTGGGAAATGCAACCGCTTGTGTAGTGAATGACAGAGTCTATGTAACCGGAGGGCATTATGGGTACAGAGGAACCTGCAGTTACGAGAAGATTCAGACTTACCGGCCAGATATCAATGAGTGGAGCATCACAACGATATGTCCACATCCTGGTGAGCCACCTACATTTTGTGTAAGCTTAGCTAAACGGTTCAGATCTTTAGGCTACAGCCACCATAGGTTGGTTGCTGCCTTCTACGTCAGCATCCTAACAGAAATGAGCCCATCTGGATTTAATCATCTCTTGACTCTTTACTTTCAGAGTACGGCCTTTGCTCAGTCTCCTTGAACAATAAGCTTTATCTGGTCGGTGGTCAGACCACCATCACAGACTCTTACGATCCCGAGCGAGATGAGTGGAGACAGATGTGTGCGATGAAGGAGAGAAGGATGGAGTGCGGATCTGCTGTTATAAACGGGTGCATCTATGTAGCAGGTGGGTATTCATACTCTAAAGGGGCGTATCTGCAGAGTATAGAGAGGTACGACCCTGAGATCGACTGCTGGGAGATTGTAGGAAACCTCCCATCGGCTGCACGCTCTCACGGCTGCGTTTGTGTGTTCAGCGTGTGAAATCACAGCACAATCACTGTCTGTGGAGCCACTTCCAGTGGGGTCTAAAAATCTGAGACCACTTTTATCTATTTAAACATCGAAATGAAGTGTTAGAGCAAATGTTTTAAAGTGAATCGGCAATACTTCAGATTTGGCACTAATTCAGGGTTCCTACATATTTTCCATTTAAAAATGCCATACTTTTCCGGTATGGATTTTTTTTTCCAGACCATAATTAACATTTGATAAACCTATTTAAAATCCAGCTGTTATTATTTAGCCAAATAATGGAATATTGTAGCCATGTAGACTTTTAAAAAAAAACCTGAAATTCTAAAATACAGGACTATTTTAACACATTTTCACACCGACTGCAAACCTGTGGAATATTTCAAATTCGTATCACAAGTTAAAATAAATACAAAATAGTAATAGTGTCTCTAAATAATGTCACTGATTACTTTATTTAAATGTAAAAAATAATACTGTCTTTAAAATATTATCGTCATGAAATGTATGAGAATATATTATTTTCGAAATAATAGCAAATGTATGCCATCCAGTATAATATATTTATCACTCCCATTCACATCCTCATCCATAATGTATTCATCCACATAACATTATTTTAGGTTATTTTCAGCATTATCTGTAAATACTTACAAAGTGAAAAATCCACTGTCATATTTACTAAAGTTATGGCTGCACAGACTGCCGCTCCAAATGATGAAAAATATGACTATTTTTGGAAATTATAAATTTTTTAGAAAACAGAAAAAAATATGGAAACAGATATTTTTCCATACTTATCCAGACTTGGAAATGACTAAAACTCCTGCAAATTTGTTACATGAATCATGTTACTCTTTGTATAGATGGTCAGATGTTTGTCCACTGAAGCTCAAGATGCTCTTTGGTGATGATCTCAAATCATGCTGGAGAACATGGGCATCAGGTTTTGTTCACATCAGCTCCAAAAGGGAGACAGACCAATAAGAATTCTTCATTTTCAATTCAATTGATCACTTGAATTGTTATCCTGAAAATCTCAGACTTTTGGGCCTCGCTATATAATTCTAAACTGGTGAGTGTGATGTCGAAATGATATTATATTTGTTCAACACATGTCACTGATAATGTGTGAGACACAGTTTGTATGTTATCTGTGCTGGAAGATAAAGGGCTGTTTCCAAATAACAGATTACAGCACTTCACTATTTGCACAGTACCTTTTTGTAGACTGTAATGTTTTGCAGCAAAAAAAAAACAAATCTGTTTTGGTGTTTTAAATCAAGAAATGTATTTATTATTTATATTTATTTGGATGATTCTGTATTTGTAAGACAGTTGTGATCCTAGGATTTTACTATAAATATGTGGTGTAATTTATTGTTTTTGTGATGTTTTATTAACCATGTATGCAGCCAAAAATATGAAAAGCACAAATTTAAATAAAGTTCCAACAAGCGTGTTTGTAAATCCTACATAGACTGGTATTTCTGTGGTATCCACCCGAAATGATGCAGTATGGTCATTTATAAAATTTATTATGAAGAACAGTGTATTTTTAGATGATACATCTATAAAAAAACATAAAATTTTGCAAAGCAACACAAACTCCTTTTTGCTATGTCGGAGTAAATCGAATGAAGTCCACTTGAATATCAACCTAAAATAATAAGATAGAAAAAAAACCTTACTAGTTTGTCTTTGTAAAGTCTGAGAAAATGTGTCTACATGTGTCCAGTGCAATATTGTTGTGGCAAAACATTGACTTACCGACTTCTTTTTGTGGAACTTGTAAGATGCTGGCAGGTCATATCTGAGCTCTGTGAAGGGATAACACCAGATGAGGATAAATACCATCATATTATAACGTGCTATAAAGCTTATTACAGCTTACAGGGTTCTGCATAAGATCCTTTATGCTCTTGGTGTTCAGACTATAAAACATAAACCACCGTTTAAAAGTTTTGTATAATGTTTTTGAAGGAAAGATTAAATAAAAACGACTGAGTTTTTCAGAAAACGGTCGGTTCTTTTCAAAGATACATTCATATAAAAACACATGCGGTGCATTTTTTTGAAACGTGCAATGCTCATGTTTCAACGAAGTATAAGTCTTTTGGAAAATGTAGGTATTTGTGCCGGTCAGTTTTGATATAGTGACGGGCCGACACAAATAACTGTTTAATAACAAATAATTTATGAGAAACACTTGGACACTTCTATAAGTATGGCCATATAAGTGATCAAATAAAACTAAACAAATGATTTAAAAGTTTAACATTACTTTATCAAAGTAGGAAATATAATTAGTGCTCTTGAGATATGAAATGGAGGCGGGCCCAGGCCCGGAATTTGACAAGCACTGTCATAGAGGCAGCATATATTTGATAAAAATATATAATAAAACAGAAATATAGTAAAATAGTATTACAGTTTAAAATAACTGTTTTCTATTTGAATATTTTTTTTAAAATGTAATTTATTTCTGTGATGCAAAGTTTAATTTTTAACATCATTACTCCAGTCTTCAGTGTCTCAAAATATTATATATATTCAAAACAATTATTCTTAATATGCTGATTTGCTGCTCAGGAAAAATGCATTATCATCAATGCAGGAAACAGTTTTTTCAGGATTCTCTGATCAATAAAAACCTTTTAACATTATAAATGTATTTATTGTTACTTTTGACCAATTTAATGTGTCTTTTGAACTACAGTGTATGTTTATAGATTCATTAAATATTACCTGCAATGACTTCCATTTTCACTTTCCAGTCATTTGCTTTCTTCTCAATGTGCTGCATGAAAATGCAATACAATTGTAAGTTTTTCTTATATATATATATATATATATATAGCGGTGGAATGATGACGTAATATGGCAACTTACATCTCGCGTTGAGGTCTTGTGAAGGGAATACACTGCTGTACTTGCCATGGAAATCGCTGTCTGCAGGAACTGCATGTCAATACCTAAAATGTAAGATATGTATACAGTAACGTGAATCAAAATTAACCAATGGAATATGGGAAGCCTGTTCGACAACAGGTATTATTTTGGCAGTTTTGCAAATGCATCAGATTATGTCAACATCAATGTTGACTTTAAGATGACTCTTACCCTGATTGTGCTTCGTGCCAAATGGCGGGTTCATGATGACCGTGTCAAACTTCTTGGCGTAAGAGGATCCAATAGAGCAAACATCACACTGGACCATATCAATGTTTGACAGTTCAAAATCCTCAACATTTCCTTTGAATATGTCCAAGGCGTCTTCATCAATGTCAAATCCGACACACAGTCTTAAGAGGAAAGATTACAATGATGCTGATTCATATATTTTAGAAACGAGTAATTCTATGCCACGGATGGAAAGATGGAGTTGGTCTTACCCAGCATCAAGCACTGCAGCTCCTACAGACAGCACCCCACATCCACAGCCCAAGTCTGCAACTACTTTATTCTGTATGTCATCAAAAGTGTTGTGGATGGTGTACAACATACAGCCTACAGTGAGAGAGAACACAGAGAACAACTGGATGGTGTCTTATGCCAATAGAGTATATTAAAACAAATCAAGGCCATCTGTCCCAGACAAAAGACAACCAATGTACAATAATATTATGAATTAAATATTCATACACTGTCTCTAAAATGTATAATGCCTACTATTTTTAAAGTAGCATGTGAAACAGTATGCATTATGCAGTGATAAAAAGTTTTCACATTTTCACATGACCTCATTTTGTGCATATTTAATTCCGCGAGTGGCTACAGTGAACCAAAATATAAAGATGAAAACTTTTTCTCTCAAAAATCTACTTTATTTCTTGTACTTTTGAGTTCGTTTCAGAATTGCGAGTTTACAACAATTATGACTTTATTTTGCGCAATTGCAAGTTAAATATGCAAAGTGAGCGAACTCAAAAATTAAAGTCGAAATTGTGAGAAATAAGGTCAAGATTTTGTTGTAAATGTGCAATTCTGAGAAAAAGGTTAGAATTGTGAAATGTATATTTTTTATATAAACTCAGAATTGTTATAACTTCACAATTCTGTGAAAAACACGTCTGAATTGAGATGAACACGCAACAAAGTCAGAATTGCGAGGTTTTTTTTTATTCAAAATTGTGAGATAGAAAATCAGAACTGCGAGAAATTAAGAGATTAATTGAGAGATAAAAAATCACAATTCATTTTTTTTTTTTTTTCTGTGGCAGAAACAGACTTCCAGTTGTAATTTTGCATAAAACAGTTTCTATTGTTAACACAATTTTATTAAAACTTCTTAAACCTCTTAAAAAAACGAGCAAAGAAAATATAGTTACTGATAGTTATTTGTGACCCCGGACCACAAAACCAGTCATAAGGGTCAAAGTTTGGAGATTTATACATCATCTGAAAGCTGAATAAATAAGCTTTCCATTGTTGTATGGTTTGTTATGATAAAACAATATTTGGCCTGTTTGAACATCTGGAATCTGAGGGTGCAAAAAAATCAGAATATTGAGAAAAGTTGTCCAAATTAAGTTCTTAGCAATGCGTATTACTAATCAAAAATTAAGTTTTGATATATTTACAGTAGGAAACTGACAACTTAATATCCTAATGATTTTTGTCATAAAAGAAAAATTTATCATTTTGACCCATACAATGTATTTTTGGCTATTGCTTCAAATATACCCCAAATATACTCCAGGGTCACAAGTAACCTAACGCTGCATTATGCATATTATGCAAACTGCGCACAGTATATACTACAGGAATCGTAAGAACAGTATACAAGTATGCTAATGCTAATGCTAATACATAAACCGACCGCATCCAGAAATTCTCAGGTCTATAAAACCACTATATAATGCTCACCCGCTATATGCGGACTGGTGGGGTACTGCTCCAGGAGTATTTTGGGCTCCTCAAATCCATCCACCTGTTGAAGACAGCTTTCTAGCTCTTTGAGCTTCATATCTACATCAGATGATCAATGAATCCTGCTCATATCAGTCTGTGTTTCTGTAGATCATAGAGATGTTGTCACGATCGATCTTGAGACTTCTAGTGATATAGTGACTTCCTTCAAGTAGAAAATATGCATTGGATCAAATATGAAAACATGTAGTGCACTTGCATGTGTTTTCTTCTTCTTCTTCTTCTACTTCTGCAAGCTGATCTTGCCAGCTGAGGGTGTTAGCGCCATCTGCTGGCTGATTACTGCCATGGCACACAGTCATCATTAAAAAATCATGAACAAATGGCAATGAATATATATATATATATATATATTAGCCTAAATAAAAAGGCCTAGTAAAACACACACACACACACACACACACACACAAAGAAGAAAAAAGTGTTTTGTTGTTGCTACTACTAACCATGCCTGAAATGACTCCTTATTCCCTTTGTAGTTCACTTTAATAATGTAGTTCAGCACAAATTCTAACATTTTCTGGAATAGCCTATAATAAAAACAAATATCAGCAACACATTCTGCAATGCTTTGTGCTGTTAGTTAGGTTGTGTGAATTGAAAACACTCCATCCTTTCATAAAATTACAGAAACTGGATCCAGTTACAATTATTATCAGCTTAACATATTTCGAGTTGACATCCTCATGTGAACAGCTGCTAACTGTTCCCTTTAAAAATACCCTATTCATGCAAGTGTCTTATGCAAGTGACATTTCCTTTTCTTTTTTTTAATAAAATCTTACAAAAATCAGGAAATTATATATGAACACACCCTTGTGTAAAAATATTTCAGATTAATATATTTTCAATTTAAAGAATAGAATTTAATAAAACTTTTGCACATTCTTTAGTTGCATATGAAGTTATAAGCGTAACTTTATTTGGCATGTCTGTGCCCTGTGAAGGAGGAAACCAGGATGCCTCACTTCTTCTCTCTGTAATATCTCCTGTTTTGTCAGAGAAGTGGAGACATTGGTGAAATCATGACAGACGTTAATGCACAAGTGTGAGAAACTATTTTATTTTTCTCTGAAGCAACTTTATTTGCACCTGTGAAGCAGAATCAACACACAATAATGAGCTTTTTACATTTTCAGAGTAAAAGTAAAATAACATGCCCTGAAACAAATGGAGGCAACAACTAAAATTTGAGTCAGTAAGTTTTTTATTAAAGAAATTAATGCATTAGATTGATCAAAGGTGACAGCAAAAACACAAAAAAAATTATATTTCAAATAAATTTTGTTTTTTCTGAACTAAATGGTGTAGAAATACACAGACCAAATTGAGGAACTAAACTAGAAAAGCTGAACAGATAAAAGATGATGTGGAGGTGAAGTGTCAAAGGTCCGAGAAGGGTCATGGTTCTCGTGCTGTGGCTGGGAATACAAAGACCACTGATGGGTAGAGGGTTTGGTGAGCAAGATCTAAAAACTCACTGGTGTGGCCCTTGAGGGATCAAAGCCCCTGGTTGAGGAGAAGGAGATGGACTGATCAACATTTGCCTATTGCTGCTAAAGCTATTGACAGTTCCCACTCGATATTTCGACATTGTGTCTCTCCCCAACAGGCCTTTCTTAAAGAGAGGCGTCAGGAGCTGGTTATTCAGAATAAAGACATACAGTATAGGGTTTATTGCACAGCCATTGCCTGTGTGACGTGCGAGGCTACTTCTATGCTGTCCCTCAGATGATTTCTTTGCGTTATAAGCCTCCCGCATGCTATTTTTGCAATGGCTTTTATGTAACCCTATATTATGGGGACATTTAGCAAAAAAATGACAATATCCAAAATCCTTGTCCTTGTGGGGGCATTTTTTGGTCCCCATGAGGAACCAAGCTTACAAATCGTACAGAATTACATTTTTTGAACATCCAAAAATGCAGAAAGTTTCCTTTGAGGAGTAGATTTAGGTGTATGGTTAGAGGATAGAAAATACAGTTTGTACAGCAGAAAAAGCATTACGCCCGATCGTCCTCATAAAACATGGAATCCCAATGTGTGTGTGTGTGTGTGTGTATCTTTGGAAAGATAATTGTTATTCTTACACGGGAATCAATAAGTCTATTATTAAAATCTGTTGACAAGAGGAAACACAAGAAGTGCACTTTCTTGAACTTTCACCATATAATGCAGCAATTGTTGCTAAAGTCTAACCACCTTCTTTTAGACTATTTTTGACTTAATACAGAGTGAGAAACCACGTCCTGGAACCTTCTGGGCAGTGGCGCCTCCAGGATTTTTTTTATAGGGTGGCACAATACAAAAAAGTGTTGCATGCCTAAATCTAATGGCAGACCATTTTTGGTGTTACTATTCATTCTGGGAACATAAAAAGTTATAGGCTTCAAAACTTCAGTAGGCTATTACTATTTTCTGTATAGAGCAAAATAGAAAAAAAGTCGCTCTGCAATTCAACTGCAAGTACCCTCATGTTTATTTGGAGTGTAAATTAATTTCAGATGAGAGTAAAAGTAAACAAGAAGCATAGATGTTTAACCCACTTCATCAAAACAAGTAAATGAAGCCCTAAGTGTTCTCAGAATTTACAGACCTTTTGCTGAAGAAGGTGGATATGTCGACTGCCTTCCTCTTCATTTCGATTATTTATCATAAACCCTACATTTGTGTGGAAATATGCTGCTGTCAGTGCTTAATTTACATATTTTCTGTTTCTGTTGTCAGACAAAACAAAAACTGTTCTACATATGTGACTTTAAGAGCTAAAGAATGCATGAAATGTTGCAATAATTTACAGATCAACTGATGGAGTAACAGGGCTCTACGCTTACTTTTCTTTTTAGGAGCACGGTCAAAAATTTAGGAGCACCTTCTAATCAATAATTAAAAATTCTGATCAAAAATTAACCTTCCAATTACGAGGTGATATGTGACTCCTTAAAGTGATTTACAGGGAATTTAGTTTTTACCTTTGTAATGGCATTTTTCTAACTTTATTAAAAGTATATCATTTTTTATTTATCAATTCAAAAATGTATAAGCTTTTTAACATTTCGAATTAAAAAGTAGAATAAGAATAAGTTATCAATCAAATGAAATCAGTATTTAAGGAATACATTTTAACTACAGAGCTGGCACAGAACAGCACACAAGTGGCTTGCAGGTGTATTTTCAGACGTTTAATGAGGCTGAGAGTGCAATTGAATTCATAAATTCATCTTGAGGTTAATGTTTGAAATATAAAATTTTGAATATAGAAATATTAAATGATTTAAATGAGGAAATATACTTTACAAATTAAACTAAAACTGCCAGAAGGTGGCAGCAAGTCACTGATTTTATCACTGAATCATTCATTTATTTGATTCGTTTGATCGGCTGATTCATTCAGGAACGAAGTACGTCTTTATGAATCATTGACTCACTAGATTCGTTCATAAACGAAACACTGCTGTGCTTGAATGGAGATGTGCAGACGCTCAGCTGTTACTTTGTCGAAACTATTTAGAGCAGATATATAGAGCAAAATAAGGCAATATTGTTGTAGTCAGACAATTTACGTCACTTTAATTTTAACTTCTTGTTAATGAACTATTGTATTAAACCTCCCATAAGCATTAAGGGACCCCCCATAACACCCACAAAATATAGGCCTACTTGGGGGGGGGGGGGGGTCCCCTGGGTCCCCTGCCTGGGTCCCCTGGATTTTCAACAACACTATAATACTTGAAACATGAAACTAGTGAAAATGAAAAAAGATTTGATTGCTGTATTATATTTAGACCTGCTTATGTTACATCCTATTTCATTTTGACGCGTATTTACAGCGTTGCTTATCATAACCGATCACACACGATTCTGTTGAGTTTAGGAATGCAGTGGCCAATCAGAGGCGGTCAGATTAAGAAAAAGATGCATTTAGAATGCTCCCAGAAATCAAGACATGGGGGCAGAAAATGTGTATATTTATATAATTTCATATAGATAATCAATATCACACGGAGTGCCATTTTTCCACAAAAATCACAAATGTGATATTGATTTTATTCAACAGTTCAATAAAGAAGAAGTTGATATTAACAGACTTATTTTTTAATATTTTTGCTCTATTTAGCCGACAAAAATGGTTCCAAACAAAGCCACAGTGCTGTTTTGTGTCTCTGAGCAACAGCTGTATTGTTCCTGAATGAATCAACCGTTTAAATGATTCGGTTCAGTCGCAATGACTCGCTTATTAACAGTGAGTTGCTTTAATTTCACATTTAAAGTACCTTTTTTTTTTTTTTTTTTTTTTCTCAAATATCAGTACTCAACGTTTTAGGATTAAAATATCAAAACATTATTTATGCATTTGTAACTGCAGGTTAAATGCATTCATATCCTTCATTAAACAGTGTGTAAATGCATCTAAATGCAGCTTCTGTGTTTCCTTTGCATTGAAAAGATTAATTTTGTTGAAAATGATTTTATTTTACAGCCCCAAATATCTTATTACTCTATTTGACTTTATTGATATTGCAAAATATAATGCACACTTCTAAAAAAAAGGCTTTATAAAGGTAAAAATGTCCATAAAGGGTAAAAATCAAGGTAAACTTGTTGGAAAAGATTAATTTCTGTCACTGCTGTGAACTGACCACTCAGAATATGAAGAATATCAAAAACTTTAGGAGTCAGCTGTCCAAGGCAGTCCTGCAGCACAACACACTCAGCAAAATATTGTCTCGAGATATGATTTTTTGTCTATATCGCACACCCTTAGGCTAGATATTTAATTCTTCTTTGCTTAGTGATTGTTTGGTGCACATAATCAATTCACAGATCATCCTAAAATAAGCTTTTATCTTAGAATTAGGTTTTCTCAACGATAATGAGGACAAGGCAAAAAAATATGAATTATTTTATAAGGTTTTATTTATTTTATTTTATTTATTTTTGAAGGGGGCGTGGGGGGGGGGGGGGGGGGGGGGGGGTCAGGTTAGGGGGATGCTTTAATTCTCACACACAGAAATAGGCACATAGGTTAATAGGTTAAAATGAGGTTAACACTAATAATGAGGATAAATCTGAGATTACGGGATGGACACAGCATTAAGAATTAGAGAAGAGTTTGTTCATGCAAAAAGACAGAAGTGAACTGTATTGTTTCAAAAGCCCCTTTTCCTGTTTCCATTTCTCAAGACTTTAACTATGCAAACCAGATCGATGAATGACGTGCACATAGACAGGTGCAATTTTATCTTGGTTAACACCTAGTCAAAATAGCCATTAAAATTAATTCAACAATTTTTAAAAAATATAATTTAGAATATAAAACCTAATACCACTTTTACAGTTTACCCATATTTTGCATATATCTGTTTGTGCATGATGTTGTAATGTTTTTTAGGCTTGTGCTCTTTGAAGGAGGAAAACAGGTTGCTTCACTTCTCTCTGTTTTTTGTCTTTTTGTTTTTTGTGGAGAGGAAGTGGAGACATTAGTGAAATCATGTCATTGCCTGACCTAGAGCAGACTGTTTACTCAAACAAGTGTGAGTTTAATGTACAAGTGTGAGAGACATATTTTTCTGAAGCAACTTTATTTACACACATGAAGCCAAAACATAATTTGCTTTTTACATTATTTTAGAATAAGAACAAAAAATAGCAAGTCCTGAAACAAGCAACTAATAAAACTTTTCAAATGTTTGTGGTCAATAAGATATAAAAAATAAGATATTTTTTGATAATAAGAAATCTGCAAATCAGCATATTAGAATGATTTCTGAAGCATCATGTGACACTGAAGACTGGAGTAATGATGCTGGAAATTCTTTGCATCACATGAATAAATTACATTTTTAAACAGTAACTTTTAAAAAAAAAATTATAATATTGAACAATATTAATATTTTACTGTATTTTGATCAAATAAGCAGCCTTGGTGAGCAAACGAGATTTTTACCAACCAACCAAAATTACTAATTTCCTGAATCCTCTGCAGAGTGTTTTTTACAGATCATTTTGATATGGACACAAGCGTGGTGTGCTGCCTCAAGCCACAGAAAACCCTTTCAAAGATCATTATCATCTGAAAAAAAGCTACAGAAAGTCAACCATACACAAACACACTCTTATCTATACTTTTAAATCTATAATTCTATAAAAACAGAATTTAGTTTATGTGGAAACAATTTTCTTAAAGGAACAGTTCATTTAAAAATGACAATTCTGTAATTACTGACAACCTCAATACTGTATTTTTACGACAGGGATGAGATAGTAACGAGATAGCATTTCTGGCTAAACTATTTCTTTAACAGTATAGCCAAGAATATGTATAATTTTAATATTATAAGAGGATAACAGTTGACTACAGAGTCACTGACATTTGCCTAGTGCTTCCAGAGCTATAAACAGATCCCACTCGATATTTCGACATTGTGTCTCTCCCCAACAGGCCTTTCTTGAAGAGAGACATCAGGAGCTGGTTGCGGAATTTCTTTCCAATGAAGGCATACAAAATGGGGTTTATTGCACAGTGGGCAAAAGCCATTGCCTGTGTGACGTGCGAGGCCAAGTCTATGCTGTCCCTCAGCTCACACGTTTCCATCACCTGGCCGCCTCGCATCAGGGTGTCTATGAACTCTAGGATATTATTGGGCAGCCAGCAGATGATAAAAGCCAGCACGACACACAGGATGACCCGCATGGCCTTCTGCTTTTGGCTGTTGCGTGTGCGGCAAAGCGTGCACATGGTGAAACCGTAGCAGAACATCATGATGGCTAATGGCAGGAAGAATCCCAAAGTGTGATGGAGAATCCGCAAACCCATCCTCCAGCTGTCCATGGTTTCTGCGGTCAAATTGTCATGGCATACATACTCCTCCGTATATCCAGACATAAAGGCCTCACGATTCACCATAACAGGCAGGGACAACAAAAAGGCACATAGCCACACCACCGCACACACTATACCGACCAGATGGCGTTTTTGGGTGAGGAATTGGGTTGCTTTCACGATGGCCAGGTAGCGATCAACACTAATGCAAGCCAGCAGGAAGACGCAGCAGTAAAATGTGGCTTCCTCTAAGCCTGAAATCAGTTTGCACATAAATGTGCCGAACATCCAGTGGCTGGCGTGATGGTAAGCAGCCCAGAATGGGAGAGTCAAGGCAAAGAACAGGTCGGCGATGGCCAAGTGCATCAGGTAAACGTCTGTAGAAGTCCTGCTGTTCTCCATACATCTCACCACGAAGATCACCACTGTGTTGCCCGTCAAGCTCAGACAGAAGACTATGACATAAACTACGACTAAAACCGTGCTGTTCATATACTGCATGCTGTCTGGGCAGATAGTCACCAAATCATAATCTGGAGTAGCAGTTTCCATGTTTAAGATGTTTGACTGCCAACTGTGGGGGACAACTTTATTAGAGCCAGCATGTTTAGATATAAATCATTCAAATGATTCATTATCAGTCAAAAGTTTGGACATTCTGTACAATATGTAATTTATGAAATAAATAAATATACTCACATATTCTGTGTTATGTTATAGTTTTAATGACTCTCTTAACTCTGAACAGCTGCTTATACCCAAAGTAAGCTTATTTCACATTGCAAAAAAAATGGTTTCAATTTGAAAAAGCTGCTTTAAAATTCTTAAATTTAGTTCAAATAATATGTTACGTTGCTCTAAATGACAACTTGGATATTTGAGTTGTCTAAGGTTCATGTTTAAGGCAACATGAACATTTATTGTTTAGTTGAAACAACCATTTTTTTAAAGGTTAATTTAATGAATTTTGTGCTATGAAAATTTACTTTTGTCTTTTTAGAGCTGCTTTACATCTGAAATGATGCATGTTTTATAATTGAATATGTACAACATAAGTTATTTTCTTGTTTATTGCAGTGAATCTGCTTATGCATACATAAAAGTGCAAAAATAATAATAAAGAAATAAGTTGATATGTCTTAAATTTTGACTGGTCTTAAATGCATAAATCAAAACGTATACTTAATTCAGTGAAACATTTCACATTAAGTCATAATGGCTAATCCATTAATCTTTAATTAAAAGTTGAACAAACTGTCAATATACGTATAGAGCAAAAGTGTATTCTCTTACCGTCGTATTTTCTGTGATTTTATTGATTTATTGCTCAGGTCTGGCAGTCTGAGATTTAGGGACCATTCAGTGAAAAATTACTAGATACTAACTGTTAATTTTCTGAGAATGGCTGGTTTGATAACAACTGATTATTACTAGGCTAACCATCCCTTTCCTTCCTGTATGAATAATCCAAAAATTACGTAGAGCAGAGATATCATCAGCACCTTGGTTTCACAAGAGAGTTAACCAAAAACAACAGTAAACTTATTCAGGCCCAGCTGCCTCCTCACTCAAGATGAATATGAAAATAGATTTTAATAATGAAATAAAATAGTCTATTTAAAAAAATCAATTGTCAAGTACATAGGATCTCTAGCATTAATATTAGGCTACTACAGCAAAAACTTATTTATGAACAGTCTGATTCACAAAGGCATATTTTGGCACTCTTGACACAAACATCCTGCACCACAAAGAATGTACTTCCATAAGCTAATGGTATATGTTTTTTCATGTTTAGAGGGTGGATCGTAGTTGGTTGAATATTTCACTGTATTGTTCTTGTTTGTCACCGGTGGCTGTTCTAACATACCATAAAATTATCTGTTAAATGGGTCGCAGTGAGTGTGTGTTACATGTTAGTGAAGCAGTCACAATGAGCATGTTTTATAGTAAAGCAGATACAATTACTTTTGGTGGTGTCACTTGTCTGTATTCATGGTAAAACTGCTGAAATTGTGTAGGCCTATCTAAGACATATTAATATGTGGTGGTCTAAAATGTGTTTCTTGGATATAAAAACTGAGTCGAATTTTCAAATATGTTGGTCTATACAATTTTTTTTTGTTTTATGTAATATTATTTAGAAGCTATGCTTTCCTGTAGCTCAAATAGTAGAGCATGGCGCTAGCAACGCCAAGGTCATGGGTTTGATTCCCAGGGAAAGCAAGAGCTGATAAAATGTAAAAACTGTAACTTGAATGCAATGTAAGTCGCTTTGGATAAAAGCGTCTGCTAAATGCATAAATGTAAATTATTACTCTGCCATCTCAATTCACACAGAATGCATATTTCCATTCAACTTCAATACTTTTCCACAGTTTTTCAATGTAAACGCGATGCTAGATGGATGTCTTTAAACGTTGCGCTCGAGTCTCACATCCTTGCCCATGACATTGCATTCTACAACTTTGCACTCAAGTTAAAGTGATAGTTCACCTAAAAATGTAAATTACCCTATGATTTACTCACTCTCAAGTCACCTTAGGTTTATATGACTTTCTTCTTTCAGACGAATACAATCAGCGTTACATTAAAAAATGTCCTGGCTCTTCTGAGTTTTATAATGGCAGTGAATGGGTGTTGAGATTTTGAAGCCCAAAAAAGTGCATCCATCCATCAAAAAAAGTGCTCCATACGGCTCTGAGGGGTTAACAATTACCTTCTGAAGCAAATGCATTTGTCAGAAAAATATCCATATTTAAAACTTTACAAACCGTAATCTAGATCCCGCTAACTGTTGTACGCATGTTCACTAGAGAGTGGCATTCCACGAATGTTGAAGCACAGTGGAGAGAGCAAATAATAAAAAAAAACAGTCAAAAATCAGAAGTACAAAACGAGTATTTGTAAAGAAAAATGTGAGAGGATTTCGATATAAGCCAAGAGGAGACTGGTTTTCCTTTGCTGTAAACAAAACTTGGTTTTTGCAAGACTAGCATATTCTCACCTGGAGCGTACACTACATCCTACGTCATCCGCTAGAACACTACTCTCAAGTGAAAGCATATATGACAGTTAGCGGAAGCTAGAGATTACGGTTTATAAAGTTTTAAATGTGGATATTTTTTATTACACAAACACATTGATTTTCTTCAGAAGGCCTAGGAATCGTGTGGAGTGCTTTTTATGATGGATGCATGCACTTTTTTGGGCTTAAAAATCTCGACCACCATTCTCTGCCATTATAAAGCTTGGAAGAGCCAGGACATTTTTTTTTATATAACTCTGATTGTATTCGTCTGAAGGAAGAGAGTCATATAGACCTAGGATGGCTTGAGGGTGAGTAAATCATGGGGTAATTTTCATTTTTGGGTGAACTATCCGGGGTCATATAATACGATTTCACCTTTTTACGTTTTTTTTTAGTGTGTAATGTAGCTGTGTGAGCATAAACAACATCTGCAATGTCACAAAACTCAAAGTTCAATGCAAATGGAGAAATTGTCTTTTACAGAATTAGCATAGCATCACCTACAGTGAACGTCTGGTAAGGAACTACAACAAAATAATTCCGGGTTAGTGACATCATAAACCCAGATAAACCCCACCCCGGGAACATGCAACGAAGAGTGCGAGGCCATGCTTCCTTTGGAGAAGAGGAAGAAAACTAGAGGTGCATGTAAAAATCTATTCATATACTGTATGAATCGCGACTCTGTCTTCTAACCATTCCAATGGATTCACAAGTTTCTAAATCAATGTTCTAAAACAGTGGTTCTCAATCCTGTTCCTCGCGTCGCCCTGCTCTGCATCTCTCTCTCTCTCTTTCAGATCAGCTCAGCTCCAACAATGAACTGTTACATTTATGCACTTATTTTCACATAGCTATGACAAGTGTTATGACAAGAGTTAGCGTACTGTATTAAAGCTTTAATCATGATAAAACCGTATATTAAAAGCTAACATAAGCAGTAGCATAATAACAGCGTATCTAAAAGTACGAGACAACAACAAACAAAAAACATAGGCCTACCATTAAAAGACATGCACGTAGATGCGGCTGCCATCTTGGAACAGTATTGTTGACGACATTCACCATACTGTAGGTTCGCACAGAGCAGTTGAGCCGTTCTGTGCATGATTGTGGCATCTTTCGAATATTCAGTGATTACTATGGTGAATGACGTCAAGTTTACCGCTGCAATATGGCGGACGGCTTACGTATAGCGGCCAATAGAAACAGTCGCTAATGAGGCATCTACGTATATATATATATATCTATGATAGAAACAGTCGCTAATGAGGCATCTACATATATATATCTATGCATGTAACTGTTTAAACTGCCCTGTTCATCATCTTGTCACAGTTAACATCATCCACATTTTGTTTAATTTGATTTCCTACCGTATTGGAGAGAAATGAAAAGGCACATCGCGGGTCTTTGATGCCGAGAACTCTGCTCAGGTGTTTGCATAATGATGCATTTAAAAGTTAATGACCAAACGTATCAATATAAAAGTTCACAGTGTTGCTGCAGATGAAAAATAACGTGGATAACATTAAACTAATATTTTTTAATCAGATTAAACAATTATTATTTATCACTCAAATCCTTTTCTCTACCTGTCTGTCGGTCGCGCATATCCGCCATGTTTGTAGTTTTTAACACTTTTTATGCGTTTTTGTAGTTCTAATCGAATCCCCCATCCACCGCGCAATGTGTTGTGGGCAATATTAGAGTGTGCATTGATCTGCACATCGAATTCTAACAGGAAGTAGTAGACAATCCGAGAATCTTTGGCATACTTTTTTAAACATACTATGATTTGGGACATACTAATTCTATTTTCGAATATTATTTAGGGTGGATAGTATGCGAATTGGAACGCAACAGCACCGGTTTCACACATAGACTGTAAAAAAGATGGACGACGCATCTCCGCTTCCTTCCATTACAGAAAAGTGAAGCGAATACATCTCAGTATGGCCGCTGCCATTGTGAGTAAATTACGTCATTTGGAGCCCGAGTCTGCGCAGTAGAGATTTGGTTGGAGCCCGAGTCTGCGCAGTAGAGATTCGTTTGGAGCCCGAGTCTGCGCAGTAGAGATTCGTTTGAAGCCAGAGTCTGCGCAGTAGTCTGCGCAGTAGAGATTCGTTTGGAGCCCGAGTCAGCGCAGTAGAGATTCGTTTGGAGCCCGAGTCTGCGCAGTAGAGATTCGTTTGGAGCCAGAGTCTGCGCAGTAGAGATTAGTTTGGAGCCCGAGTCTGCGCAGTAGAGATTCGTTTGGAGCCCGAGTCTGCGCAGTAGAGATTTGTTTGGAGCCCGAGTCTGCGCAGTAGAGATTCGTTTGAAGCCAGAGTCTGCGCAGTAGTCTGCGCAGTAGAGATTCGTTTGGAGCCCGAGTCTGCGCAGTAGAGATTCGTTTGGAGCCCGAGTCTGCGCAGTAGAGATTCGTTTGGAGCCCGAGTCTGCGCAGTAGAGATTCGTTTGAAGCCAGAGTCTGCGCAGTAGTCTGCGCAGTAGAGATTCGTTTGGAGCCCGAGTCAGCGCAGTAGAGATTCGTTTGGAGCCCGAGTCTGCGCAGTAGAGATTCGTTTGGAGCCAGAGTCTGCGCAGTAGAGATTAGTTTGGAGCCCGAGTCTGCGCAGCAGAGATTCGTTTGGAGCCCGAGTCTGCGCAGTAGAGATTCATTTGGAGCCCGAGTCTGCGCAGTAGAGATTCGTTTGAAGCCAGAGTCTGCGCAGTAGTCTGCGCAGTAGAGATTTGTTTGGAGCCTGAGTCTGCGCAGTAGAGATTCGTTTGGAGCCCGAGTCTGCGCAGTAGAGATTCGTTTGGAGCCCGAGTCTGCGCAGTAGAGATTCGTTTGAAGCCAGAGTCTGCGCAGTAGTCTGCGCAGTAGAGATTTGTTTGGAGCCCGAGTCTGCGCAGTAGAGATTCGTTTGGAGCCCGAGTCTGCGCAGTAGTCTGCGCAGTAGAGATTCATTTGGAGCCAGAGTCTGCGCAGTAGAGATTCGTTTGAAGCCAGAGTCTGCGCAGTAGTCTGCGCAGTAGAGATTCGTTTGACGCAAAAAGACAGACAAACTGAATCAACTGAGTGAGTAATTTACACTAACTCGGCACAAACCAGATCAAAAGAGCCATTCATTTTCGAATTTCGACATCACTTGACTTTAAAAAGCACGTATTGTGATGGGTGAAACTTACTATCAGCCATGGTTATTCTACTCTGTTAATTAAAAGGCTGTTTATATGCATATCCACTAACTGTTTATGAGAAGCATACATGTAAGAGGCTAACAATAAGCTGAACAAATAAACTTGTTTATTTAGGGACACTTAGTCTGCATTTTAAAATCTATATTTAAATGTGGCAATTAACATTTTTATTTTTAAACCTTCATTTCAATACGGCAACATAATATTGCACTCTACAATATTTCTATGAATAAATCTTTGACCAAGACCCCTCTCCTATCAGCCAATCACTGTGTGCATAGTTAGTAAGCATGCTGACATCACCCATAGCAACGAGGTCGGCCCCGCCCCTTTACTCTTAGCTTAAGACTTCTCTCTATTCCTTAGTAAAAGTTTGTCTCAGCAGCTTTGTGAATAGATTTTAAAAGAAAACTCTTAGCTAAAAACTTTTACTGCTATTTAGGAGAACTCTTAGTGTTAAGATGTTTTACGGGCCCCGAACTTCGGAGCGGGTTCACGAATCATTTCACGAATTGAAAGATTCACTATATGCATTCCGAGTCCTGAAGGTTCACTAGACAATATTGAAATAATTTTTTTCCTTTGAAGAAATAGGGTTCTTATTCTTGGAAAACCTGGACACATGAGGAAGCATAGGCCTATTTATTATCTAGATCTTCAAGAGTCTTGTAAATTAATAAGATCTTAAAAAGTCTTGGGAATTCAATACATGTTAGCCAAGCTAACATATTTTTTCAGAAATCTGACTGAAGCCATTTTAGAAACCTGAGATAAAATTATTTCAATTAGAGTTGTTTTTTCTATTGTTTGTGACAGACACTGAGATTATATATTTTTTTAGATTATATGCAAAACGTTAATTCTGACTCCACTTTAAATTTTACTTTCAGGCTTCTGCTTTCTAAAACTGAAAAGGTACAACAATAAAAATGTGCCTATGAAATAAAAACTCAACTGTAACTTAGAAAACTATATTTAAAATGAACTAAAAATAAAAAGTAGTGCTATCACATTCCTCAAATATCACATGACACTAAACACAGAAGTGGCCTCAACCACACTTGTGAGACGGTATCTGTTTACCTGACTGTACTGATCATTATATTTTGCTTGGCTGACAGTATAATAAAGAGACGTACAGAGTGTCCATAACATTTTTATTTTTTTACTTACAAATGAGCATGAAAATCAAACAGTACATTCATTAGTCCTGGAGATGTTTTTCTGTCATTGCATCTGTTTAAGGCTGACAAACCATTACAACACAAACACTTCATGAGTTCAAAAATATAATATTCCTCTCCAGAGCACCCTGAATGATATAAAGAGTAGCTTTAATGGACTTTATAAAGTACTATTTATAAAGGAAAAAAATAAAGCATTTAGAAAAACCTAATATTTACTTTGTTTGCTGTACATCATAGAGTATATTTAAAACATGCACATAATCTCTTTAAATTAAAACCGTTTGCTTGCTGACCACATAAGCTATACAGACTAGCTGCCTTGACAAAAAAGCTATAAAAAGCTTTCGAGTGTTTTGTGCTGTAAGCGATTTTGGCTATTTTGCTAACTTCAACCACACACTTCTCCCCAAGGGACACACTTCGCAATGGGTTCACAAAAACTGACAAACAGAAAGCTGAGTGGTTTGAAAGTGACTTAAATACAGTATGAGCTGTGCATCATACAATGCTACACAGACTTTTTTGCCTGTTAAATTTCATTGAAATTTCGCTATATGACTTTTAACGTTAGCTATTTTTTTTAAATCACTAACCTACCGTATGAGCGATAGTCAAAGGGATTCTTTAAACCTCTAGATGCTCAGCCAAGCAATAGAATACTCCACAAATGTATATTTGTAGGCCAGAAACTGAAAATGATTTAGAATAATTTAGCACTTGCCGTTCCATTGTCCTGAAGTCAGTGGGTTTTTTTAATTAATGAAATGAGGTCTGTAATTAACACAAGCTCAAGATATTTTTGTATTTTATTCTACATCATCAAATAAAATCCGCTTCAAAAAGTTGTTCATTTGTGAAGATTATCCTGATGAACAAAATGTGTCAGAATCATAAACTTTTGGCCACAGAGCTTATTTTCTGCAATAATTCAAAAGCCAGTGGAAAGAGGTTTTGGTCTACAAAAATATGTCATCATTGCAGTACTCATTTACTTCTCACCCAATCATGAATGTTGTTCTTTCGGACCAATAGAGGGAGCCAATGCATTATGGCAGTTAGCCTCTACAACAGTCTCAAACTCAATTCCTGGAGGGCCACAGCTCTGCAGAGTTTAGCTCCAACCCTAATCAAACACACCTGATCCAGCATATCAAGGTCTTCAGGATTACTAGAAACTTCCAAGCATATGTGATTCGGAGCAGGTTGGAGCTAAACTCCTCCAGGAATTGAGTTTGAGACCACTGCTCTACAACAAAGTGTCGTTCTAGTTCAAGCAGGCAAGGAAAGGTGCACTAAATGTCTAGAAGTTCTCATACACTGATGTCCATTGTGTAGCTCACAGGAAGCTGGAAGTGGCTTCTGAGGTCAAAGAAGACCTACTAGATCTGGAAACGGAGAACCGCTCCAGAACTCCTTTTCTACGGAGCATCTGCAGAAATCTTCTTCTGAACTTCTCTCCCACAAAGGCGTACAACACCGGGTTCACACAGCAGTGCAGAAGGCCAAGGTTTTGAGTTGCGAACATGGCGACGTCCACCGCCATCCGTGTGAAACAGCTGTACTGAACCACTTTGGCTCTGAGGAGGGTGTCAACCATCGTGGAAACATGGAAGGGGGTCCAGCACAGAAGAAAGGCCACAACCACAGCTATGATGACCTTCATGGCTCTCTGTTTCTGGAAACCGCGCGTACGCAAGAGCCGCTCCACTGTGATGCTGTAGCAGATCAACATGACCACCAGAGGGAAGAGGAACCCGAGCAGATGCCTCATGATTCGCGTGGCCAGTCGCCACTCGTCGGCGTGATTCGTCTCAAAGCGTTCTGCGCAAACAATCTGCTCGGAAACTGTCTCATGAAATGCCTCGTTGTAGAATGATGGCAAGGAGAGCACCAAGCCTAAAACCCACACCAATGCGCAGGCGACTCCGCTGCACAATCTCCTCTGGGCCTTCCGCGACTCCATAGCTCTGACTATGACCATGTAGCGATCCACGCTGATGCACACCAGGAACAAAATGCTGGTGTAGAAGTTCACTTCCTTCACCAGGCAAACCAATTTGCATGCAATATCACCAAACACCCAACCGTGGATCACAGAAACCGCCGAAAATGGCAGAATCAGAGCCAGTAACGTGTCGGCCACCATCAGGTTGAATAAGTAGATGTCCGAGGCAGAAAGTGAGAGTCTGTTGGAGGTGATGACCCAGCCTACGATCAGATTCCCAGGAATAGCCATCAGAAAGATGAGCACGTAGAAGATGCAGAATGCAATGTTAACGGCATCCGCCATAGAGATGGAGCAAAGCAATGTCGTCTCATCCACGACAAAATCAGTCAAGTTCTGGAGATCTGTGTAGTTGAACTCTTCATTGTAGAATTCACTGAAGTCATCAATAGAGCTGTTTGGATCTGTTAGAAAAGTACAAATAGAAATTTATGTTAAAATATTGACATTTATTAATAATAATTTCATAAAGTTTTTTTTTTTTTTGGCAAGTAGTGTAGTTTAGTAGTTTAACTATAGGATGATTAGGGTTGAGAAGTTTACAAAAAACACCTTAAACACCTGCCCATATGACAATAAAAATAAAAAATAAAAAATATTCATGCTGACATGCTACTTCATCAGTTTGTTTTTAGCATGAATGAAATGAAATAAAAGTTTGTTTTTCATTTCTTATAACTAAAAAAGAAAAGAAAAAAGGCACAAAAGCTCTATGACAAACAAATAAATATTAATGTAATTCAATATTCTAACTGGGTAGTTGGCATTTCAAATGTTTTCCCACAGTGTGACATATCTTAACCTATTTTACTATTAAAACAATTATAATTAGAGTAATTTAAATTTAGCTTTTAAGGCATGCCTTATATATTAGCTCATATTCAGTGAGCATCTACATGGACACATTTGTCATTTTAAAATTAATTCTCATACTGCAGGACTATATAAAATGAAACAATGAATGCAATGGGTGATTAAATATTTTGTGGGAAAATTTTAAAAGAAATGGTGATTAGTATGGTGATAGCACCTAAAATATACATTGTCTCATATACATTCATATAACGTTTTTAACCTTTATAACTTTCAAGTATTTAAAAAAAGTTTTGATAATCAGATTTCAAATAATTGCCTTCTAAATAAATTAAAGAATTAAGATATTGGACTCACCAGTCATTGTAACGTTTTTTTGGTATGGTGCCATATGTGAGAATAATCCAGAGGATGAAATGTCAGAGTTGTGTGCTTAAGGCTTCTTTATACCCTTTGAAGGGATGTTGTTATATCCTGTTTGCCTAACTTACTTCAAGTGTTCATTTTTCTATTTATTTCTTAATTTTTTTTTTTACAGTTCTCTGTATCTGGAATCATCTTAGAAAGCATTTTTTGCTTTCACAGGAGACAAGCTGATACGTTTCTAATATCTAAATGAGATGCAGAAGATGAGGATGTTTGGTGATGTTGCTTTTATACGGCTACAAGAAAGCAGAAGGTTAGAGATGTTAGCTGGGGAATTTAAAACATCAATGGTCACAAGATCATCACTCGTGTTCAGTCGAAGACATAAACATGATCAAAACACTAAAAGTGAAACTAAGAATCATGTGGCCAAAAATCATCCAAATATATTTATGATATGAAGTCATGAGGCTATATTCTGGCTATATCCCGTGCAGTTCATAACCAAATATATCCTGAGTGTGAATACTTTTGGCACATTTGGTGAGAATTTCATTTACATTTAAATCACAATAATAAAAATGTGAAAGAGTGCAAAATTTTAGAATTTTAAATTAATGACTGGAATGTTTTTTGATACAGTGAAAAAGCATGAAGTTTATAGTTATCTCTGACGAAAGAACGCTTTAAGTAGAAAACCTAACATGTGTAATATGGAAGTGATTTTTCAACATCGGAGGAAAGATGTGTCACATGTGAAGTGAGGCGAGGCCACACATCATTTACCCACATTTATCCAGGAAATTGAGCAACCCCGTCCCACTGGGTTTGTCCTGAAGATGCTGTAAACAAGCGTGTTTCTCACATGAGAAGCAGCCAGTTTTATTACATTAGCTATTTTTAAATGCATGTGCTATTTGGGGAAAATCATCAAAATTAATTTAAGATAAGCAGACATTAAAAAACAGAGGTTACATCTTTGACACTTCATTTGTAAACAATGATGTGGTGTATGGGATAATATCATCTTATATAGAATATAAATCATACCAACTTATTATTTACAATTTATTAAAGGGAAAGTCCACCAAAAATGAAAAATGTATCATTATTTATTCACCCTCATGTTGTTCCAAACCTGTATGACTTTCTTTTTTAGCATAAAACAAAGATACTTTAAAGAATGTTGACAAACAAATTCTGTTCCCAATTGTTTTTTCATCCATATAATAATAAAAGTCAATGGACACCAAAACTGTTTGGTTACATTCTTCAAAATATCTTCTTTTATGTTTCACAGAACAAAGAAAGTCATACAGGTTTGGAACAACATGAGGGCGAGTAAATAATGACAGAACTGTCATTTTTGGGTGGACTATCCCTTTAACAAATATTATTAAAATAATAATTCTCATAATCGCATTCATGAATATGCGCATAGCTGTAGAGATTGAATCTGTAATATTCAGAATAGTGATCAATGAGCACTTAAACATTTACAGTCTTGAATATTTGGTAACATTTTTGAATGCAGTATCTGTTAATGACTGAAGTGCTCAAACTCTGTTTAGATTTACACTGTAAAAAAATTCTGTAAATTTACAAGGAAATTTAACAGTAAAATGCTGTTTTCATACAATAACAGTACGTTACTGTTTTTTGCAATGCATTGTGGGACAAGATGACCAGCAACAGTAAGACACTGTTATTTAAAAGCATAATACCATATTTTGCCTTGTACGTGCGCATAGGACGACATCTTAGTTTATCAGCATGAGGTAATTTTGCAGCTCTGCCTTTTATTGTTTAATTTCTAAAGTACTTATTACTTTTAAATATTAAAGTTTAAACATCCAATTAAGCTTTTGGGATCTAAATTGGATTCGTGATCATGTGTTTTTATCAGCAAGTTACCACAGGAGCGTGAACCCTTTGAACGAACTGTCGTCGTATCACACACAAACTGGTAAGAAACTCTCTTTTTTTTCTAACCTGCACATCCTAAACTTTATCGGAGTAAAAAATACTGTATAATGATGTTGTTTATCTTGTGTGCATGGTTACAATTTTAGCGTGAGGTTCACACCGTCCATTATCTGCTGCTGTTAGTTGCAACTACGCTTTTGGTTTTATCTGTAAGTTACCAAGAACAATTCTGAATATTAACATACATTATAAAGAGCCAGCAAGGCGTAATTTGATGACAGGATAGTGTGTTTTAATCACTGAACAGTAACCGAGCAAGATATGATAGCATTGTTAGCTCGTTAGCATACTGTATGAGTTTACTCAAACTGCATTTGATTTGCTATTTACTACCATCACAATTTATGCAATGGACACATGTCCCAATCTTTATGTAAGCAAAAGATATGTGTGTATGAACAAAATTCATAATTCTTGCATGATTACTGTGAATGTGCAAACCACTGCTAGGGATTGAAAAAATAGCGGAATGACAGTCGACAGACGGTTTTATTTTATTTTTAAACTTTGTTTAAATGTTTTTTTGTGGGGGATGTCTGTAATTGGTTAACTAGAGAAGCTATCTGTTCTTTACGTTATGTTATTCTTGTCCTTGTAGTTCAACTACTGAAGGCTGACTTTGCAGAGAAGCAAAGGACTCATTCTTTTAAAAATAAAGGTAAGTTTGCCTATTGTTTGTTGAAGTAATCATTCACCTAAAAATGGTTCTCTCATAATCACTGAACCTTATGCGGTCTCAAACTCTTAGGACTTTTTCTTGGAGGACAGGTGAAGATATTGTCATGGAGAAATGATGTCTGTTCTGACCATACAGTGGAAGACCAGTGGGAACCAAACTGTCCAGCTCCAAAAGGAACATAAAGGTATGATTAATCACCAGTCATTTTGTCTGATATCAAAATATCAGACCAAAGGACCACAAATTAGAGAATGGAATTGCAAATACAGTGAAAATTGTTTTCACCCAATTGAATCACTTCAGAAAACTGGCTAAACCATGCGAGTAATAATCTTTATCCTCCATTTACTGTTTGTCTGTTGCTACTTGAAAGTTTGATCCCCATTCTTTTGCATCGTAGGGACAAACAGGCATATCATCTTCATTAAAAATCATCTATTGCATCATCAGAGTTTAAATCAGCATACAGGTGAGTAAATGATCAGAAAATTATCATTTTGATTTCCTACTCTGAATCTAAGAGGCTGTAGAATATTGCAACAAGTAGCACATTGTTTTTTGTTTAGTTTTTTGTTTGTTTGTTTTGTTTAGTTTTTTAATTTGTCATTTGCAGATACTGTGAGCCATCTTAAATTGTTTTCTTTACTATTAGATGTCTGCCACTCCTTCTGACCTTGAGAATATGGGTAACCTGCCTTTGATTCCCTGCTTGATCCTTCTTGGTAAGTATATCATATTAGATATGTCTGCATTTTGTTTCATTAAAACAAAGCTCACGCTCCAGACTGACACTAGTTTCTATTATCAGCAAAATATCTACCTTAAAGGGTTACTCCACCTCAAAATGAAAATTTTGTTATTAATCACTTACCCCATGTTGTTCCCGTAAAAGCTTAGTTCGTCTTTGGAACACAAATTAAGATATTTGTGATGCATTCTGACAGCGCTCTGACCCTCCCATAAACAGCAATGTAATTAACACCATCAACATCCAGAAACGTAGCAAGGAGATCGGTAAAATAGTTCATGTGACATCATAGCTATGAGAATACTTTTTTGTACGGAAAATAAATAAAATAACGACGTTATTCAACAATTTGTCTCCTCCACATCACTGAAGCACTATTTTGGAGAGTATCTACTGAACGCAAACAGTATATGCTGTTCTGTGTCAGCTGCACCACGTGGATACGTTTTCTACATTTATTTACGCTTTCATTTGAATGAAAACAACGTATCCGTAACTTCGCACACTTACGGTTGAACCCCTGATGTCACAAGGATAATTTTACTGATGTCCTTGCAACTTTTTTGGACGTTGATTGTGTTAATTACATTGCTTTCAATGGGAGGGTTAGAGAGCTGTCAGAACGCATCAAAAACATCTTAATTTATGTTCCGAAGACAAACAAAGCTTTTACAGGTTTAGAACAACATGGGGGTAAGTGATGATTTTCGTTTTGGGGTGGAGTAACCCTTTAATGTGCCTCATATTAGAAACCACTTATTATAAATGCAGTATGTATGACTTATCAAAATCATACACTGGAAAATGTTTAGAATTGAAACTTGTCTACTCTTATTCTTTAGATACTTTGCTGGTATAAATCCAGAAAAGAGGATCAAAGCTGCATGGAGAAAAGAGGTGTCTTAAATAACTGGAAAAACTGCAGAAGAAGACCCAAGATGACAAAGACGACCATCAGTCCAGAAGTATCTCATCCTTAACTCAAACTTATGCTGTCTCAAATCTGTAGTTCTTTCTCTTGAAGGACAAATTAAGATATTGTCAATAAGAAATATTTGCCCATACAATGGAAGACAAATGGGAGCCAAACCTGTCAGCTCCAAAAGGAACATAAAGTTATGATTAATCAAAGACACCAAAATATCAGATCAAAGGACCACAAATGAGAGATTGCAATTGCAAGATGTACAGTGAAAAGTGTTTTCACCCAAACAAATTGAATCACTTCAGAAAACTGCCTAAGTATTTGAAAGTTTGATCCCCATTTTCTTTTGCATTGTATGGACAAACAGACATTTCACCTCCATTAAATTATCATCTATATCAGAGTTTAAATTGGCTAATGCTGAAAAAACATTAGCTGGTGTTCACTGAAGCTTGATTTGAGAGTATATTTGCATTTTATGAACAAAGACTTTATGTACAGTATGTTTGGATGCATGCCTGTTTTAGGGCATATTGTAAAAGTTTATCTAGTGTTGTATCAAAATAAAAAACAAAACATAACTTGACTTTGTTCTCTTTTGTAATACACGGTCAAATAGAAAATGCAGGGTATAATCTGCATTTAAAATTGAGATCATGGCATTATAAGTAGTATGTAATTTAACAGATATATGCTGCTAAATTACAGTAGTATACTGTAGATGACAAAACAGCATTTTACTGTTAATTTAAAAAACAGTAGCACACTGTATTTTTACAGTATGATGCTGGCAACCTCAGCTGCCAGTAGATTACCGTTTTTTTACAGGGAAATTTTTTACAGTGTACTTTACTGTCTAACACAGTGACATATGAGGTTTGTCAAATCTAAAACAGCATGAATCTGATCTGGCCTCTTTTCTGCTGTGCTCAGGACAGGAAGATACACATTTCTGTGTGAAGAATAATAAGGAAAGGAATGCAAGATGAGATATAAAGTGGTTGTATTACAAAAGAATGTTATGTAAGTGAAGCATTCATATTAAAATATGGTAAGCACAAGATAAGGGAAAATCCCAAATGAGGTCATTTTAATATCTCAACAATCAAACTATTGTCTGCAATCAAACATAAGAGATTCAATATGAACTCAAGCATTCTCATCAAATTCTCCCAAGATCAAGAATCTTTTTAAACGATAAATGACCAGTATGTGCATACAGAAACATCCCACCCCCATTCCATTCTTCCAAGTACAAACATTTTACAGACAGAGCATGGAAAAGTGTTCTTCTCAGTGTGTGTAAATGGCAGTGGTTTTCCACTGTGCCAATAAAAAGAAAGTAATGAAAATTCTTGTCCGCAAACTCAAACTCGTAATCAGTTTCATCACAGATCCTCAGAAGCTGATGCATGTTTATGCACTTCAGTAAGAATAAAGATGACACCCAATGAGCCAAATGAGAAAGAATAGGAGCAAGATCCTAATTCTTAAATGAATACATCACCCCAAAATAGAATTGTTTTTCCAATATTTACTCACTCTCATGTTATTCTGCTGTATTTTTTTTTTCTTTGAAGAATCTTTAGGTGCTGTAATTATTTTCCATGCAAGGACACAAAACAAGCACACACGCCTGTTGGGTTTCCATCAGAAATGACTTGAATTTTTTAATATGTCATGAGGTCCCAAGTCAAAATTACCATACAGACACCCTGCTGAAAATATCAGAAACATGACAGCATATTCAATCAAAGATGAATCTCTTAGGGTTTATCAAGCTCACTCATATTTAAGGCAAGGTAAGTTTAGTTACAGACAGACAGCTTTACATAAACCGATATACATCTTGGGCTAAGGTGGGATTTTATCATCTCCTCAAATGACTAAAGCCTAAACCACCACAACACTTCTAAACAGCTATTTGTCTTTTTTTCAGAATAATTTGTTTTCTGATTCATAAGGTCATTGTGTGGCAATAGAACATATTTTTTTCACTAACATTGTCACAGCGTGAAACTACAGTATAAGTATGTATCAGCATCAATACGCACACTCATGATAAACCTTTAAGTAGCCTACCAGTGACTTCCAGGTCTAAAAAAAGTCATGGAAATCACAAAACAGGCTGATTTCTATCAATTTAAAAAATGTGATGGTCCAGTTTCACAGACAGGGGCAGGGTTTATAGACTATAGGATTAGGCCATAGTTCAATTAGGTCATTTCAGTCATTTTTATAAACGTGCTTAGGAAAAACCATCTTGAGACAAAACAAAGGCACTGATTTATTTTAAGATCAATCATTGCTTTCAGATGAAACAGCTCTGATTTACATTTTAGTCTAGGACTAGGTCTGTGAAATCGGAGGTAAATGTTTTAATATAAGATGTGACATCATTTTTGCGTTCAAATATTTCAGAAAGAAAGAATAAAGAGCAGAAAGCCCTCTTTGAAAGTGCAATGTTTGTATTTAGTTATTTTGAATAACTGGAAACGTCATGGGAATTCTTTGGTCAAAAGGTGGTGCGAGAACCTTTGAAATACAAATAATATATTGTAAATCTCACTGTAAATGAAATATAAACAGCGTAATTCCTGTAAAGTGTTTTCACAAACGAACAGGCAGTGACGCGGGCAGCCCGCGGGTCTTTCGAGTCAATGCGGAAGCGGCCAGTGGTGTAGGAGCAGGAAAACCAAACCGATTGTAGTAGGATTGTAGAAAACCAATATTTACTCTTATTTTTTTAATCCCACACAGCCACTAAACATTCATTTAAATCATCATGATTTTGTTGGAAATCAACAATCGGATCATAGAGGAGACTCTCACCCTGAAATTCGACAGCGCGAGCAACGGGTAAGAGGAAGATCTTCCTGTCTGAGACACAACTCGCGTCAAACATCGCTCATCTAATGCATGCATGCTTTGACACGAGACACATGTTCTTTGCATGGATAAAATGACGCTTTCGTGTTTCATTGTTTTGTTCGGTCAGATAATTTGTGGATTGTTGAAGCATCCTGTATGGGGTGTGTCCAGCAGGATAAAAACATCATTTATGTGTGAGTGTGACATCAGCGTGTCAAGTGATTGCTAAAACAGGTCTCTCGAGCGATTCTGACCATTGCAAACGTCGCGTGCGGCTGGTTTCTAGAAATGTTTAGTCCCAGTAAAGACTGCAGACACTTCCTGTTCGTGCATGTCTCTGCAAGACCAAGCACATATCAGCGATGCTTCTAGGCCCTTCAATGCACGATGAAGCAACATCCACTATGTGACTCTGCGCGTGCTCCACGCGCCTGCCGTGACTCATCGTCAGTGTATATGAATGCTTATTTTTTTTTAAGTTCAGCTAAAAAGTCATGAAATGGCTTGTTATTGCATTTTAATGACATATTTAATATTTCACAAAAGTATCACAGTTCTGTCATTGTTTACATTATTACTGTGATGCTTGATTCTGATTGGTCAGTCACGGTCAAATATTTCTGAATGATGTCCATGACATTTTAGTATTGTATAAATTATTCTACAAGACGTATTTCAGTATTAGGCTTTCAGAAGTGGAAAAATTTAATTATTGCAAAATAAACTATCTTGGATGACTGTCCATTATCCCTTTACTTGTTTTTTTTCTGGACAGCACACCATATAAACTCACAAAAGTATGTTTTCTTTTTGTTTAGGAACAAGCCTGAAGTAGTAGATGTTACGTTTGCAGGTAAGGTCGGAATATGAATGACCTCAGCAGTTTCTGATGACTCTTTTATTACTATACATGCTTGTTAATGATATTACAATAATAGTAATGTTTGTTTTATTGATGATTGACATGATCGCTCTGTTTTTGCTACAGACTTTGATGGTGTGCTTTACCACATCTCCAACCCCAATGGAGACAAAAGTAAATTAATGGTCAGCATCTCTCTCAAGTTCTTCAAGGAGCTTCAGGAGCACGGCGCCAATGAGGTACGAGAAATAATCACGAAACCTGTCAAAAACCGTATGTGCATTTGACCATAAACTCAAAAGAATGAGCCAAAAAATTGACTATCGCTATACGAAATATACCATTCAAAAGTTTGGGGTTAGTAAGATTTTTAAAATTGGCCAAGGCTGAAATTGATGAAAGAAACAGTAATATTTGTGAAAAATTATTAGAATTTAAAATGAACTGTTTCTGTTTGAAATATATTTTAAAATGTAATTTATTCCTGTGATGCAAAGCTGAATTTTCAGCATCCGGTCTTCAGTGTCACATGATCCTTCAGAAATCATTCTCATATGCTGCTCAGGAAACATTTCTTATTATTATGAATGTTGAAAACAGTTGTGCTGCTTCATATTTTTTTTCAGGATTCTTGGATGATTAGAAAGTTCAAAAGAGCAGCATTTATTTGCAATAGAAATCTTTGCATCATCTTTACTGTCACTTTACACAATTTATTGCATCCTTACTAAATAAAAGTATTAATTTCTTTCAAAAAATGACCCCAGACTTTTAAATGTTAGTGTGTTATTAAAATGTTTTCCTTTTGATTTTGGGTGTGATATGATCTGAACGTGTTTTTGTGAGATTTACCACTTTACGCTGGCCATTTAGAGAAGATGCATACTTACTGAGCAGTAGGACTAGTAGGTTGCAAGATTGCAGCTGGTTTTTGTGACGTTCGTAGTGTATAAATTGTAATTCTCGTCTGTTTCGAAAATACAGATTTCCTGTGGACACTTATGCAATGTGACGATGCAGACAGGAATCTTTATTTCACATGTTCATTCCTTCATACTCTTCTTGTCTTGTGATTTTACATGATTCAGTCCAGGGTGATCACATTTTAATCACCATTTAAGGGCTTAAATGACATGTGGTTTCAATGTGAAACAGGAAGTGCCTATGACTCACTTTGGAAGGAGGAAGTCACATGTTTTAAATAAAGAAACATGAGTTCATTGTTTAGTAAACTTAGCCAGTGGTCAGTTAATTTAGTGATAAGCCCTTGTTTTACATTTTGAATTGATTGACAAACGCAGTTGAATTATTATTTACAGGCATAGTTCAAGATCAGTGCTGTTGCGTCTGCAGGATTTTGAATCGGTGTATTGAGAATATGAATGGATTGTTTTTAGGGCAGGATTTTCATGGGTCTTGAGGGCTCATGGAGTTGAGGTTGATGGGTGGCCTTTTCCCTGCCAATGCAAATACATTCAAAGTCTGTTCCAGCCTCATTCAGGACTGCCAATGTAATCAAATTAATTCAAATAAGAGGAACATCCTGCAGAAATGGTCCTCAGCTTCCTGTCTGCTCGTGTCATGCACACAGATACAATCTCAGACGAAAAAAAATATTTTTGCTGTTTTATTTGTTGAATCCTGCCTTTATTCTGTGTCATTTGGGTTAAAATAGGTGACAAATCACAATATAGAGGTCGCTCAGTGCATGTAAAAAATGCCAGGAATGAAACAAGCCAGTGCTTGTCGTTTTATACATGGATAGTTGACATGAAGTAGTTGTTTGGAAGTTAATGTGTCATGTAATGTGACACGCTATACTCTTGTATGTGATAATAAGATGATTATCGATGCATCTTGATGCTTTTTTTTCTGTACAGGATTTCTTTTTTTTTTCTCGATGTGAGACTACTTGGTACTTTTAAAGCAAATAATTCTTTATGGATCATAAGAAATATACTTCCAGTATCTTTTACTGTTAAAACAAATTGAAAGAGATTTGTATTTGCTGTGTTTCAGTTGTTGAAGCGTGTTTATGGAAATTTCCTTGTGGCACCAGAAGACGGTAAGCCGATCGATTGCTTTTTTCATTGTTATTCTTACTGCAAGAATTTTGGTTTGACGATTTGTTGTTGTTCCTCTCTGAAGGGTACAATATTTCACTGCTCTTTGACCTGGAGGCTCTTCCACCCAACAAAGAGGAGGTGATCCACCAGGCAGGCATGCTCAAGAGAAACTGCTTCGCTTCCGTCTTCGAGAAGTACTTTAAGTTCCAGGAAGAGGGTCGTGAAGGAGAGAAAAGGGCTGTTGTCCATTACAGGGATGACGAGTCTATGTAAGCTTCTTGAACTTACGTCAAGACTGTAGGACTGCAACTAATTTTAGTAATCAGTTAATCTAGTGATTATTTTACTGATTAATTGAATAAAAAGCAAAAATGAGTTCTTTCATTTTAAATTAGATTCATTTTATTTAAAAATATTAACTGGCCAAATTGTATGCAATATGTTTTGTGTAAAACAATTTAAAATTGTTACAATATAAATAGTATAATATTCATCTAATTAGCTTTTAATCAGCAATATAATTAGCAAAAAGCATTTTAATTAAAAATCTTGACAGTTTGAAAGCAGCAGAATAGGTTAAATTACAAAAACAAAAAACATTGTATAGATTAATACAGATAAACTTAAAATATATTTGAAAACGTCTTGTGAATTTATTGTATTATAAGTCTGATTAGATTAATTGGTATTGGGAAAACAAGACAGAAATACTAAAGTTTTGTTTTTACTAGTGCTGTCAAATGATTAATCGCATCCAAAATAAACGTTTTGTTTTGTATTGTGTATATTTATTATGTGTATATATAAATACACACACGTATAGTATATATATTTTGGAAATATTTACGTTTATATATTTAAATATTCATATTTTTATATTTTATATATAAATGTAATATATAAAGTCAAGTTAGCTTTATTTATATAGCGCTTTTAACAATACAGATTGTCTGAAAGCACTTAACAGTATCAAATTAGAGGATAGAGTGTCAGTAATGTATAGAAATAAGATGAATCAGTTAAAGGCGTTTCATTATTGAATTCAGTGATGTCATTGTCTAGCTCAGTTTAGTTTAAATAGTATCTGTGAAATCAAATTGATGATAATCACTAGAAATGAAGTGTCCTCAACTGAGCAAGCCAGAGGAACCTGTGACAGAATGGAGAAACAAACCTTGGGAGAAACCAGGCTCAGTCGGGGGGCCAGTTCTCCTCTGGCCAGGAGATTATCTTTTATTTATTGTCTAAACATAACATATTTTTCTTAAATGTATACATGCATGTGTTTGCATTTATTTATTTATATATATATATATATATATATATATATATATATATATATATATATATATAAATGCACACACATTATGTAAACAAACTTTTATTTTTGATACGATTAATCGTAATGAATCATTTGACAGCACTAGTTTTTACGTTAAATTTGGATCAGTTTTGCATCTGTTACACAAAGCTTGTAATCATATCTCACCTGTGTTTGTGTCGGTCTTCTCTTTGGCTTCAGGTATATCGAGGCTAAGAAAGACAGAGTAACTGTTGTCTTCAGCACAGTGTTCAAGGATGACGATGACGTCATCATCGGGAAAGTGTTCATGCAGGTTCGCTCCTTTTATCCCGTTCTCAGGTTCAATCTTGACCATTTCTGTGCTGAATCTTGCTGTTGACACACATGCCCTCTGGGTGTTTTCCAATCCAGCTGTTTTGTCATGGTTTCACATTTAAATGACAAGGTTAAACCACCGTACATCAAGCAATGCTGGCATTTCTGTATTTACAGAATGAAATGGTGTCATTTAGATTGACCTCAAAACTTATGAGCTCATCGTTAGAGCTGTATATAGAGCTGACACTTAAGTAATTTTATATCACTGTATCATATGTACAGTAGCCCCAAAAAGTATTTGGAAAGATATTGAAAATGCATAAATATGTTTGCATTATTTAAAAATATCATTACAAAGGGTATTTATTTTAAATAAATATATAAGCAAACACTAACTTCCAAAGTTTGTATCTAATGCAATGGCATTAAGGCCTTTTTAAGTGTCCAAAAATGTTGTCAAGTCACCTTTATTTATATAGTGCTTTTTACAATGGAAATTGTGTCAAAGCAACTGCACAATATCAAAAAAGGAAAATAGTGTCAATGTAAATGAAAAGATACAAAAAAAAAACAGTTTACTATGTATATTAAAAATCTTTTTTGCTGAAGTATAAAAATGTTTAAAGATTCTTGAAACAAGATACATTTACTTGAGAAGCAACTTTGAAGATATTCAGACTTGTTTTCATAGTGTCTTTAAAATGCATTTTGTTTTACTGCACTAGCAGAATTTTATTTTAGAGAAAAAGTTATTTTATGCAGTGTTTTTTCCTATAAATTATCCTGTTTCAAGGATTTTTAGAAATTGTATTAATTTGTAATAATAATATCATTTTCTCAGTGTATATATGCTGCATTTATTTGATCAAATGTACAGTAAAAACAGTAATATTGTTAAATATTATTATTATAATTAAAAATCGTTTCTATGGGTTCCAACATGGAATAAAAAATAAATGTTAATTGCCATTTTTTTCCCTCATAATTCAGATTTTTTTCCCTCTCAATTATGTCTTTGTTTCAGAATTGTGAGATATAAATTCATAAATTTGAACTCATTTTGAAGAAGATTAGTCAGAATTGTGAGATTTAAAAAGTCACCGTTACCTTGTTTATTATTCTGTTGCAGAAACAAAAAATCTGTATTGCAAGAAAAAAATTATAGTGACCGTTTTTATTTATTTGTTTAGTTTTATTCTATGGCAGATATGGGCTTCCATAGTTTTTCTTTTTCTTACATTTTCAAAACAACAACACAAAGAAAAATAAACCACAGCCGAACTGGCTTCCATAGTTTTGCATTTTAATCTATTTTATAATGCAATTATTTTTTCTGGAAATGTTTGCTTTTTTATAATCCAGTGAATGAAATGCTTTACAAATACAGGGCACGTCTAGTCTAATTTGACTACTTTCACAAAATCACTCGCACATGTCAGCAGTGCAAAGCACCACCAGAACAGCTGGTGTGTCTGTTAACAGTGGTGTTTTGGCAGTCATGATGACAGGACAGACTGACGCCTGTGTTTCTCTGTGTTCAGGAGTTTAAGGAGGGCAGGCGGGCCAGTCACACGGCTCCTCAGGTGCTGTTCAGTCACAGAGAACCCCCTCTGGAGCTGAAGGACACTGACGCCACAGTGGGAGACAACATCGGCTACATCACTTTTGGTTTGTATCATGAGGTCACATAAACATTCATTTAGTGTCTTTACTTGCAAATGGCACTTGGAAAATGTTCATTTCAGACCCTGGTTGAACACTATTATCAACCACAGCTGCTAGTTGGGACAAGGTTAAATATAGACTCTCGTCAGGTTCATTTGGTAAATGGTCATTTGGACATTACGAGGCCAGAACAATGTGCTGCTGCTTACCTGTGACAGGTGCACTTTTTATTTGCATTCGGATCAAGAGAGCAAACGCCCAGCTTCTCTTCATGGCGGTTATACAAACCTCTTAATGAATTTAAAAAGAGCCACACCCTTTTATCCAAGCCAACAGCGTTTACCAGCACTACTCCACTTCAGTTTCTCATGCAACCAGGAAGCATCTAGAAACATGCAATGTTTACTGAGTGCTTATTTCTGTTTTATTTGTTCATTTCATTCTGGTACCCTGCAGCAAGAAATGCAAAGCAGCAGTAACTGAAAATACTAATCTTAGTTACAGATTTTTATCAAATGTATTTAGTTAATAAAATTGATCTTATACCTTTAGTATTACACACAGACATCAGTTCTGGTTTAAATTTCATAGATTTATATAATAACCCTCTATAAATAGTAATTGCACTGCAAAAGTTTTTATTTAGTCTTTTTGCATATTTTCCAGTTTAAATATTTAACAGTTCTTTAAAACAGGATACATTTACTTGACAAGCAACCCTGAACCCTAATATAAGTGTATTTTGTCTTATCGTACTGGCAGGTACAAATACTTTAGTTGCAGCAAAATTTTTTAATTATTTACATTTTTATGATAAACAATATATGACCACAAAACTAGTCATAAGGGTCAATTTTTTGAAAAAGAGATTTATACATCATCTGAAAGCTGAATAAATAAGCTTTCCATTGATGTATGGTTTGTTAGGATAGGACGATATTTGGCCTGTTTGAACATCTGGAATCTGAGGGTGCAAAAAAAAATCGAAATCGCATTTAAAGTTGTCCAAATGAAGTTCTTAGCAATGTATGTTACTAATCAAAAAGTAAGTTTTGAGATATTTACGGTAGGAAATGTACTAAATATCTTCATGGAACATGATCTTTATTTAATATCCTAATGTTTTTGGCATAAAAGAAAAATCGATAATTTTGACCCAAACAATGTATTGTTGGCTATTGCTACAAATATACTTGTGCTACTTATGATTGATTTTGTGGTCCAGGGACACATATATCAAATTAATTATTACCGTAACAAAAAATATATATACAGCATTTATTTGAAATAGATATCTTTTGTAGCAATATACACTATAATTCAAAAGTTTGGAGTCAGTCATTTTTTTTCTTGTTGACACTAAAAACTGAAGTGTTTATATAGTTCACAATATTACTGTACTGTTTGTTTCTGTATTTTTGATTGAATAAATACAGCCTTGATGAGCATAAGAGACTTTAAAAAACATCTTACTGATTCCAAAATTTATGTATAGGTTACCCAAACATGTCACAATTACAGCGAGTTTCATATTATATTTCAAATAAAAATACTGATGTCATTTCTCAACAGTGCTGTTTCCTCGACACACCAATGCCAACACCAGAGACAACACCATCAACCTCATCCACACCTTCCGGGACTATCTGCACTACCACATAAAGTGCTCCAAGGTGAGACCCTCCTCAGAAACGCCTCTTTGTGTTTATGAAGGGTCTAACGAGGTCCTTGAGTTTGTAATGTGTAATTGTAATTGCTTTGTAATGTGCTTCTCAGTTTGCATACTTGTCATTCAACCATTCGGCCTTTCATACGGCCAGATGAAACAAAGTTGTCAGTGTGAAGAAAACTGCTATGAAGTTAATGCCTAATCTTGGGATATAGGTGTTTTCTACTCCCATAGGTGTGTTTTCTCTCGTTTTAGGCTTACATCCACACTCGTATGAGGTCTAAGACCTCGGACATCCTCAAGGTACTCAACCGTGCTCGCCCGGACGCTGAGAAGAAAGAGATGAAAACAATTTCGTAAGTGCTGTTACACAATCATTAGTATTTCACACTTGTATGAAACCGCACGAAGTCATCCAGATCATTCAGATCAAATATACTTTGACTCCATAGTCAAAAAATTCACATTAATCTTTCAAACTAGTCATTTCATGTCAGGTCAGGTTCATTAAATAATATGAACAGATGCAACTTTTGTATTTAAAAATGTATTAGAAAATGTTGAAATTGACATTAAGCTTAAGAAACAAGTGTTTTATGTTAGCTAATGTTAACAAATGGAAGCTTATTGTAAAGAGTTATTGTAGAAATGAACATGCATTGTTAGTTTATGATACCTAATGCATTAATAGAGCTGGGTAGTATCTGATTACATGTACACTCACTGTGTGCCGAATTATTAGGCAAGTTGATATTCTGGTCATATTTTTTTCCAAGAACATTTTACCAATTCCAAACCACATCAATCTTAATAACTACTATTATCTTTGTATTTAATCATTTATAAGTGATATATAATTGTCCATGAAGGCTGGAAGTCAAAAACTCCTTATATTCAGATGTGCCGAATTATTAGGCAGGTTTTCTTTTACAGATAAAATGAGCCATAAAAAGAGATTTAACTCAGACTAAAAGTAAAAAATTATTGAATGCCCATGTGAAGGATGCAATGCTAATGCAATAATAGAGTTTGCCATTGGGCAACGAAATGCTCATTGGGTCAGCAGAGTCAGGAAAAACTGGTGGAGAAGAAAAGACACGTTAACTGCAAAAGAATTAAGGTGAAGAATTAGGTGAGAAACTATTAGGAACCATTCAGTCTCCAGCGCCACCATTTTCCAGAACTGCAACCTTCCTGGAGTCTCCAGAAGTGCAATGTTTCAGGTTCTCAGGGACTTCGCTTGGGTAAAAAAATCCCAAAAAATGACCCTCACTTAATGAGAATTACATGCTGAAGTGTTGTAAAATACATTAAGACTGATTTTTCATAGGCTTTATGAACAGATAAGTTTTGAGTGACTCTTGAAGAACCAGCATCACATCCTCTTGTACCACTGTTTGAAGAATTTATCTTCCAGAATCTGCCAGTATGTTTTAGGAGCTAATTTTTAGTCCATCTCCTATCCTAAAAAGTCCATGCTAACGTACAAACCTAAATAGCGGACTGTTCTCGCGTCTTGTACAGTGTAGGTCAAAAACACACAAACGAAGGTCTACATTTCAGTGCCTGTCCATATTAAACTGGTTAAATGTACATTAATTTAATCGTACCCTGCAATACATGAACAGTGTTGATCCTGCATGTTGTCATCCGCGATGACCGACCATAATATGAGACTTCTCCCGCTTGCATTGTGATCTGTAAACATGGGACAAGGTTTTTACACTGCATTGTAAGACAGTGAGCAACTCCGTTTTTTTTCCAAGGGAGCAACAGTAACTAAGGGGGGCAGGGCTTACCAATAGGTCAATTGAGCATATCACTCAATACTACAATGCAGGTGTTTTGTAGTTGGATGTAAAAGTGAACATAAGAGTTTTAATTTTCTCCTGACATCAGAGCCACTGAGGAGGCAGTGGATTCGTTTTGTTTTTGATGGTTGCGCACCACAGAGTATGCAAAACACGGAACAGAGGGGTGGGGTGGGCAGTAGCACATTAGCATAGAGCCATGCACCGAAACTGGTTGCTGTGAGCAGAGCTGTTTTTGACAAGGTAAAAATATTGTTTTACATGACCATTGAGGAATTTTAACCAAAGTATATTGCAGACATTTCACAAATACCCTAAAGAATCATAGCAACTTGTGAAAAATGGGCATCCAACATCCCCTTTAAGAATCATTAATTGCAATTCGGAGACAGTGATATTTTTTTATTTTAATTTTTATTATATTGGAAATTTTGGATGATATATATATATATATATATATATGTATGTGTGTGTGTGTGTGTGTGCACTTTTACATTTTCTTGGCATCAGTTGTCTGTAGTACATTCTTGCAATACTGATTATATAGCTATATTTATTTCACTGTTTGACCTGTGAATATGAATGTAACCCTCACATCATCTGTCCAGGGGCAAGACCTTCTCCCGTTAAGGACATGATGTGCAATCCCGAGACCAGCATCCGTGGACTCCATCATACACCTCTGGCCAGTGATGTCGATCCTCCACCTGTAATTTGCACCTCAACAGGGAGACGATTAAATTCATTGCTTTGCATTTATAGGATAAATGTTATTTGTATGTCGGATAAACGTTTTTTTGATACTCTTATGTTTCATTGCGTAGCTCTGACAGTGTTTTATTGACATTAGTCATGCAGTATTTTACCTTTCCTCTTTCCTTCCTTCCTTCCTTCCTCTGTTTCGCCACATGCATCAATATTGGACATCATGAAATGGTCATAATAAACATGTCTTCTATACAAGAGATTCTTTGTCTGTTATTTGGGGTAAAGTCACTGTATGCATGCAAAAGTTTGGGGTTAATAAATGAAGATATGAGAAAAAAAAGTCTCTTATGCTCAAAGGCTGCATTTATTTAATCAAAAAATACAGTAAAAACAGTAATATTGTGATATATTATTACAATTGTAATATGTAACTTATTATTTTATGAAAGATGAATTTTCAGCATAATAACTCCAGTTTTCAGTGTCACTTGATCCGGCAACATGATATTTTTGGGGAAATCGTCATGCATTTTTGTTCAGGATCCTTTGGTGAATAGAAAGTTTAAAAGAACAGCATTTATTTGAATAGAAATAGAAATCTTTTGTGTTATTATAATCGCCTTGCTGTAATTTTTGGTCCACCCTTGTATTATTTTCTTTCAGAAACAAACAATATGACTGACTCCAAACTCTTGATTGGCAATGTACATTATAAAATAACAACACTGAGCAGAAATTGAAGCGCATACATGTTTAATGAGATTTTAGTTTAAGGAGATTGATAAAATAGACATTACAGGAATATTGATATATAAGAAGGAAAGACAAGCGATGAAGAACCACTAATGCTGATTAGGATGAGGCAATAGAAAGTCACTGGTTCTCCCACATATCATCTTGAGAAGCTTCCTCCTCCACTTCGTGTTCAGCAGGTTATTTCTGTTTCCTCCACCAACTCATCTTCCTCTTGGTTGTTCTGCTAACTCCTTATTTTGCGAATGCCTTTTCCACCTCTAACTCAAATTACATTTACATTTAGTCATTTGGCAGACGCTTTTATCCAAAGCGACTTACAATTGGGGAATACAAAAAGCGATTCATCTTGAAGAGGCAGTCAGACAGAGGAAGTGCTCGTAACACCAAGTCTCAGTCATTGTTCAAATAAGTGCAAGCTAGTAGGTGGAGAGAAAGATAGATTTTTTTTTTTTTTTTTTTTTTGAGCTTAGGATGAAGTCAAGTACTGCCGAAAGAGATGAGTTTTCAGTTGTTGCTTGAAGGTTGCCAGGGATCCGGCGTTCCGGATAGGGGTGGAAGATTATTCCACCAGCCAGGAATGGTGAACGAGAATGTTCTGGAGAGTGATTTTGAGCCTCTCTGTGATGGTACCACAAGGCGTCGCTCACTAGCAGATCTCAAACTTCTGGAGGGGATGTAGGTTCGTAATAGTGAGTGGAAGTAGGAGGGTGCAGAGCCTGTGGTAGAATTATTCTCCCCACTCGTCTTGCTCATCTTTCCACTTTTCCATCGCTAACTCCATTTCTAACCCCATTTGTTCTGCCAACTCGTCTTGCTCATCTTTCCACTTTTCCATCGCTAGCTCCATTTGTTTTCCCCACTCCTCTTGTTCATCTTTTGCTTTTTCCATCGCTAACTCCATTTCTAACCCCATTTGTTCTGCCAACTCGTCTTGCTCATCTTTCCACTTTTCCAATGCTAAGTCCATTTGTTGCCCCAACTTCTCTTGCTCATCTTTCGCTTTTTCCATCGCTAACTCCATTTGTAACCCCATTTGTTCTGCTTCCTCCTCTTGTTCATCTTTTGCTTTTTCCATCGCTAGCTCCATTTGTTTTCCCCACTCCTCTTGTTCATCTTTTGCTTTTTCCATCGCTAACTCCATTTGTTTCCCCATTTGTTCTGCTTCCTCCTCTTGTTCATCTTTTGCTTTTTCCAATGCTAAGTCCATTTGTTGCCCCAACTCCTCTTGCTCATCTTTCCACTTTTCCAATGCTAAGTCCATTTGTTGCCCCAACTTCTCTTGCTCATCTTTCGCTTTTTCCATCGCTAACTCCATTTGTAACCCCATTTGTTCTGCTTCCTCCTCTTGTTCATCTTTTGCTTTTTCCATCGCTAGCTCCATTTGTTTTCCCCACTCCTCTTGTTCATCTTTTGCTTTTTCCATCGCTAACTCCATTTGTTTCCCCAACTTCTCTTGCTCATCTTTCGCTTTTTCCATCGCTAACTCCATTTGTTTCCCCATTTGTTCTGCTTCCTCCTCTTGTTCATCTTTTGCTTTTTCCAATGCTAACCCCATTTGTTCTGCCAACTCGTCTTGCTCATCTTTCCACTTTTCCAATGCTAGCTCCATTTGTTCTGTTAACTCCTCTTCCTCCCCAAAAAACGTGGCTGCTGTGATTAGTAGGAAGTTTGCTCAAGTTTGCTCTGAGAGACCTCTTCTCTATCCACTATTTCTTGCGTGATGATGGTCCGATGGAAGGCGAAGGAGCTGGAGGATAGAGTCAGTCTTTAGTAATTTATTAAGACATTTACAGACATCCCACCTCTCCCGGAATGTCCGGGAGTCTCCCGCGAATTATAAACAATTTACAGTAAATCGCGCGTGCGAGAGAGAATCACTATTTCCACCTGCTATTATGTTGATCTGATAACGGTCAGCCAAGTGGTATAATATTTACCTGCTGTGATAATGCGTTAACCTACACATTTTATAATCGTTTTTATCGTACCTGTTATTATAATGCGTTTTCCTGTTGTTATCAGTGCGTCTCCTGTGACTGCTTGCAGTCAGATTTCCTTTTATTTAGTGATCATCACTTTCACTTTCGATTCACGAATACTGACTAAATGCACAAACGGGTGTTCATTCTCTGGGGCCATTTCCTGGAAATGGGGTTGGTTCTTATGAATCAGGTGCCTATTGCAGTTTGAGAAAGTAATTTTGCAAGTGAGTTTTTGAGAAAAAAAAAGATTTTTTAAATGAAGTGTTTAAATTTCAATACATTGCATCGCACCTTCTCAAGCTAAATATTGTCATTAATTTGAGGATATATGGTCATAGCCATAGGGTGAAGTCAGCTAAAATGGCCCACGTTTTGAATACCATAATGAGATCTAATGACATTCATTAGCATGGGTCTCCTAAATGTATTTATATTTTTAAAATGTGAAAAAGTATACAAGTTTTAAAATTATGAGAGTTAAGAGTATCAGCAGGTACCTTCTTGAGCCACGGCACAACATTCAGGTAAAATGGGCCAATATAAAAAGAGAACAACACAGGTAATTTCAGCTTCAATCATTTTATTTTTAACAGCAAATTGACACTATTATCTTTAGTGTGCCATAGCAACACCATAAATGTATTTCATTAAATACAAAGTTGAATGAAAATTTAATTAAACAATGCAATGTATGGATACATATCTACAGTAGGCCTATAAACCTATTTTCACCCTCAATATCTGTGTAAAAGTGTGTGTGTGTGTGTGTGTGTGTATGCAGCACATTTTAGCTGAAAATTGTGGCCCATTTTATAGCTTAACCAGACATTTCTACCTAAAATTACTTAAACAAAAAATCAACTTTTTTAGTTGAAAAAGCGTGTCAAAACATTGTTCATAAACCTTTGCTTTGTTGGTAAGCTTGCTTATAATTGCTTTAGTACCCTTATTAGTGATTAATTAAATTTTCAGTCAGGTTCAATTACCTTACAATTTCTCTGACAAGCTTCATGTAACACTCTGCTCTGCCCGCCTTAAAAAACTCCAATAAGTAAATAAAGACCAATAAAAATAATTGTTACATGTCAACAAGTGTTGAAGCAACAATGCAAAATCAGTTCTTGTGATTTTCTGTAAAAATTTAAAGAGATATGATGCTACAACTTTATTTGGCCCATTTTGCCTGATAGCCCATTTTAGCTAACTTCACAAGTTCCTTGTTTGAGAATTTAATGCTGATATTTCAAATATCCACTTTTTCACTGATTATGTTTACTACACAAAGTTGGGAGGTTCTGTAGAGGTCATCGCGTATGTGTATGGCCCAGATGCACAAAATGGTGACCATCATCACTGGAAGCACCGTGAACAAAAAAACAACCTCTGAGACAGGTAGGTATAGCGTTGCGACCACCAGGCTTAAGAATGGTGGATCATTGGTGGATTCGCAAAACTGGAAGCCAGTCTAAAAAAACAGACTAGTTATCTTTGTAACAGAAGGACCAGGCTCCTCCCAGAGCCAGTTACCCCGATCCACCTCACCTGAATTTTAATCACCGGCACCTGCACCTCATTATCACCAACCACATATAACCACAGTCACCAAAGTCACCAGTTGTCCGATCTCCGGATTACCACATGGACCATCTCTGCTACCTTACGAAGCTGAGTATTTCTACCTGCGATTACTTACCTGTCCCTACTTACCTTCTGTCTTCTCCATCCCAGTCCTCTTCCTCGTCTGTTCCGTTGGCTCGATCGGATCCCCGCATCTCTCAGCCGCTCAGCCGCGGCGAACCCCCAGGATCTGTAAGATCAGAAAGACTGATTACTATAGACATTCCGCTCACCTGAAACCTCACGAAGAGACACTCACCACATCCGAAGACTCCTCACGTTTGCTATTCACAATTGCACGCTGTAAATAAACACCTTGTTACTCCACTTACCATCTGTGTCAGACCCGTTCCTTTACAATCTTCAGGTGCAATGATGACTGGAAACACTGGCTTGGCATCCATGACGGGACGAGGCTCAGGAATGAGAAACAATGGACTTGTGAACACCAAACTTGCTGTTGAAATCCATGGTGTGACCAGTTCCATGGCCACCGGAGCTTGATGCACACTGAATTACTACAAGTTGTAATTCTGTACGATTATTCAGACCGACAAGTTGTGCAGATGATTGTCTTCAAACATATTTGCATGAGGTTAGCAGTGTATTGGGCCAGCGAGGGCTCGGGCAGCACTGTTTACTTGTCTTTGTTAGACAGTACAGCAGTGAGTGATGATTAGTATGAAGACAAGCTTGATGTGGGTTAGGCAAGCGTGTTTGTTAACTCATACTTACGATGCCTACAGTCTACACGTCACGGCACTCACCTGCATACAACGCCTGCTCTAAAAAACATTCCTCTCTGTGGAGGGAAGAGAAAACATGAGAAAGTGGCACAAAGGGAGGTACTTCATGGGAAAGGATGCAACTAAATGTTCAAGACTGGGGTGGATCGAAGTTGAGAATCAAAAAACAGCCACACTGAGTGATCACTTTTTTGCATATAAGGGCCGAAACGTCCCCCTCATTGTCTTTAAGTGGTGTCTACTTTAAAGGAAAGATACTTGAAATCCAGCATATGGTTATGTTATGAAGCATGGTTTTAGCTGGTCCTTAGTTGCTTATGAGCTAGTTTAAGATGGTCCTGAGTTGGTTATAAGCTGGTCCTACATGGTTTACTGCAGAAACTATTTTTAGCGGAAGGACATGCTTTGCGTCATGCCTAGTAACAATGCCCTTCAGCCGTTACTTATTCACCATACAGCACGGCCTCTCATACCTTATTGCTTACTCAAAAAAAAGTTATTACTGACCCAAACCTTAAATTGGTCATTTACATTAGAAAATAACAACACTGTGCAGAAAATTAAGCTCATACATATTTAATAGTGGCATAGGAGATTGATAAAATTGTCATGGTCAACAAAAAGAAAAACTGAGCAAGAAGAGGCAAACAAAGACAGAGAAGAAGAACCACTGAGGGTGAAAGATTAGGATGAGACATAGCAGTAAAAAGTCACTTTTTCTTCACAACATCTTGAGAAGCTTCTTCCTCCTCATTGTGTTCAGCAGGTGACTTCTCTGTCCTCCAATAACTCATCTTCCTTTGCTAACGGCAGTTGTTTTGTTAACTCTTCCTCTGCTTTCACCTTTGCCGCTGTTAACTCGAGTTGTTCTCCTAATTCCTGTTCCTCTGCTTTCTCCTCTTCCACTGCTAGCTCCAGTTGTTCTGTCAACTCCTGATCCTCCCCGGAAACTTCCAGGTCATTGTGATTAGTAAGATTTTGCTCATGTTCCCTCTGAGAGACCACTTCTCCGTCCACTAACTCTTGTGTGATGATGATGGCTTTCTTAAGTCCGACGGAGGAAGGAGGAGGAGCTGGAGACAGAACGTAGGCTGGAGGTTAGAGTCAGTCTCTAGTAATTCATTAAGACATTGATGTAGCATACCAACAATAAATAAATAAATAAAACATTAGAAGCTCTTAAAAGCAAACAAATCATTAAGGTTCATCGTGATGCATATATTAGTTTAGGAAGCAACATTTTAATAAATATTACTGGGGTCATTCTATGAATCAGGTGCCTATTACAGTTTGAGAAGGTAATTTAGCAAGATTTTGTACATTTCAAAAATCCCATCAGACAAGTGGGTTTAAAAGTTAACACATTGCATTGCACCATCTCAAGCTATTTATTATAGATAATAGATATTCTGAGATATGATTATTTCTTCAGAACAGTAACAGGGTGAAGTTTTATTTTAATTTGACAATTGGCATTATAAGCTCATGAAGTTAAAAGGTGTTTCTTTGAGAATTTGATGCTGATTGTTAATTTGACTCCAGTCATATTTTTGCATAAAATTCAACCGAAATGTAAACGTATAAACACTTTTGTTCAAAAGTTTGGGGCAGTTTAAAAAAAAAGAAGGAAATTAATACATTTATTCAGCAAGTATGCATCAATTGATCAAAAATGATTTCTATTTCAATTAAATGCTGAATAATGAAAAATAAATGTTTCAGTTTTCACAAAAATTAAGAATTTTTCAACATGGATAATAATTGTTTTGGGGTAAATCAGCATATTAAAATGATTCTGAAAATATTAAATACATTAAATATATTTTAATGTATTTGAAATATATTTAATATATGAAAATATTTTAATATATGTATTTTGCTTTTCTCAGTAAATGCATACAGGCTAATAGAGCCAAAAATGAAAACAGAGGTGGCTAAAAAAAAAAGGCACACAAATGGCACCTGTTTTGTAGAATGACCCTTTTGTTGTAACAAGTTGTGCAGATGATTGTCTTCAAACATATTTGCATGAGGTTAGCAGTGAGAAACATAAACAGTGTGAGTGATGTGAGTGTATTTGTCCAGTGAGGGCTCGGGCAGCACTGTTTACTTGTCTTTGTTAGACAGTACAGCAGTGAGTGATGATTAGTATGAAGACAAGCTTGATGTGGGTTAGGCAAGCGTGTTTGTTAACTCACACTGACGATGCCTAAAGTAAAGTCTACACGTCACGGCACTCACCTGCATACAACGCCTGCTCTAAAGAAAATTCTTCTCTGTGGAGGGAAGAGAAAACATGAGAGAGTGGCACAAAGGGAGGTACTTCATGGGAAAGGATGCAACTAAATGTTCAAGACTGGGGTGGATCGAAGTTAAAAGTCGTTCACTGAAAACTGTTGACCCTGACCCACACTTAGTGATCACTTTTCTGCATATAAGGGCCGAAACGTCCCCCTCATTGTCTTTAAGTGGTGTCTACTTTAAAGGACAGATGCTTGCTGGGACATGTTTCTCACAAGCCTGTAGGGAAAGAGTTTATGCCGTGTGTTTGTTACTATAGTGTGACTTCACCGTGGGAGGATAAGCTTTGTGCACGCTAGATTTGCATACGCAGCTCACAAGGGAAAATGCTATATGGCAACAGCAACGTTGTGCGATGTGCACATTAAAATCAGTGACCAAAATGAAAGGAATGATTTCAAAATGGATGGAATAGTCCACCAAAAAAACTATTCTGATATTATTTACATTCTAAACCTGTATGACTTTCTTTCTTCTGTGCAACTTAAATGAACAGTTTTGGTTCCAGTATATGAACATAACATAGAATGGAAGTCAATGGGAACCGAAAATGTTTGGTTACCAGCATTCTTCAAAATATTTTATTTTTTTTTCCCCATAGAAGAAAGAAATGCATACAGGTTTGGATTGGAACAACATGATGGCGCAACAAACATGCATAAACATGCTTTTTGTATTTGTTCTTAAAGGGATAGTTCACCCAAAAATGAAAATTCTGTCATTTACTCATCATCAAGTAGTTCCAAACCTGTATGAATGTCTTTGTTTTGCTGAACACAAAGGAAGATATTCTGAAGAATGTAGGAAACAGAGCAGTTCTGGGGCACAACTGACTTCCATAGTATTTATTTTTCCTACTATGGAAGTCAATGGTGCCCCAAAACAGCCTGGTCACAAACTTTCTTCAAAATATCTTCCTTTGTGTTCAGCAGAACAAAGACATTCATACAGGTTTGGAACTGATGACAGAATTTTAATTTTTGGGTGAACTATCCCTTTAACGACATCAAAACATTTTTAACAAACAGCAGTGTTTACCTGCATTTACGTTTTAGTAAAATATTTTCAGAGAAATTTAGACTTCTGATTTCAGAAACAAATCAGTAAATCAGAGTTTTGAATCATTAAGGATTATTGTGAATTATGATGATGTTTTTATCAGCTGTTTGGACTCATTCTGACGGCACCCATTCACTGCTGAGGATACATTGGTGAACAAGTGATGTAATGCTGCCTTTCTCCAAATCTGTTCTGATGAAGAAACAAACTCATCTACATCTTGGATGGCCTGAGGCTAAGTACTCAGCAAATTTGAATTTTTGGGTGAATTAATCCTTTAAAATAGACAGCGTGATCTGATGCAAGAAAATTAATAAAACTAACCAACTCTTATGGCATTTTTGCTACATTGTCTGAAGTCAACATGAATTTCATATATAAAAAAATGTGTAATTAAATCTTTACAGTAATTTTATATGACAAGCAAAAGTGTCTTGAATACATTGTGAATCTTTGATATATTTGATATATCTTCATAATGGCTTATAAGGGATTTGGCATCAGTCTAAAAGAAAAACTGATTCAGCTCATTAAGGACTTGAGGCGATTAAGTGTCAGGGAAGATTCGGGCATTGAGCTGGAATATTGTTTTCCCATCCATTTTTTGATCACTGTTCACAAACTCAATATCTCTCCTTCATCTTACCTGTTTTTGTCCCCCTTGTCGTCATCAACAACACCCTCCAACAGATGGTGATAGGTGGCAATCTCTGCCTCCAGTTTGGTTTTGAGGCTGAGCAGGGCCTCGTACTCGGCTGCCTGGCGCTCCAACTGCGCTCGCACCTGTCCCAGCTCTCCCTCCAGCTGCAGGATTCGAGAGTTGTACCCATTGACTTCATGAGCGTAACGTCCCTCCGTTTCACGCAGCGAATCCTCGAGTGATCGATTCTGCAAAGCACCAAGCAGAACAAGAAAGGTTCGGACACATCCAAATTTATGTTTCTCATGATCTTAATAACGTTTTGAAATAAGTCCCTCTGTGTGAAACTGACAATTATAAATGTTTAAAATAGAAATAGTAATAAAGAATGAGTAGGAGTGTCAAACCTTTTGACTTTCAGCAATTATTTTTCTGCAGAAATGTGCTTCAGAAATGATCTTGCCAAAGAAATTTGACAAACCGCCATATAAAAACGGCCCCTGTTTTCTCATGGTTTAAAAAACACTTGGGTGCACAGGAATAATGTGTATATTCAGTTGACATGCATGCACAGAGACAGGCATTGCATATTTTGTGCAAACACATTTCATAATCCTTTAAACGATGCATATGTCTGCCAGGTGAAAGTGCTGACTGTGTAGAATGCTGAGTGATTTGTCAAATGGATAATTTGTGTAATCTGTGTACCATACCATGTTATGCAGAGACTGCAGGTCAATTTCTAGAGATTGTTTCTGCCTGCGCAGCTCGTTCAGCTCTGTCTTTCCTGCCTGCAGAGCTTCTGTGTTCTGAGTCACCTCAGATGCGATGTTGTCAAACTGGATTGAGAGGAACAAAGAGAACAAGGGATTCAGGTCACATGACAATATAATGCCGCCTTATAATTATGCACAAAGGCACTTTCCACTTTCCCATAGGGTGCAAAATAGGGTCACAACTCATGAAAATTAAAAAGAAAAAAAAATGAAAGATGGTGCTTAATCTTTAATCCTTAAGAAACACAATTATTATATGGGCTGTTGGAATTTTTATTGTATTTTATATGAGATGTGCAATTTTTCTATTTCCTAATATATATAACAGAAGGAGAAAACAAAAGAATGCAAAATATGACTGACTTTGTTTTTATACCAGGCTTCAGTTTCCTCGCGGCTCTTCTGAACGGCTCGCTCATACTGCGTGCGGATGTTACTAATAGTCTCATTGAGGTCTGGACTGTTTTTATTCTCCATTTGCACATTGACTTGACAGTCGCTGATCTGGTTCTTCAGGTTGGCAACATCCTGTGAAATAAAACGATCAATGGATTTAGTTATATGGATTATAATGGCAGGATCTGGCAACATAGCTGCTGCTGGAGAGCTTAGTTTGTTTAACGCTTGCCCTAAGCATATAAAAACCAGGCAGGTTGGGATGGGAAGTTTTGATGACAGTAGCTCAAATAATGATTTTATGGTGACCGCCCACTTTTTTTTTTTTAGCAGGCCTTAGTTGGAAAGCATTTTGCCCATTCCCCATATATACAGTGGTCAACATTTGAAGTGGATCAAAACCATTCATCAAAGTTGTCGTTTACCCGTTCTTGTCTTAAAATAACTTTGATTAACTTTTTTAATCCATTTCAAATGTTGACTGTATATCTATATATCAACAATGTATATTGCAATATATTCAACAATGATTTCTTGGATCAAACCAGATGAATCTATGCATTGAAGCCATTGATTATATATAAATAACATGAATGTATTTTAAGCTTATTACATAATTTTAAAATAATTAATAAATATATTTAGTCAATTTTTAATCCCTTTTTTTCAAGGACTTTAATTTTAAATTAATTAACATTTACGTGATTTTAGTTCCAAGTATTTTAATATTAAAATAATTTCAAGATTTAGTTAAATTAATATTAAGTTCATTTTTTAAACCATTTTAATATTTTACAAGTATTTTAATATTAAAATAAACATAATATTGCTCAATTAATATTAATACTAAATAAATATTAATTACTGTTGAAATTATTTTCATAAGGTATTTTAACATTAAAATAGTTTAATAATAATTGTATTATATTTCATTAATTTAATAAATTACCTTTATTAAAATATTAATATTTAACAATTTACCATTATTTTAATGTACCATTATTTTTAATATCCAATTAATTCAAGTAATATTAATATGTAACAATATTAATAATACAATTATATCTAAAAAAATGAAATGAAATTGTTGACTTGATTTGCTTAAATTTGAAATCACGCTGATTTATGATTTCTAGAGCACTACACAGTAAAATTAATTCCATTTCTTTTCCTATTTGTTGCGCTCTGTTAACTTACTAACTGCTGCTGCTTCTTGTGACTAGATGGCTGCTTGTGGTCCAACAGTGAGTCTCATACAAACACAGATCAAACGAGTCACGTTTAATCAGTGTTGAATGGTGTGTTTAAGGCGTGTACCTCCTCATGGTTCTTCTTCAGGAACGCCAGCTCTTCTCTCATAGACTCGATCTGGCCCTCCAGCTGCATGCGGCCCATGTAAGTGTCGTCCAGCATCTTGCGGAGTCGTGCCAGATCCTGCTCCACCCCTTGCCGCATGGCCTGCTCCGACTCAAACCTGCCCGGAGCGAATCAGTGAGTGCTCATTTACATCAGAGACTACAGGGCGTGTGTCGTATTTACAGCAAACTGCGATGCAGCTCGGTGACTGCTTTGTATTTACACAATATGAAATATTTGTATAGTCTATTTTTTTTATATCCTAATTTGAGAGTTTTTAATATTTCATCAGGGAATAAATAAACAGATAACTCACTTGACTTTGAAATCGTCAGCAGCAAGCCTCGCATTGTCTATGTGCAGGAAAAGTCTGGCATTGTCCAAAGTCATTTCCTGGATCTGAGGGGTTGATGTACAAACACAAACACTCATAGCATTGTCTTGCATTTAGGGTTCTCATTACAGCATTTCAACAAATAGCAGATTTTTTTTTTTTACAATTCTCATTAAACTTTATCCTAATAACCAACAAAGGAAAACAGACTAAATCATACAAAGTAATTAAATAATTTAATAAATGCAAAATAAATAAAACTTTTAATGCATAGCTATTATCTTTTAAATCGTTATATCTCTTAAAAATATTTTTTTTAAATGCATTTTGATAGTCTTGATAGTCACTACCAAAGTTTGGTTCCTATACTAAAAACTATGTTATTATTTTTTAAATATTTTTTTTAATGTATCTTCAAAGGGTTACAACACTCATAATAGACCAGTTTGGATACCTAGTAACATTTTTGTGACTTTGTCTTTTTTTTATATATAAAAATATTTCTTCCATTTTGTTTCTTAATTGTATTTCAATTATTTTCTTGCCGGGTTGTAACATTATTGCCTTTTGTTGCTTTTGTTGTGGTCACTCAGGCAAAATGCATATTTTTACTAAAATAAAATAAATAAAAATGCATTATGAAAAAGAGATATTTAATTATTATTATTTTTTTATTGAATCAGTTCCACATTCAGTTAATAATTAAATATATTTTGATTAAATCTTTAAAGGTTGCAACATATTATAAGCAAGTTGTTGTTGAACATTTGTCTTTACAAGCTTAAATCAGACTTAAAATTTAATTTGAATTAAGTTGGAGCAGGTAAAAACATCAAGTTACCAATTATACATATAAACTTGTATCTCATGCATTTAAAGAAGTTGCAGAGCTGGAATTTAAAGGAGCGGAAACTTTTCAGAAGCTCAAATAGAAGAACATAATTGGCCAACGTAATTCCTAAACTTTCATTTGTGTTATTTCATGATTTACTATTATTCTGAAATAAGGAAAATAGCTATAGAATGAGCAGGTGTGTCCAAACATTTGATTGTGTACTTTATGATAAAAAAGCATGCATGAGTACATAACAAAACCTTTTATTTGCTCACCTGGTTTCTCAGATCCTCAATGATCTTCTCATAGGCACTCGAGTCTCTGCCGCTCTCAGCTCCTTTCCTCATCAGAGCCTCTTTGATTTGCTCCTCCAGTTGATTGTTGGAGTCCTCCAGGAGTCGCACTTTTGACAGATACCCCGCCAGACGGTCATTCAGACCCTTCATGGTCTCTTTATCATCAGCTGGGCCAAAAGTGCTGCTGTTGATCTGCACGATCGGACGCAGTGTGTTTGCCAGATTCCCTATAGCGGCTGGGGAAATGGCCCCAAAAAAACTGCCCCTTGGCCCCATGCTGCCAGACAGACTTGAGCTGGAGAAACTCCTGGAAGGGCTCTTGAACGACATGATGCGGTTAGAGGTGCCTTTGAGCGTGCTTGCGAGACGGGTCTGTTGTTTTACCTGCGGCAGGTAGTGTGAGGGGGTTTGGGAGCAGCTATATATAGACTCAGCTCTGTCTGGTGCGTTCAGATCTCTACAGTGATTGGTCAGAGGGATGCAAGTCTACACCTGCACGGATCTCATTTGTTTGCAGATTCCCACAGAGGATAAACAAGGATGTACTCAAACTACACTGAAGAGAATTTAGAGTAGGGCTGACTTTAAAAGCATTTTACACTCTGAAATTGCTAGTAAATTTCACTAACAATTACAAACAAACAAACAGACACTCAATTAAACATGACATTTTTGAAGTAGAAAAAATGATTTTTTTATTTACAACAAAAATAATTTATACCACATGAAGAATTTGTCATTTTAAGAAGTTGTCACATGCATGAGTACAAGTTATATTTTGCTTATTCTATACATATTATTTCTGTTTATTTCACAGGTCCTGTCCAGGTCCTATTTCACCCTAATATTACAAGAAAGACATTACATTTAGCTTTACCTTTTGTGACAACATGCCTCAATAGTAATAGCTAATGGGGTAAGTTGTCACACTGGGCACCAAACAACCTCTTATAAGCTTTTCATCAAAATATAAACAGTAAAATAATAAATGGTCAATAAGTATGGACAATAAGTATGGTTTTAAAATGCTATTTGAAAAGTGCATAGAAGCACATTGTTTATCTCACAAATCCTGTTCAGAACACATCCACGTCATATCATTCTTCACCAGGTCAAATTTCACTTTCTATATACACAGTATATTTAAAAAAAGAAAAGAAAAAAAGAAATATTTTCACCCTTACAGTCCATAAATAATATGGACTGTACACATTGACCTTTTGTGACAACATGCCCCAATAGCAATAGCTTATGGTATTGTCACACTTTATTACAAGGAGTAAATTAGGAGAAGTTTATTACAGGCTTTTCATCAAAATACAAATATTTTTGAAAAAAGGAAACACAAAAAATGAAAGAAACAGCAAAAAAAAAAAAAAAAATGGACATCACAGTTCAAATATTCAGTTCAAATCTTGTGTTCACTTAAAAAACTAAAAAAAAAACTAAGATATGATAAAAATATCAAATTCTCGTTTCATACACATATTCATAAAAACAACCTGATTTAAGGTTAGAGGTTTGGATTATGTTTTTGACACCAACGTACACAACTACCGCTAGAGAGAAGGATTCATGTAAATGCAAAACGTTCTAGCTTTTATACAGGTTTAGCTCCAGCCTGCCCTTTATATTTATGTACATTCTTCTAGGCTTCCAAATAATTAAAATGCATATTATATATTAATACCAATCTGTAGAAGTATGTAATCATGCTATACAACTTTCATATTCTAATTATATTTTCATCATATTTCATATGTTAATTTCTTTCGTTTTTGAAGTGTTTATTATAATAATGGGACCTGTGGCATTTCCACACATGGCCACATGAAGGCAGCCGAGACCGCTGCTCGCAAGAAAAGTTCTGCAGGAATCAAGAATAAGGAGTAAACAAAACACTGGAGACTAAACATTGTAGTAGAGCTTTAGCCTCACAAGAATGACAAAGATTGGATTGTTATGAACTGACAAACAACCTGGAAAGACACAAAGACGGATCCAGAATCCTCTGCTGAACTGAATTATGTCAATAAAGATTATAGACTTCTGAGAAGGGCATAGAAATGACCAAAATGTGTGAACAGAAAATTCAAGACTCTTAAACTCCCATAAGAGTCAGTTGAAATCAAATGGCAAAACATATAAAAACCATGTATCAATGCTAATACTAATGCATGCTCTCCTCAAAATATAGTGTCCGTCTATAAGAAAATGCATGATTATCTTTTGGGAGTGAATTTGTTTGAATACAGCGCTGTCTGGTTCTGCTCAGTGAGAGAAAGCTTATCTCAGAGGTGTTTTCGACTCAAAAGATCACAGATGCACAGGCCAGCCAAGATGTGCTGTTTCTCAGAGAGATAAATCACATCCGACAACTTCTCCACCTGTTGATTCCTCGAGCCTAATGACAGACTGAGCAAAAATATCCATGCACTTTTTTTTGTGTGTGTCCTTCTCAAAGGAACATTGTCAGATCTTTGGCTAATGTTCTGGCAAGGTTCTCTCAAATGTTCTTTCAACGTTAATAGAACATTTGCACAAAAAAAAGGTTATTTATACATTATGAAATGTTTTTCTCTGAATCATTTTTAAATGTTACTGCTTGTTTCAGAACATCCAGAGCACATTCAAAAGTAACATTTCCATTTAAATTGGAATGTTCTCTTAACATTCAACAAAAATAAACGTTGAAACGATACAAAAAAGGGTGTACAATTTTTTTTTTTTGCAAAACAGCAGCTTGAAAATACTTTCAAATGTCTCCTTCAGGTTTGGATCCTTCAGGTTTTGGATAAATTATGGATTTTAATTTTTGAGTAAACCATTTCTTTCTTCCAGGTAAAGATCTGCTGAGCTTCAATCTCAAGCTGGAATGTTCTGAGCATGGAAACCCAGAGAAGCAGAGAGAAGGATAACATCCTGAATCTGACGAGCCAGCACGAGGTTGCTGCCGCTTGCAATAAAAATTATGGAGAGCAGAACAAACAGGGGAAAAAAAAGATGAGTATTGCTTTTGTTCATGTGTATCTGATTTTGATCTAGTTACCTTTTCAGTAAAAATGCATGCATCCTTCTCTGATAAGTAAAATAATCTAATTTGAAATTCTGATTTGTGGCTGCACTTCTGCTTTCATTGATGAAAGCACCTTTGTGATGGCTCTTATTGGATCTGGTTTTCAGCATGAAAGGTCACAGCACAATAAATGGCCTGAATTAACCTGACTAGTTCATAGGGTGCTCCAGCATTTTGGGGTCAACTTCTGTGCAGGTGGATTTTATGATGCAAGTGAATATAATATAGTTCAAGAATAATAATGAAAGGAAGGAAACCCTATAACCTTTCTGGTCATTGCCATTGGAAAATCTCACCAAATTTAATTAGCTTAATAATTTAAATAATTAATAATTTTAATGATAACAATGTATTCATTAGTATTTTTAGTTGTATTTGTCTTTTAGTTATGCTTATTTAAATATTAACATTGCAATATGTTTTTAGAAATTTAAAATGCTTACTGTGTACAAAAGTTTATTTTAAAGTACATTTTTTAATTTTAGCATGTTTTATTAAGAGATTTGCTATCGTTCCATTGTCAAAAATGTATTTCATGTAACTTTTAAATTAGCACCAGCACTGCCGTTTATTTTATCTAAAAGTAAATAAATTAAAAGAATAAAGAAATAGCTTTCAGACCATGCATTCTCACATTTACACTTTTATTGAATCTGAGTGTCTCCTGGACATTGGCCTAAAAACATTGGGGTGGTGTTTATATAATGCTCTTCTATAATAACGTATCTCATCTGCCATTCATATTTATTAACATCCCATACCTTACAACAGAGGTCCTCACACAAAAGCAGGAGTGACTGTCCTCCCTTCATATTGAGTAAGCAATAGCTGCTCTTCAGAGACTTCCGAGATTAAACGTCAAAGGTCAAGTATACGGTATTATTTTATTTATTAATTGTTTTTTAATTTAAATTCTGCCTGGACAATGTCCGAAATCTTTCATAAATATTTAACCATTTTATACCATTGTGTGTTTTTATTATACTTTTTGAGTTAATAAAATAACTAAATATTTTTGGTACAATATTAACCTTAAAATATAAATTTCTAAATATAAGTTTTATGCTATAAATGAAGTAATTTAATACTTAAGATCAAGAGTTTCTTAAATGCAAGAGCAATAGCAATGCTTTGCATGCACCGTTTTTAAAATTAGATTGTTTTCTGATAAAAGTTACAACGGAACTCTCTGCGAGTAGCAAGAAGGAAGAAAGTTTTGGGTATCGGAAGTGCAAGAGATGAGTGTTTAAGTGTGGGTGGAAGGATGAGGGTGTGTTTGTGGTTTTTTACACTATTGACCTTCTTTAGCTTCTATTTCAAAACTGTGGGGAACAAAGAGTCAGGCTTACAGACTGAGAGGTTAATCAAATACTTTCCTCTTTATATAAATGCACATGTGAGTAATGATCAACATTAGTGTGTAGTTGCCAATGTTTGTAGTGAACTTACTGAAATGTTCTCAAGGGACATATTTCACATTATACCCTGCAACACAAACTATCAGGACAGCTCGATTTGTCTTTATATCTCTTGTTTACAGTTACTTTGTGATTTTAGCTCTCGCAAACACAGACAATACTCAAAAGACTTGCTCCAGACTTTCTCCAGTGTATCGCTCAACAGTTTCCCACCGTGATGAATACACTGTTTATGGGTTCGTCAGCGGAAGGACCCTTTCTGGGAATGAGTGTATGAGTAGGATATTTCAAAACGCTCTTATCTCAGTTGCAAAAAATATCTTACCACATCTATGATCACACGCTAAACCACGGGTCAATTTAAAGTTCCCATAATGGAACTTCCCAAACTCTTAAAAAATAAAAATGCTTCAAAAGGTTATTCAAGCGATGCCATAGAAGAACCATTTTTGGTTCCACAAAGAACCATTCGGGCAAAGGTTCTTTAAAGAAACCATCTCTTTCTTATCATTTTATAATCTGAAGAACCTTCTTTCACCACAAAGAATCTTTTGTGAAACAGACAGTTTCTTCAGATGTTAAAGGTTCTTTATGGAACCATTTAGACAAAAAGGTTCTTCTATGGCATCGTGAAGCACCTTTATTTTTAAAAGTGTATGACATCAAAAGTGTGTCTCATTGTAAATGCTTTATCTCAGTGAGAAATGTTTTGATCAACTATTATGTTGTAGTCAACTGAATGTCCTCAATTTGTAATGACAGACAAACAGACAGATAGATAGATGGCGTTTTTTTTTTTTTTCTAGCCAAACCACAAAAAACAATAGATTTTTTGTAATGTATTTTTATACTTATGAAATATACAATTATATTTTTCATTAAATGTAATTTTATATTTAATGAAGAATAAAAATAATATAATTAATTTTATATAGTGTAATACATTTAACATATTTGTTGTTGAAGCATGAAGAATATACTTGAAAATATACAGCTATAATATAACTCCTAAACACAATCATAAACGCATGTTTGCTGTATACAATGTGTGATGATCCAAGGGGCTGTGGTACTTTATTTTGTCCAGCAGGTGTCTCTAGGTAACACTTTTTGTGTCTCCAGGTTAATTGTGTCACAGGTGTGGAAAATTGGTTGATTAACCAGGCTGCTTTTAAGATGCTGGTTTTCACCCTGAAGAGAAGAAAGGAAAGGGAACAATTGGGTTTGGTCTCTGCTGGTCTCGCGGCTTGGTGGATATGCTGACATTTCCTCCTCTCCAGTCCAAGGCTTGATGTTGTGGTTTTTGTATATGTAGTTTTTTTCTGTTATTTTAAATGTAGTTGTGTCTGTTTTATAATTAAAATACTTATGTGCAAATTTGATCATGTGGTATGGCCTCTCCATTTATGTTGCTGCTCCTTGAGCCAAGGGGTTGTAACAAATGTAAAACATTACTAATTGGTTTGTAGTTTTAAACATATTTTTACTGATACATCAAAGTCATTTTTGCACTCAACATTAGTCAACTAGATGACTTTATCTTCTTGACAAATCAGCACAATTTGCAACAACAATGTAAAATACATCACAGAAAACTGAACATTTAAGTATGCAAGGCATAAAAAATAAATACAAGATGTTTGATTTTCAGTGACAACACAAAACTCTCTGACAAAAGACAGATGTGATTACTAAGTGTTTTGTTCTTTTACACTACCATTCAAAAATTTGGGATCAGTAATTTTTTTAATAAAAATTATTACTTTTTTCAGCAAGGTTGCATTAAATTGATCAAAAGTGACGGTGAAGATATTTATAATGTTACAAAATATTTCTTTTTCAACTAAATGCTGTTCTTTTGAACTTTCTATCAATTAAAAAACACAGTTTCCACAAAAATATGAAGCGGCACAAATGTTTTCAAAATTTATGATGATAATTATAAGAAATGTTTCTTGAGCAGCAAACCAGAATATGAAGCATCACGTGACACCGAAGACTGGAGTAATGATGCTGAAAATTCAGCTTTGCATAACAGGAATAAATTACATTTTAAAATGTATTCATTTAGAAAACAGCTATTTAAAATTGTAATAATATTTCACAATATTTCATGCATTTTTGATCAAACAAATGCACCCTTGGTGAGTCTTTTTTCCAAAATATTAAAAAATCTAACAAACCCAAACTTTTAAACAGTAGTGTACACTCTTAAAAATAAAGGTGCTTCACGATGCCATAGAAAAACCTTTTTTTGTCTAAATGGTTCCATAAAGAACCTTTAATATCCGAAGAACCTTTCTGTTTCACAAAAGGTTCTTTGTGGTGAAAGAAAGTTCTTCAGATTATAAAATGGTAAGAAAGAGATGGTTCTTTAAAGAATCTTTGACTGAATGGTTCTTTGTGGAACAAAAATGGTTCTTTTATGGCATCACTGTGAAGAACCTTTATTTTTTAGAGTGTATATTTCATAAAGTATTTAATGCACAACAGATCTTTTATTTATACATTCATTTGAAACATCCTATCTACTCACTGTCCACTCGTCAAAGTGCAATATCTCTGTTATTCTGTCCACCTCTCCAGCGGTTTCTCAGTTTAAGCATCAGCCTGCTGATGGGCTGAGTGTACTGCTTGTTGGCCAGTCCCAGTATGAGCGGAATGATGGCCATGCTCCCGATTCCCGTACAGGACATAATGATGTACAGATAAGAGCTCGGCAAGCTCACCCCGCTCTGCAGAGCTGTCACAGACATGAGCTGGTAGATGATGTACGGTACCCAGCAGACCAGGAATGTGAGGGACACGGCGGCCACACATTTGGCATAGCGCAGGTTAAGCTGCTGCTCGTGATCCGACGGCTGCTGCTGCTGAAGACGGTCCACGGCACGGTGGAGCTTACAGATGTTGTGCAGCTGCTTGCGCGCGATCCACAACACCCGTCCCGTCATGGCTACAATAGACAGCATGGCCGGCAGCACCAGTCCACACACTTCCAAATAAATGAAGGCCTTGGGAAAAACCTGTTTGTATGAGCACACCTCATCCTCTTTGGAGGAGTTACGAGACATGGTCGATCTCAAGAACGTCTGGTTTGAGTCAGAGCTCTGGTTGGAATTGGGTTCCACCCAATTATTCCATCCAAAGGCGGGAAGTGATGCGTAGAGCAAAGGTGGGAGCCAAACCGTCAACAAAGCCAATGGGAAGCAGCGGTGAACCCAGAACTGGCTGTGGTGGAGCGGGCTGACGATGCATAGGTAGCGTTCGTAATGCACCATCACCAGATTGAAGAGGAACGACAGGAACAGAAAGTTGGGGAAGATGTACATCACCAAGCAGTGCTTGAAATCCAGCTGCCGGTCGAGCGTCATGCGGGGAATGAAGGGTAGGGCGATGCCGGTGCACAAGTCGGCCACTAGCAGGCTCAAGAAGAAGTAATTTGGGGTGTTATGCAGCTGACGGTTACAGGCGATGCCTATTATGATGAAGAGGTTGGAGAAGATGATGATCGAAGACAGCGGCATGGTCAGATAGAAGATCAACTTCTCTATGCTCAGCTTGTCGAGTGGATTCATGATGGAGAGCTGTTCCCCGCTGGACTAAACCAGACTAAATCTTGTCCATCCACTGTGGGGGTGAGTCCTGGAAACAAGAAATATATAGTAAACAGGTCTTGCTTTATATACAGTAAATATCAGTTCAGTTGCTTGTGCGCATAATCATTCATCTCACAGCACTACTGGCTTGTTTTACTTCTGTTTTATATAAGACAGAGTGAGCGTGAACATCTGACCCACTTGAAATGAATTCAAGGAATAGGCCACACACACACACACACACACACACACACACAATGAAAACTTTCTCATGATTTACTCAACCTCATTTCAATACCATATGCTGTTGTTTATTTATGTGGAACAGTTATTTTAGTATCATTGCTGCTATCTTAGTGTTTATAAATATATATTTTTAAAATGTCTATTTTTTTGTTTTGTTTTAAATTTATGTTTCAGTTTTAGTCATTTTAGTGCTTAAACTAAACAAAATTTAGCCTAAATTAATTTTTTTTTTTTTTTTTTTTTTTTTACTTCTGTTAATGCCAATGAAATGTTTTTAGTATTTTTCTTTTTTAGATTATTATTTTTATTATGGTTACATGAAGGACAAACAATAACAGACAAACAGACCCTTCATATAACAACAATCTGTGCAATGTGTAAAATGAAGCACAAAAAGTCAGACAAAAAAGGAGAATGACGGTATACAAGACCAACATGTTCTACCAAAAAGTAATTATAATAGTAAAAAAAAAAAAAAAAAGGATTGCTACCAATCTAAAATAAATGAATACATCATTGGTCCTTGTAGCTCAATAGAAAAGTAAAAACTGGTCCCCACATTTTGTCAAATTTTTCAGAGTTCCCAGAGATGGTATATCTGATTCTTTCAAGATGTAAAGTAGAAGTAAGTCCAGTTAACCAGTCAGAAAAGAGAGGCCTAACTAATATTTTTCTTCCATAAAAGCAAACAATAGAACAATAAAAATTAGTTAACACTAAAAATACTGCTGTGGAGCATTAAAAAAATCATCAGAACTCTTTTTTTTCCCAGTGTATGTTAATTTTTTAATATTCAGTTTCTTGAAAATTTATAAAAGTAGTTTGTATGACTTGCATGCTATTTTTCAAGACTTCTCAGCATCATACGATACATTTTTGCGAGGAACAGACAGAGATTCAGAGAAGTCATTAACATTATTTACCCCTAAAGGGTGCATATTGCTATTGGATGTGGAACAACACGAGGGTCCTTAAATATTTGAATTCGATATCCAAACTAATCAGTCTGTTAGCAGTTCACTGGTCAAAACATCTGGTATATCAGCCATTTCTGTATCACGATGCACAACTGTCACTCAAAAACACTCACGTTTTCATATTTGTATTGTGCTGGATGCAGTAAAAATAGCAAATGCGGATAAAAACCACTACCAAAACTGCCTAACCACAAAGTATCACAGAGCATGTTTTTTTTTTTTCTTTAACAGGTCTTAGTAAGCCAGTGCTGCACAATTGCATCCGGCTAATGTTCAAATATTCATATTAGGTTCGTGTTTCCATTTGTATTAAACAATGGTGACATGAGCGCTATCAAATGTCCATCACTAGCAACGCCAACTTTCCTCTGCATTCAAAGTGAAACTGAAGGTAAGTTTTGGTTTATGTTCAATTCACTCACAGAAAATCAGTACATAAAACCACAGAACTATAAAACAATTACAGAGACAGTTAAGAGATTCACTGCTCTATTATGCAAGAATGATTCAGAAATATACAGTGTGGTCTAAAAATCTGATAGCAGGTCATGATGGTCAGATGTTCTTCTACTGAAGCTGAAGATGCTCTTTGGATCATCTCAGGTCATTAAAACAAATACTAAGCCATTCTGCTTGTTTTACTTAAGTTATTATATTGACAAAGTAATTTATAATGTAAAATGTTGTTCTAAATAATCAAAATATGTAAAATATGAATGTTTTAAGTAGTGGAATCAGATGTTCGTATCCTAATGCACTTTAAACGCTTCACTGACTTGAATGAGGAAGCAGAAACTCACCTTACAAATAAAGTTAATCTTCACACAACAGACTCACGTAAGATGCTCCAGCCATGTGTGAATCAGCGATTCAGTGATGTTCCTCTCACATCTGAACTCTTTCTGTGTTCCTGTCCTCTTTCTCTCCACATCAGCAGCATCTGAGCTGTGCTCACAGAAGTCAAAGAGCAAGGGCTCCAGCAGGATGCTTCTTAAAGCGACAGCGACCTCATTCTGACTTCAGCCATGAAGCATCACAGGAGAGGTATTTCAACTCAGGAAGCCACAGTTTACTCTCATTTATGAGATAGATGTGGGAGGCATGTAAACATGCAATGCTTATATCTCATTGTATATTTCTATCATAAAAAGTTTAATCACATATTAAGAGGTAGTTTGTACAACAAGTAGGTATAAACTAAAAAGAGTGCTGCACATAAATTTGTACCACTTCTAGGCAGCAGAATATACTTTAACTAATTCAATCTCATGTCATTCCAACCCTGTAATTAATTTTTTCTTCTGTGAAACACAAGATGTTTGGAAAAATGTCTGAGATGTTCTTTTCTATTTACAATGGCTGCATTTATTTGGTAAAGTAAGCAGTAAAATCTGTACTTTTGTGAAATATTATTACAATTTAATATAGTTATTTTCTATTTGAATATAAAATGTAATTTATTCTTGTGATGCAAAGCTGAATTTTTGGCATTGTTAATCCAGTTTTCAGTGTCACATGATTCTTTAGAAATCATTCTAATATGATATTTACTGCTCGTGAAAAAAATTATGAAATACATTTTTGTAACATTAAATGTTTTTATTATTACATTTGACTAATTTAATGTCATTTATGAATAGAAACATTCATTTCTTAAAAAAAATAATAAAAAAAACATACTAACTTTTTCATGGTATTGTATATTTACAAAAGGAAAAAAAAAACAGCATTAAAGTATAATAAATGTAGTTCATATGAGCCATGCACTATATTTAAGCCTTTCGAAGCAATACGATATGAAAATGTTATTGTTCACTTTTTCTGTGACATGCAAAATGACAATTGCTGTCAGTGACGTCAAACCTGCTGTGACATGTCTAAATCCACCATTTTATTCATTGCTTTAAATGTAATATAATAACATAAGGGTGAGAAAATGATGATAAAATGTTCATTTTGAGTGCAATTTGGAATGCATTATGCCTTAGATACATGCAAACGTTCTTTATACTGTATCTGCACAGTCCCTGCTGTACTCTAATAGCAGGGATGTATGAGAACAACATTCAGTTTGCTGAGGAAAAGCAGACGGGTGACAGTGAGGCTTGCTTTGCCTGGTGCCACAGCAAACACATTTATCAGTCTCTGTGTCTCGGATGGCCTCATCCCTGAGATATGCAGCGTCCCAAGTACAGAAACACACGTCGGCGTGTACACACGCTTCAAGGAAAACACATAAAAAGAAGTGTCGGTGTTATGTAATTAAAGACGCATTGTGCTGGTTTAGATTGGGTGAGGCATGTGGACAGGAAATGGACACTTGGACATTCTGTGGCTGTTTTCCTGAGTGGTCAGAAGTGAAAGCAGTTACGGATGGAAGACATCGGTCATTTGATGTCAGAGATTTCCAGACACCTGACAGAAAGAGTTATGGTCACGTAACAAACAGATTCCAAGCATGCATGATTGTCCAAAGTGTATTTTTGGCCATGTGAGAATGTAAAGCTCTTAAAGGGATAGTTCACCCCAAAATGTAAATTTTGTAATTTTTTTCTTCTGTGATGATACACACACACACACACACACACACTCACACACACACATATATATATATATAATATAAGGTGTCCTGAGATGGTTGTTGTTTAGATTCGTTAATATTTTTAAATTGTTTTTAAAACAAGTGTCTTATATGCTCACCAAGACTGCATTGTTTTGACTAAAAATACAGTATAAACAGTAATATTGTGAAATATAATTTCATTTGAAAATAACCGTTTTCTATTTGAATATATTTCAATTTTCAGCATCATTATTCCAGTCTTTAGTGTCATAAGATCTTTCAGAAATATTTTGTTTGATGAATAGAAAATTCAAAATAACAGCGTTTATTTGAAATACAAATAATATTTGATCAATTTAATGCAGGGTTCCTCAAATCTTTCCCTGGAGGGCCAATCTGCAGCAGAGTTTAGCTCCAACCCTGATCAAACTCACTTAAAATTTCTAAATATGAAATTGTGTCCGAATGGCATGACAATTACATTAGACTGTACAGAAATTGAAATCTACATGCTAATACACACTATACCCAAAGTCCCGCAATGCTGATTTTGTTAATAATTGAGAATAAAATATAACAATAATAATAATTTGCACGGTTTGATGTGATATGAGCTAACTGATCTTTAGATTAAATCACCATTGGTAGCGTGATTTATGGTAATGCTTTTTTATTCAGTTGGTCAGAACAAATGTGGCAGACTTATTACTTGTTCAGATGACAATATACGGTGAAAATTCTTATTTGGGTCATATATTCCAAGAGGTAGGCTAGAATCTGTGATTGCGTAGTACAGTAAATATCCACACTGGTGCGGTGACTGACAGACTGACACATATACTCCCAGGGGCGTAAGTAACCACTTATTATTATTTTTTTTTGGCAGACTGATTACCAATTGTATAACCAGAGTTTAACTACAAATACCATGGTGAACTATATAGTGTGAAACCGTTGTTAATTTGTGGTTACCATGGTTTAACTATATTCATGATTTTTTTTTTTTTATATTATTGAATGGCGAATTCGGAAATAATCACTTTAGTACATTCGGCAGGCAACAACAACAACAACAAAAATATGTAGGGCAGCGGGCCAAATTGTCTGCCAGGCCCCCGGGAATTCTCCCGGTGCTCCCGATGGCCAGTCCGCCCCTGCATACTCCTCAAACCATTAGTTTCATCCGCGCTGGAGCCGTGCCAGAGTACAACCCCACACATGGAAGATAATTCCGCAAAAAGCTGATTTTTCACCCTTTTTGTCATCTACCAGGCACATTTTAAGTTAGATCTATTAAAAAGAGTAATAGCAAACAATTTAATGCTTCATCAAAGTTTAATATTTAGTAGCTGTACATCGTTTATACCTGTGATTCTTCCCAGTAGCTTTTTCAGTGGACCTCTGTAGTAAATATACGCCCAGGAGCTATAAAATGAGAAAAATGTTTAACCACAAATTTTATACATGCCAAATGCCACAGTGACGAGCATTAAGAGCAGGAAATAGGGTAAAGGCCAAGCACTTCACGTCAGCCAAATGACTTTACCACGGCTTTTTGCAGTAGGATATATCCATTTGTCAAACACAAAACTCTAGGTAATTACTATAAAAAACCCATCGTACAAAATATCCACGAGTGCCGAAACAATATATCCTACTGTAGTCTTTAAAGCACATGTTGGCTGTGTGTACACCGTATGCCTCAAATGCATTGATTGAGCATTTAACATTTACAATATTTACTATCAAAGGCAGTTTTGCAAAGGAACTAAGTTTGATGAGTGTACAGTACCATCTAGTGGATAGTTTAATGAGTACAGCACCCTATAGAGACGTGGTTTGCAACTGGTTAACCTGGCAGTGGGTTAACTTCACCATGGTGAGAGCTATTAGTTAGCATTCCCATTCACCTCAATGCTACAAACACGTGGTCCAATTGTACCACACATTTATCAATATTAGCTAGATAGCTTTCTAAATTACTCATTCAATTCTGAAATTTCACGTTAAAGAATTGTTCATTTTAATACACTAATTGCATTTTAATTATCAGTCTTAATCTCATAATATATGATCATTTATATTAAGTAATATTTGCTTTGATAAAATCAACTTAAAAGCATCTACCATTCTGCCATTATATCTTTGGCATATCACAGTCTTAAAAATAACAATAATAAATAAAATAATACAGAAAATAATAATAAAACAATATACTACTTATTACAATTATTGTGCACGTTTTCATGACATCACCTCTTAAGTTAGAGGCTAATTTGTATTATTTGTACTTTTAGATTTTAACCTAAAATCATCAGTCTGAATGATTGAATAGTTTATGAAAAATTATAACTGTTTATTAGTTGCATGTTTTTACTCTTTGGCCAACAACAAAACAAAACCCGACACCTTTACAGCTACATGGTAACACAATATAGTAAAATAAAATATAAATGTTTAACATTAATAATGAGAGCTTCTCATATAAGATAGTTGGGTTCATTTATTCTTAAGTCTTAATAAATATTAGAGACTATATTATGGAGATATTTTGTGATATTGATGAATACATGTGCAATCCCGAGAAACTGTATTGCACTCTTATGATTATTATGGCTCTCCCTGAAAAGCTAAAGGGAAATCGATACACAATATCCTGAAAATTGAAGCCGGAACGACAGTTTACACACCCTTAGACTTGGTCTTTGATTTTATGCAGTAATTAAATTCCAGCATTAATTAAAAGAAGAGGCAGGAACAACATTGACTCTGAATTGCATTGTGTCTTAAGCACGTTCCCTGTGTCCTCTTGAAAGGCCAGTTGTATATCCATAGAGCATGAGGCCCTCGCCATAACTGACCCCTTTGAAAGGGCTGCCAAATGTCGGCTTTGAGTCAAATTCCTCACATCATGGCTTTTGCGTTGGGATTAAAGGGATGATGGTTATTGCTGTAAAGTCAGCTTTCTAAACACCAAACACAATCGTGTCTTAATGTCCACTCGTAACTTGAGCTTAACCTTTGACTGGTCGATTCCTGAATCAGTTTTTCTCAGATACTGACTAAAAGTGGCATTAAAACAGCTAGACGGACAATAACAGAACTAAATATGTATATACAGGTCCTTTTAAAAAAATTTGCATATTGTGATAAAGTTCATTATTTTCTGTAATGTACTGATAAACATTAGACTTTCATATATTTTAGATTCATTACAACACAACTGAAGTAGTTCAAGCCTTTTATTGTTTTAATATTGATGATTTTGGCATACAGCTCATGAAAACCCAAAATTCCTATCTCAAAAAATTAGCATATTTCATCCGACCAATAAAAGAAAAGTGTTTTTAATACAAAAAAAGTCAACCTTCAAATAATTATGTTCAGTTATGCACTCAATACTTGGTCGGGAATCCTTTTGCAGAAATGACTGCTTCAATGCGGCGTGGCATGGAGGCAATCAGCCTGTGGCACTGCTGAGGTGTTATGGAGGCCCAGGATGCTTCGATAGCGGCCTTAAGCTCATCCAGAGTGTTGGGTCTTGCGTCTCTCAACTTTCTCTTCACAATATCCCACAGATTCTCTATGGGGTTCAGGTCAGGAGAGTTGGCAGGCCAATTGTGCACAGTAATACCATGGTCAGTAAACCATTTACCAGTGGTTTTGGCACTGTGAGCAGGTGCCAGGTCGTGCTGAAAAATGAAATCTTCATCTCCATAAAGCTTTTCAGCAGATGGAAGCATGAAGTGCTCCAAAATCTCCTGATAGCTAGCTGCATTGACCCTGCCCTTGATAAAACACAGTGGACCAACACCAGCATCACTGACTGTGGGTACTTGACACTGGACTTCAGGCATTTTGGCATTTCCCTCTCCCCAGTCTTCCTCCAGACTCTGGCACCTTGATTTCCGAATGACATGCAAAATTTACTTTCATCCGAAAAAAGTTCTTTGGACCACTGAGCAACAGTCCAGTGCTGCTTCTCTGTAGCCCAGGTCAGGCGCTTCTGCCGCTGTTTCTGGTTCAAAAGTGGCTTGACCTGGGGAATGCGGCACCTGTAGCCCATTTCCTGCACACGCCTGTACACGGTGGCTCTGGATGTTTCTACTCCAGACTCAGTCCACTGCTTCCGCAGGTCCCCCAAGGTCTGGAATCGGTCCTTCTCCACAATCTTCCTCAGGGTCCGGTCACCTCTTCTCGTTGTGCAGTGTTTTCTGCCACACTTTTTCCTTCCCACAGACTTCCCACTGAGGTGCCTTGATACAGCACTCTGGGAACAGCCTATTCGTTCAGAAATGTCTTTCTGTGTCTTACCCTCTTGCTTGAGGGTGTCAATGATGGCCTTCTGGACAGCAGTCAGGTCGGCAGTCTTACCCATGATTGCGGTTTTGAGTAATGAACCAGGCTGGGAGTTTTTAAAAGCCTCAGGAATCTTTTGCAGGTGTTTACAGTTAATTAGTTGATTCAGATGATTAGGTTAATAGCTCGTTTAGAGAACCTTTTCATGATATGCTAATTTTTTGAGATAGGAATTTTGGGTTTTCATGAGCTGTATGCCAAAATCATCAATATTAAAACAATAAAATGCTTGAACTACTTCAGTTGTGTTGTAATGAATCTAAAATATATGAAAGTCTAATGTTTATCAGTACATTACAGAAAATAATGAACTTTATCACAATATGCTAATTTTTTGAAAAGGACCTGTATATGATCCTGATGAAGCTTTTCCAACTAAATCATTCTCTCCCTTTGTCTATTCATGTTTCTTATATAAAAACATTGACCGATGAGGTAACATGCAGGGATTTTCCCCAAAATGTGAAGTATTTCCTCCTCCAGACAACTATTGTTAGTCTTTGAGACAAATTAACTTGATTGTGTTCAGTGTGTTTGTCCATGAGCTATAAAACTGAGGCAAATGTGTTCATACAGATTTTGATCTGCAGTGCTGTGTAAATATGTTATAGTAGCATGTCTTGCTTAGTTTGACTTGGCTTCTCTCAGTCTGTTTTCCTAATGCCTCACTGCATTTGGTGATGCATTAAACAAGTTGCGTATCACAACAAATCTGTCTATCTATCTGAATAAAATCAAATTCTGTGATCATATTCTGTGAAGGTTTGGATAGAAACTAATCTGATTAATTAATTGGTTTTCTTGTTTTAATTTTAAAGCCTGACATGAGAAATTAAAATGAAAAATCTTTTTTTTGGCTTGGAACAGTTTATTGAACCTTTAGGGAAATTAAAAAAAAAGTTTGCATATGCATACTTGTAATGTAAATCAATCTTTATAACAGTATAGCAGACTAACACAAAATGCATATAAATATCAGTTGTCACTTTATATATCCTAATAATGGCTTATTAAGATGATGTTTAAATACTTATATTTATGATCAAAACTCTGTAGTTTCAAAACATGTAATGCAATGCAGTACAATGATGATTGAGAAATGAACAAATAAATGTTCCTCAAAAGCCTGATGATCATATTTGATATTCACATTTGAACATGATTTTTCAAGTACACCTAAGATGCTTCAATCCATTAAATGTTAATCTTGAAATATTAATAACAATATAAAAGTTGCATGTTATAAATCAAAGATTTCACAACAAAAAGAAACATGAACCATAAGCTGAAGCAGGATGTTTTTACAATTATACTAAAAGGTCTTATACTCGTTCAAAAAAGTCTAAACTATCAATCAGACAACAGAAGGCGTGTAGTTGAATATTGATCCTTTAGAGGCCTCAGAAATGCACATATCAAATATGATACAGCAGGATTTATAGGGTTAAGGGCATTTGTGTAATAAGTTTGTATAATGGGAAACATAATTAATTTTCTTAATACATACGGTCAGAACAGAGGTCATTGATATTACGTGAAACCAGTGGGGATAAAACACATGCAACTGCTGAGCTGTGGAATGAGTTGAGTGTAATTCAATCATCAGTTACAGGATGTTCTGATTCACGTCTGTATCAAATGGCACCCTGGGAATGTTGGACAGTCACAGACGTCCCCTCTCAGCACCTGCGGATTTAAGTGACCGAGGAAACCCAGACATGAAAGCAGCACAACCCCGGATCTCTCTTCCACAGAGGCCTTTTTGTGGTTCTCTGGCCCCTAGGAGTTCTGGCGATGGGCATCGGCTGGGTATCTCAGAACCATTTCCTTCTTTCGCTGTTCCCTCTCAGATTACAGCTAAGAAGAAAGCTGTGGAGCCGGGGTTCAACTCTGTAAGTCTGAGGATTATGTGTTAAAAAATATAATATTAAAGGAATAGTTCACCCAAAAATTTACAAATAATTGAATTTACTTTTCAAGATGCTGATGAGTTTGTTTCTTCTCAGATTTGGAGAAATGTAGCATTACATCACTTGCTCACCAGTGGATCCTCTGCAGTGAATGGGTGCCGTCAGAAAGAGAGTCCAAACAGCTGATAAAAACATTACAATAATCCACAGTCCATCAATTAATGCCTTGTGAAGCAAAAAGCTGTGAGTTTGTAAGAAATCCATCATTAAGATGTTTTAAATTTAAACTGATGCTTCTAGAGTGTTTTGGGCTGTTTTTCTGGTAAACTGTGCTTGATCTGTGCATATTTCTCTCCTGATTCAGTTGAGACATTTTCACTGGAGAAAGTAATATTATGGATTTTTTTTTTTTATGTTATTAAAATTTTGGGGTGAACTATTCCTTTAAATTTAACGGATAATGTCCCGGCAGAAAATTAACAATATCTTCTCTGTTTTATACAGATTTCTTTCTTTCTTTCTTTTGAGAAAATCATGTACAAACATTTTCCTTTATATCCTTTATATAAAAAAACTCGGGGCAGTTGTGGCCTGATGGATAGAGAGTCGGACTTGCAACCTGAAGGTTGCAGGTTCGAGTCTCAGGTCTGACAGGAAATGTTCACGTTGTGTGTGTTCACTGTGCACTTGAATGGGTGAGATGCAGAGCACAAATTCCGAGTATGGAACGCCATACTTGGCCACACTTCATGTTCTTTCCTTTAAAACGTCACACGAACCTCAGCTTAATGCTACCTAAGTTTGGCATTGAGGCACAATACCTCTCTTGTAGCCAGTCTGCCCAAGGGATAGACTGCTTTCAAGCCCTATTGTTCTTCTAGAGCACATTATCGGATTATCCCGATTCCAAATGAAGGGGAAGAGTGAAGAGTATGGCAGCAGGGCATGATGGGACATTATGTCAATGTGCTGGAACACTTTGAGAGGAAAGAAGCCCAAGTCCATCAAGCCAGATGCCCAAATGCATAACAGCCCCATTCCAAGGAGATTCCAGAGAAAAGAAAATGAGGATAGCGGGATGGAAAAATGCAAACTCTGTCTACTCAAGACCCCAACACAAAACAAAACATGACGAGGCCTGTTATTCTCCACTGTTGTGGTATTACCATCTCTCGGGCAAAAGAATGTACACAAAGATCAATGACAACAACTTAAATCCTGCCAGCCTAACCCTCCCAAAACATGCCACGAGTAAAATTTTCCGGGCTTCATTTTCTCGCGCAGTGCAAAGAAAAGAAAAGAAAGGGGAAAAAAAAGAATATTGCCTGCAGGACCAACATACTGGTTCCAAAGCGCTAACAATAACCAGGCAAAGGGCAAAGCTCATAGGTATTGTGGTCAGATGATGATTCCAGGGCCCTCTGAAATATGAGAACGTTACATAACCCGTTCTTTTAGAATATAATGGAATAATTACAGCAAATGAATATCTCGTATGACTAATCCTTCAGTGGTACATTGTATATCACCTTTCTATATTCTTCCATCAGTGTGCAATAGTCTACTTTGCCACCCAAGATGTCTTTTATCTGCGACATAAAAGGTTCTGGAAGGTGTGAAAGAATGAAACACATGGTACTGTACAATTTTTATGTGGTACAGCTATAACTAATCATTGAGTGTGAGGACTTATGTTACAATTGCAGACTGTTTTTTTAGCCATAAGACGACAGAACAATAACACTGAAAAGTGGCATATCTCCACTGCAATCTTTTTAGGGACCAGACCAGAAGATTGCTTTCAAACTGTGGAATGTGGAGTTTCATCTATAGCACATGTTTATTGCTTTGAAAACAGCATAAACGGGTATAATTCTCTCTCTCTCTCTCTCTCTCACACACACACACACACACACACACGGTATAGATACAGTCAGGAACATATCATGTTGGGGGCATGGCTTAGAGGGGTTAAAACAAATACTGTAGTCACTATTGTTGTTGTGTATTATATATAGTGTTATATTATCCACATAATTACATTCGTTTAATTGCTGATGATGATCATAGATATTATTATTCACAAGCAGTCAATTGTTTGGGGTCAGACTTTTTATGTTTATAAAAAATAAATATCTTATTCTCACCAAGTCTGCATTCATTTGATTAAATACAGTAAAATAATATTCTGACATATTATTAAAATGATTTAAAATAGCTGTATATTTTATTTGAATATATTTTAAAACATTCTTTTTCTATTCTTCAAATTAACATGCAAACACTTAAATGCGCATATATAGTGCATTTCAATAATAATACCCAATCTTAGTAATTACACTCAGGCACTTTGCCAGTGAAGATAACTGGAACCGTCGTTCAGAAACAGATAATCTACTGACCCAGAATCAAGCCAATACACAAATCATTTTACAGCTTTACTGTTTGTGCACTGTTGGTTTCCATGACTGCTCACATTGGAAAGTGGGTTATATGAATATATTTGGCTTATGCCTTATCTTTGAAATCACATGCGGAAGTGCTGAGTTTGAAAAGCGGTGTGTGATGTGTGAACCGATCCTCAAAAACATACTCCATAGTAAATGAATAGAAAAATATATTTTTTGGTTTTGATCAAAATTCAAATGAAATTTAGTGAGGTTTATGCTTAACCCTCATGTTGTGTTCCGGTCAGTTTGACTTGGAGAATATTTTCTTTTTCCCCGAAAATGCTAGTTAATGTTAATGCATTGGACTAAAACATACTGACTTCATTAACACAGGGTATAAAATATTGGCAGTGTTCCATTAAAACTCTGGTGCATGATCTCAGATCAACAAGATCAAAAAGACTGAATTCAGGATTTGGTGATAATATATAGGATAATGAGAGATTTACAAGCAATTTTTACTGCTCGTTTTTGACTGGGAGCACCAGATTATGCAAAGTATTTTCAGCAAAGTATAAGGGTTAAACCAAGAAACCCCCCCACAATTCTTTCATAATTAGTAATGCTAAAGTTTAGTTGGTGCAACAATGACAATGATAAAAACACTCTAAAACAGAAGATTGTCTAAGTATTTACTGTCTTGGATGATCACACAAAAAAAGCCAGTCCATTTTTATTTCTCTAAATTATCCCAATGTCATTCCTCTCAATTAAGGAGCATTAGCTGACCATCTGAGCTCATCACTAATGGAATCAATGGTCAATGGAAAAAGGGCAGAGACAAATTGGACTCAGTAATGGGCTGAAAGAGGTGCTTTGATCCTTGACCTTGGCTATTGTGGAACTAATGTAGTTATCCTTCATTATGTTATCCCACCTTTTTCTTAAAAATGCCAACAACAGTAGAAAAACAAAGCTCGAGCTGCCTCAGAGCTAAAAGACAGCCACAAAACCCAATTTGTGATTTTGACTTACTTTAACAGGTGAACATTCATTTAAAAAGAGGACATACATGCTTGTTTGTGATGTCTTTGTGCGGATGGTTTGTTTCAGATGGATGAGTAAACTTTGGTTCTTGTGAACAGATTCTGTTTGATGAATCATTTTACTGAAACACCAGAATCAAACTCAAAGTGTTTACAGTGTGAATCAGTATATTGACTAATTTAAACAGAATCTTTAAAATGTCTTAATCAAAATGAACCCATAACCAGTTTTGTGTTATTTCATGCTTTCAAAATAAATAGCAAAAACAATTATTTTGACAAATCTGACAAGCAGTATGTAAGATTAGGAATCAAGAATTAAAGAAGTCTGATTCACAAACAAATGACTCTTGTGAACAGATTCTTTTTGATGAATCATTTCATTGAAATTGGAATCGGTCTCAAACTCCGTGTTTACAGTGTGAATCAGTCTAATGACTCACTCACAAACTGAATCTTTAATATGTTTAAAGGTGCCATAGAATGAAAAACTGTCTTTACCCTGGCATATTTAAATAATAACAGTTCTGTACATGGAAATGACATACAGTGAGCCTCAAACACCATAGTTTTCTCCTTCATATGTAAATCTCGTGATTAATAAAGACCACTGAAAAACAGGCGAATCAGAACATAACACCGACTGTGACGCAACAGTCGGGATCACTACGCCCCCAACATTTGCATAAACCCGCACTTGTTCTAAGCCGGCCGAACCATCAGAAGCTCTGCAGGTATTGTAAATAAACAAGCGCGGACAACAACGAAAATAACAAAATAAATGTTATGTTCCAGGCCGTGCAGGGGGTGTGAAGTGCAGGGATGGGTTGGTGTCTGTATTCAGAAAGGCACAGAAAGCAAATAACGCGAGCCACTAAAGGGACATGGTTCGCTCCTTGCTAGCGGTAGCCTGTTACAGTACATAAGATTTCACTCTCAGTAAGGAGAGATGAGGATGATGGCGAATGACTTACAGATCCTGAGCACCACTGACAAGCATCTGATCTTGTGAAATGTGTGGTAAGTACTGTTGCTCCATAATGTAAACATAGTTTGTGTGATCGCGTCTCTTGAAAGTGAACTATAACACGATCGATGGATCGTTCAAAAGCAGTTTCAATGCCTCGCATATTAATAACGGCTCCCTGATGCCCGCGTTTTATATACAGTATAATTACCCGACGATATAACCGCGAGAGAAAGTATTTAAATATATATTTTCCTCCCTGTGTGTCCTTCTTGCTGATGAGCCGTACTGTGAAATAGCCAATCAGAGCAGAGCTCATTATTATTCATGACCCTGCCAAATAAGCCAATAACAGACCGTTTCATTCTAGGCAGAAATCCTAGGGTTGTAAATGGACATGTAAAATCGTTTCTGGAGATTTTTTGCCCTTACCTAAGCCACATACCTTCTGTGTAGATATCAGAGAACAATTTAAAATACTGTATCAATGCATTCTATGGCACCTTTAAGTCAAAATGAACACAGTTATTTCATGCCTTCAAAATTTAGTGTTAAAAGAAATGCTTTTGACAAATCTGACACAATATAACCCATTTTGTTCCCACAGTTTAACAAGAAAACTCCCACTGCAAACCCCTGAATTAGTCGCTGAACAGAATACATACGAACTCTTGAGGAAGGAAGTCATTATTTAAGCTATTCCTTATCAGTCCATGCAATTCAGCCATTCAGCTTGAGAAAGTGAAGTCCTATAACAGCACAAACTCAAGAACCAAAGCTGCTAGGAATAAATTGAGTATGTGTCCCTCACATGCACTTTATGGCCAAAAGCTTTTACATGGTCCACTTTGTTTGCTGAATCAGTGATGTATTGATTCAGGGATTTAAATCGCCCATTAAGTGCAATTAAAAAAGTGCTTTTTCTGCTGGTAAAGGCAAACCAGGAGCACACATTTTTTATCATGACACTGTTTATCTCTTTTTGACCACTTAAGCAGCAACCAAGCTTTCTGCTATGCAATAAACAACAGAAAAGTCTTTCATTAAATCAGACAAGGCTGCGCTCTCCCTGCAAAATCTACAGTGTGCTCTGAGCGTTTTAGTCAAATAATAGGCTATTGGTTATGATGTGATATTCACATATGCTTTCAAATTCTTAAGTCTTCTTAAATAGTAAACAGTCTCTTTAGTTTTAATTAGGTTCAGAGACGCTGCTTACACTTAATAGGAAATGATAACTCCCTGTTTACTTTCTCAATGCATTTCTGTCTTACTGTAAATTATTCATCTGTGCATGTTATTCCAAAAGGGGAAAAAAATAATAATGTGCTACGAAATGGCTTTCTTTTTCAGATGAAGTCATCAATCCCTCACATCAAACTGACTTAATTTTGGCAATTCCTACACTTGGGTGGAATGTAACCAATTCCAGAGCGATAAAATCCAAGTTTAACTTGGAAATACCTAAGAATGCAGAACTAAAATAGGTTGTCAATATGATTTTATGTTGACATAATTTTGTTTAGATTTTTATTTATGTATATGTTAATTTTAATACTAATATAAAATTAATATTAAAATTAACATATACATATACATAAATAAAAATCTAAACATTAACATATAAGTATAAAAAAATGTGTTTTACGTTGAACACAGACGCAGTAGGCTGATCAGACTTCATGTTTTGCTCGCACTTCATGTTTGCGGCTGAAAGCAAATTATCATAATTGATGTCCCTGAAAAGACATAAGCAGTCTGGCGCCGAGAAAAGAAAAAGAAAAAATATGAAGCCCGTGCATCACTATTAGGTAGCCTACATTCATAATCCTGTGAAACTTTTTTGGCTGTTGATGTTAATAACGTGTTTTAATGTCGGTATTTAACCACCAACAACATAATATTCTCTCTGACTTTCCATGTTCCCTTATGAAAACTAGCCATGGTTTTACTACGAATAAAACCAAAAATCATGGTTCTTGTACCCATGGATGGTAACCACAAATTAACCATGGTTTTGTTACTTCAAATAATAGTTTACAAATAAGCATTAACAATACAACAATACAATTCTGCTTAGGGCACCCATTTGGCCAGCAGCAGCCCTGCATCTGTTGTTGCAATGTAAAATTGCATGTACCTAACTTTCACACTGAAATTTATTATAAGTTTATAAAGAAAGGTAGGAACAACTAAAACTACATGCATGCTAAAATCAGATGTCTTTTATAAAATCAAATGTATTTGTATTAATAGCTGTTGACCATTTGTTGGAAATATTCTGGCTGGCATCACAGGGTGTGGACATGCATAACTCCATCACAAATGGCACATTAAGTTGGAATGCACACTGAAAATTCCTAGCCAAGATATTCTAGCCTCTGAACCTTTAATTTTAGTGTAGTAAATGAAAACAATGGCGGGATCAGCGACGGATCAGTAACTACATGTGTTGATTATATTGCTTTGATCTCACCGCTTACAACTCTATTGACAACCAGAAAAGGAAAGTCCATAAAAACAAGCTGTCATGAGCCTTGATGAAGCCTTGCCTGAAAATTTCAAAACTAAAACTTGAAAGACAGAGAGACAGACAGATAGACAGACAGACAGACAGACAGACAGACAGACAGACAGATAATCGATAGATAGATAGATAGATAGATAGATAGATAGATAGATAGATAGATAGATAGATAATCAATACAGCGATAGACAGACAGACAGACAGATAGATAGATAGATAGATAGATAGATAGATAGATAGATAGATAGATAGATAGATAGATAGATAGATAGATAGATAGATAGATAATCAATACAGCGACAGACAGATAGATAGATAGATAGATATATAGATAGATAGATAGACAGACAGACAGACAGACAGATAGACAGATAGACAGACAGATAGATAGATAGATAGATAGATAGATAGATAGATAGATAGATAGATAGATAGATAGATAGATAGATAGAAATGAACACTTAATTTGACTTTTAAATTAATATTTAAAAACTAAACAAATCATTGTGTACTTTTTTGCCTTTTCCTTCTCATTGTTATTATTGAACTTTTTTGTGTAAATGCGTATATGTCTGTAATTTAAAATGTTAGCAGTACTTAAAGCCACTAGAATATATAACTAAATAGGTAAACAGCAGATAGTGTGACTCAGGTGTAAAACCCACATGACTTGAAACCCCTCTTGTAGTCTACCTGCACAGTTGTTTGCGCAATGCAATGCGCCGCACATTACAAGAGTACACCAGAGTAGTGGCCCGTGTTAACACTGAACAACAGTTGCGTTTCCTGCAGCTCTGGGAGTGTGCGCGCGCGACAGTGGAGTTACACATCCCAGTTTTCAAACTTTTCCCCTCATGCTCCAGTCCTTCCCACTACTTTAGTGCGTCATTCTGAATGGGAGTTCTGTGGTCAAAGCGAACATTGCGCGCGGAGACGCCGACGCTAATGGAATGACGCCTGTTGGATCTCCTTAGGGCTGCAATGCCCGTGAGTGTTCGATCACAGCTCATACCTGCCGTGCTGACCTTCAGGAGGAATAATCACGGGAACGCTCGCGGTGAATGGGTCGTAAGGACGCTCACCTGAACCTGTCTGGATGGGATGCACCGTGAGCTTCATCTGCTGTGAAGACGATTTTCTGCAGATGCCTTTGGATCAGCATGTGGAGAAAAAGAAAGAGGAAAAGCGGCTCTTATCTAAGGTAGGACGCACATGGGTTCATGCAGGAATATCCCCATCGAAAGTTCTTGACGTTGTGCGGTGAACTTGACAGTGAAGCTTTAACAGTATTTTAACGTTGGTTTACATTACCGCCCCCCCCCCCCAATAAAATGAACCACTGGCGCAGATGTTTTATATATAAATATATATATTTACTTTGTATTTAATTTATCTATTGGATTTTTTCCCCCTGGTAAATGATATGAACATTTGGACACACCTACTTTTATGTAGAGATCAAACAAATCTAAACTGTATTGGCAAAGTCTTAGCCAACCTCATAAGATGCCACCTGCGATTTATTTATTTATTTTTAATTATTGAGGTTTTCAGGGTCAGATATGAAACAGAACTTGGGGGAAATGCCACCAAAGGTGATTTTAAAAAATCCCAGATATTTTAAAAGTGGGAGCACAAACAAATAAATAAATCAATACGCAATTAATTTTGTATACTATTAATCAATTTTGTTTTTGCTGTATTTCATAATTTTTGTTTTTCTTAAAGCAACTTTTATATTTGATGCTTATTTGTTTTATGAATAACACCCATTATTATTTAATATTTTAAATAACTTTCTTGATGACATTATACTCTATAAATATTGGTCCTTAATAAATAAATTTGGTGACCACCATGTATGCTGGCTATAGTTGACTGCTTTTTCTTCAATATCTGGTCAAACTTATCCATCTTACATTTTGGAAAGGCGCAATTTAAAACTCATTTAAAGCATTTAAGCATACACCTTTAAAGATCAAAAGACAGTCAAGTGTGTTTAAACTTTTGGTTGGTAGTGTGTTTAATGTGTTCACAGATGTTAGATTGTATCAACAACCCCACCTATACAGTTATGTATGAAAAACAAAGCCAGAATCTTCTGTTCAGACCTCACAGGGTAAATAAACACAGTCTCCTACATGACCAGACAGTGAGAAATGAGGGCAAGACGAAGCGTAGACAATACTGTTCTGTTCACATTTGGATCATTGAATGAGTTGCATCATTGCACAGTTTAATTACGGATGGAATCCAGATTTGAAATTTGTTCTCGCCTACTTATATCGCCTACCCAGCTCTTGCTTTCCCTGGGAATCGAATCCATGACCTTGACGTTGCTAGCGCCATGCTCTACCATTTGAGCTACAGGAAAGCTAATTTTATTTAATGCTACTTGTATTTTTCATGCTTGTTTTATTAATAAATCATAATAAAATAGCCAATATATTGTTTAGAATTTAATTGCGTAACCTAGATTAATTATTTGATTTAATTAATGACATTATTAATTTTTTATAAATATATGACCTTAATAAATTAATTTCTGACACTGGTGATTGCTATGTATGCCGGCTACTTGTTGACACAAACAGATCACATTTACATGCAAAGTATGTTTGCATGCTCAAAAACTAATGGTTTGTGTGTTGACATAATCATAAGAATATTCTTGTACATGCAAACACAGTCAGCTTTGTTGAATTGCATGCTGTATTTCAGGGAAAAATTCCCTCTGTGCACTGCTCAAAGACGTCTTACATGGGACTCTTCTGATGGGGTGGTCTGCTCTGGCTGGTGGGGTCAGATTTGGAAGGTCAGTCAGGGCGTTACTTGGGGCAGAAGGGCTGGAGCAACAAGCCCCACATTGTTGCTTTGCTCTCAGTCAGAGGATCAGCGTTCGTGGAGGAATGTTGTGCCTGTATCTTGATAGTCATCTTTCATTTTGGTTACACTCTCACATAGGGTTCCACAAATCTGGCCCAACCTCATATTATGCATGTTTTTGCAAAGCTGGCTTATTGCTTTTTATGATTTGGTGGCAACAAAAATATGATGTGAGACTAAACATTACACAATAAAATTCTGTAATTATTCCAAACCTGCATTTGGATCAACTAAAATGATTTCAATTGGTAATCCACAAAATATGTTTTTTTCCCCCTTCCATTTATAAGGGGATTTTAACAGGTCAAACTAATTTTACTGCAGCTCAACCCACAATATTTACTTTACCTAATTGAAAAACACTTGATGAAGGAACAGTTTTTACTCAGAAATGGCTGATTTCACAAATAATTACAAAGAAATGGCAAGCAGTGTTACGGAAAGTTACTTTTATGAAGTAATGCATTCCAATATTACTCTCTAAAAAAGTAACTAATTACGTTAATTACTTTTTACATTTAGTCATTTAGTAGACACTTTTATTCAAAGCTACTACAAATGAAGATTTTATGGAAAGCAATGCGTTACATTGCGTCAGTACATTTTTTTTTTCTTTCTTTCTTTTTTTTAAAGAAATTAATACTTTTATTCAGGAGTGATGTGTTAAATGAATAAAAAGTCATAATACAGACTTATATTCTTGCTCTTTTTTTAAACTTTGTATTCATCAAAGAATCAAAGAAAAAAGTATCACATGTTCCAAAAAACAATATGAAGCAGCAGAACAGTTTCAACACTTCAGCATATTGGACTGATTTCTGAAGGATCATGTGACACTGAAGACTGAAGTAATGATGCTGAAAATTCAGCGCTGTGTCACAGAAATAAATTATATTTTAAACTATATTAAAATAAGAAACCAATATTAGAAATTGCAATAAGAATTCACAATATTACTGTTTTTTCTGTATTTTTCATCAAATGTATACAGCCTTGATGAGCAGAAGAGACTCCCTTAAAAAACATAAAAAATCCTACTGATCCCAAACTTTTGCGCGGCAGTGTATGTATATGTAAATATGTTTCTAATGTAATAAAGCACTATACAAAACTGTATAGTGCTCTATTACATTAGAAACATATGTTCATCTCTTTGCAGAATGTTCTTTTCTAGACATTATGCAGCTGGGTTTTTTCTGTAGACACAGACATATCTTTACATGGATTTTTATATATAAAAAGTTCTGTTTACCAAAATGTCAAATAGTTACAAATTGCTATGTGATTGTGTTGGCACTCATTGTACTGTTGATGAAGAATAGTGATCATTCTTGCTGGAAAATACAGGTCTACTGGACAACAGGCTCACGCCACACAGAAATATGTGAACCGATTTCTCATCATACTGTATGGAAGCACAAGATTGATAAAATAATTGATAAAAAGAAAGGTAGTGACTTTGTTTTTCAGTGGGAAAAACAGGATACCATGTGTTTATGCCATGTGAATTCGTACTGTGTGAAATCTAAGAAAACCGTCTGAATTAAAACAAATTAGCTACCAGTTCACCAAAAGATGAAATCGTTAGAAATGACCATGATATTCTGTGAACATATTTGTACTGTTAAGAAATAATAGTGATCATACTTGCTAGAAATTACAGGTTTACTGGGCGATAGGCTCTTGCCATACAGAATTATGGGAAACAATTTCTCATCATCCTGTGTGGAAGCACAAGATTAATTAAATCGAAACACAAATTTGCACACACCTAATGTACATAATTTGCTCGTTATTTTGTTGCAGTAGCCTTAAAAACCTTCCAGTTTTTGCCAGTAAGTGAAAAATTAAAAAAAGAAATGAAACGGATGCCCATTGTATCCATTTCTGTTCAACCAAAATCGCTTGAACGCACATCGAAGGCAGATAACACTGCGGTCTCTCATCTGTTCCTAACTATCCAGCGGTGCCCAAATCCTCCAAGCACACTCTTAAGCTTCCTTTCATCCCTCCAGTAGGAATAAATCACACAGACAGTTGTGTGGTGGGATTAGAGAGGGGTGGGGAGGCCGTCAGGAGAAGGGAGGTGGAAATTCCAGGGATTTGCAGGGGAGTCACAGACTACAGTTACCTGCGCCAGGTAGATCTATAGGGAGAAACTGTGGGTGCTTGTTTATCAGAGCGCTTGTAAGAGCACAGCATTGGCACTTAACCTACTTTAGACGGCGTAATAGAGCACCGCTCCCTTAATGGGATGCTGCAAGGCATGCCCAAAACTTCCTCTTTCAAACTTGTCGGGGCAAAAATGTGGGATTTTATGTGTTCTGGTCGTGATTTGATTTGAGTTTTATAAATCCCGGGGCTTTTTTGGGGTTGTGGAAAGATGCTTACTCTTGACTAATCAACATGCTGTCCCTCTGCTTGCATTTGCAGGAAAGAAATGGCAAACACACTTCTGGGAAATAGTTTAAGCCAGTGTGTGCATCTAAATATCTTTGATGTCTTAATGTGTTTCCTATCTGCCAGAGTTTACGCCTGCAGTCGTGTGCATGTTTTTTAGTTTTCTGTGTTAAAGAGGCATTGAACAGAATTGAAGAAATGTGAGTTTTCAGACAAGTTTCTAACACTGTCTGCAGTGGAGATTTGCTGTTGTATATCGTCCACCGAAATCAAATAAGGATTTTATCAAAGAATCTGCTAATTTTTTTAGGAGGAATTGTTACACAGTTTGACAGACTTTTGATTGTTGGGGATTTTAATATTGATGTTTGTTGTGATACTAATACAAGTCTTACAAGTCTTATTGACTCTCTTGATTTGGTCCAAATGGTTAAAGGTCCTACGCATTCACTGGGCCATACACTTGACCTGGTTTTGGTATATGGTCTTTCTATATGTGATCTTGAAATCTGTGAGTTAAGCTTCTCTGATCATAAACCTGTAATGCTTACTTGCTCTTTATCAGGTCAAATTTCCAAAGTACACAAGCCTGTACTCTGGTCTCGTATCTTTAGTCCTACAGTTAATGAAGACTTATCTGCACATTTTAGTGAGGCCTATCGACTATATTCTCTTGATGCTTCCTTTTAATAATTCAGATGCTGAACAACAACTTATTTGGTTTAATTCTACCTGCTCTGACATTTTAGATTCTATAGCCCCTTTGCGGAAAAGACAACAAAAATTTAAGGCTGAACCATGGCTTAATAACACTACGCGGTCACTGAGACGAGTATGTCGGCGTGCAGAGCAGAAGTGGCAAAAGCACAAGTTACACGTGTCTCTTGAAATCCTACATACTTCTTTGAACAACTATCAAAAAGCTGTGAAAGCAGCTAAATCTAAATATTTTTCAGACATTATATAAAGAAATTGCCATAGACCCAGGATTCTTTTTTCCACTATAAATTCTATTATAAATCTGTCTGTTGATTTTTCACTTTGATGAACCTGCTATAGCTTGTGAAACTTTTCATAGATTTTTCACAAATAAAATAAGTGATATCAGACAGTTTATTATTCCTGCAGATTATGACCCATCAGTCCCTCTGGCCTGTAGTTCATCTTTTAGTGAATTTGAACCAATTTCTATAGATTCTCTTCGAGAATTTACTAAGCAATTAAAACCCACTACGTCTTCGACTGATATTATTCCAACACGTTTATTTATTAAGATTTTGGATGCTGTTGGGCCGTGTATCCTGGCTATAATAAATAAGAGTCTTTCTGAAGGGACTGTCCCTGAATATTTCAAACATGCAACAATTAAACCTCTCTTAAAACGACAAAATTTGGATGTGAATGTGTTATCCAATTTTAGGCCAATTTCCAATTTACCTTTTATTTCTAAAATTTTAGAGAAAGTTGTTTTTAATCAATTGTTAAGCTATTTAGATTCAAATAGCGTGTTTGAAACTTTTCAATCAGGTTTTAGGAAACGTCCCAGTACTGAGTCTGCCCTGTTAAGAGTGTTAAATGATATCTTGTTATCAATTGATACTGGTAATTCTGTAGTACTTTTGCTTTTAGTCTTAAGTGCAGCATTGTAGACCACAGTATTCTTATTTCCAGTCTTGAACACTGTGAGGGTATTGGTGGTTCTGTCCTAAAATGGTTAAAATCCTATTTGAATAATAGAACTTCCTCAGTTTGTGTGGATGGGTGCTCATCATCTAAACCAGTGTTGACTTGTGGAGTTCCTCAAGGTTCTATCCTTGCTCCCATTTTATTTTCTTTGTATATGCTGCTGGGTTCTATTATTAATAAGCACATTAGTGTCATTTCATTGCTATGCTGATGACACGCAAATTTATGTGCCTTTTAAGCAAAATGACAAGCAGAATTTGAGTGCGTTAACTGCTTGTCTGTCTGATATTAAGGCTTGGATGTCTCTTTTGAATCTCAATGAGAGTAAGACTGAGGCAACTGTGTTCGGTTCTTTGGCTGTATCTGGGAATATACAGCAAGTGCTGGGTGATCTGGCTGCATATGTCAAGCCCTCTGTAAAATATTTGGGTGTTGTGTTTGATTCTGCTTTGACTTTTGATAAGCAAGTAAATGCAGTAGTTAAATCAAGTTTTTTTTCAGCTCAGACTCCTTGCTAAGGTGAAGGTTTTTGTTTACTTGTGCTGAGTTCGAGAGAGCTATACATGCTTTTATCTCATCACGAATAGACTACTGCAATTCAATGTATATTGGTATTAACCAATCATATAGGAATCTTCTTTAAACGGTACAAAATTCAGCTGCCAGACTTTTGACTGGCACTCGCAAATATGAACATATTACCCCTGTCCTACTCTCTTTGCACTGGTTGCCAGTCCATTTTAACTATAAATGACTATCACCATCATGCCAACAACTCTTTCAGTCTTGGTAAATTTGAGTTTGTAAGCATGCGAGCAGGCTTTTAACCAAAAACCCATTGAATTCAGGATGAAGGAACCATAAGTGCTAAAATGTGAACTCTGAGTTCTAGGAACTCATTTCTGCAGCGACCCAGTTGGATTGCTCAAAACATAGATTGCAGTTGCTTCAAAGCAATTTAAATCTTTATTTTCTCACCCTCATGTCATTTCAAACATGCATGTTTTTTTAATCTGTGCCAAAACAAGATTAAATGCGCACATCATCAACTACACACCTGATGCATGCCATTTGCTCTTTATTTTGTTACAGCAGCATTAAAAAACTTCTTTTTTTTTTTGGCAGCAAGTGGAAAAAGCAAAAAAGAAAGAGGAATTTGTCTAACACAACCATTTTATCCAACCAAAATTAATCCATAATCACATCAATATCAAGACGTTTTTGGTAATTATATTAAGTAACAGACACAGATTGTTTATTTATTTTTTATTTTACTTTGAAACAGTTTTCAGTCAGAAATTACAAAGAAACCGCAATTAAGGTATTGAATTAAATACAAAATTTTGGAGTAGATAGACTCAAATGGAATTCTCTTGTAATCTATATTTACAACTTAGATTTTTTTTAACAGTGGATGGTATTTATTATTACATTTTTATATTTATTTATATTTTAAATAGAATATGGTTAATTTTTTTCAGTGGAAAAAAACGTTTTTTTTTTTTTTTTTTTACAAAAACGTACTATTAAAAAGAAGTCTGTAAGACTTTATTCTGAGTCTTCTTAAAGGGATAGCTTGCCCAAAAATGCAAATTGTCAACATTTTCTCTCTTTCATGTTTTCAGAAATCTGTATTTTTTAAATCTGAAGTTTATTTCTTCTGTTGAACACAAAAGAAGATGTTTTGAAGAATGTTGGTAACCAAACAGTTGGTAGCCATTGACTTCAATAGCATGTAAAAAACACTGTGGCTACCATCAACCGTTTGGTTACCAACATTCTTCAAATTATTCAGGTTTGGAACAACTTTGAGGGTGAGTATATGACAGAATTTGAATTTTTGGGTGAACTATCCTTATAAATCATACAATGGCATTTGTGTTAGGCTTTTTGGCTGTCTCTGTATGAAAAAGACCTGTATAAGGATTCATCAGGTTTAGAATGACTTGAGGGGGGAGTTAATAATGACATGATTTTCATTTGTATTCTTTTCTTTACGTCTCATTTTGAAACTGGCACATGTTTTCAGATGACTCTTGGCTGTTTTTATACCCTATTCCCGTCCAACTGGGATATTCTGGATGATCTGCCAGCGCCCAGCTGAAACACATTCCCTCCTGTCAGAGATTCAGCTCAATGTTTTGGTCTCATCTCAGCGCTCGCTCACAGTAATTCTGTCCGACTGCAGCATGAAACTTCAAAAGGGCCGAGCTTCTCTCCCCAACAACGCCATTCAGCCATTCCACACACGGCTGCCTGGGCTTTTGTGCTATTGCAGAGCGATTGTGCGAGACACAAAAGTATCCTGAGTGAAAAACATGACCTGTCAGGTGTAGGAACATGTGCCGGTTAAAAAGTCATCTCCAGTCACGCCTTGCCCCTCTTTTTCCTGGCTCCCATCTCAAACTTTTGTGGTCAAGGTCATGTTTGTTCCTCGAGATGAATGCCTTTTCTTATTTTTAGACCCTTAGCCTTTAGCTACACGTAGATTTAGCAGATCAAAGGCTACCTGTCAGAGCGTTCCCTCGCTGCACAGTTTTTGCCAGCTCAGACAAATCTAGGGGATTGTTAAAGATTTGTTGTCGTAGGTTGAAAGTGGGCAGGCTCTTAGTGTAACGTTTGATTAATTACCTTTGCGATTGATCTTAGTATCTGATGGGGTTCTGGGCCTCCTTCAGACGTTTTGGGTCACAGTCCTGCTCTTATACTAATTAAAAGCAGTTAATGATGTTGGTGTGTTTGCAAGAAGGATAGCGTTGTTCTGTTAAAAATGCTATCTATCTACATTAAGAAAGTCAGTAATATGGCCCAATGTACCATGTTATGAAGGAATTTTTCATATAGATTTTTACAGGTGTTTAGTGTGTATTTTGAATTATGCAATTCATTAAGTGTTTTATGACTGAAGGAAATGTCTGTAAATTTAACAGAAAATGTACTGGTCATTTTCTGCCATGACATTGTTATTATTATTATTATTATTATTATTATTATTTTTTACATTGTAGATTTTCTGTGCAATATAAATATTTTACTATATATGTGTGTGTGTGTGTGTGTGTGTGTGTATATTGCCTGAAGTGCTACAACTTGTTGGATTGACTTGTTTTTACAGATTCAGGGGTGGTAGATTTTGTGAAGGAAGTGAGAGACTGAAAGAAAAGGCCTCTCTTCAGCGTTTGGGAAGTGTTGTTCTGAAGAACGCGTGTTGTGTAACACCTGAGTCGTCTTTGTGGACTAGCATGCCACGCTTGTTAACGCTGAGAGGAAATAGAAGTGCAGCACAATGCCAGGCTTAGCATGAGGGGGAAAAATAAGGATTTTTATTGCTTGTAGGGTATTGACATGGACAATCATTTTAACAAAGAGTCACTTGTCCAATACATGCAGGGTTTACAGAGCAAATATAAACCTCAAGGAAATCAAGATAATGCACTGAACCGTACAAATACAAGTGCACTAATAGTTATTTAAGAAAATCAGAATCAGTGTGTCGGACACAGTTATATGGATTACAATGCCAGAAATACATGCCTGTATGCCTGAAATACATATAATTTTAAATGTAGATTAAACTGCATTTACCTTTTTTCTTTAATTTCTAAAATGCAGTTGTTGTGTTCATGCTAGTTTCATGTTTTGATGTTTGATTAATAATGTCTATTGGTGAACATTTGCCCTTAAACGTTTTTAATATTGAAATGTTTTTGAGGGTAAAAAGTTTTTTTTTTTTTTTTTTTTTATATTATTATTATTATTATTATTATTATTACAAATATCAGTTGTCATCAGTTTAAAAAAATAATTGAGACGAAAATGACAAAATAATAGTTAAACACACACACATAATTCAAATAATAAATTATAAAACATAATATTCTAAAATATTTTATTATAATATTAGGAAATAATAAAAACAAAGACTACATTTCTGACTTCAAATATATTATATATAATTTACTATCATTCATTTTATTATTCTATTATTTTAACTTGCATTTTACCCTTTTACCTCCAAAAAGGTTAAAATATAATAAAAAATATTTTATATAATATTATTTGCAAAATAATAAAAAAGAATATCTGACTTCATGCCTAATAAAATACAATAAAATACCCCCCCCCCCCCCCACACCCCAATATAGGCTATATAAAACCTGGTCATCAGGCAAGAGGTATACATTGTTAGTATGAATTGCATTTTATTATATTTTTGGGAATATTAATAGATCCAGCCAGAGTAGAGCATCATGCCACTGACCTGTTTATGTTTGTCATGTTCATTATGATATTTTATCTCTCCCAGATACACTCATGTAAAATAATGACCTGAGGTGTACAATATCATATGATATGCTTGAGTTACTGTGCCGAACTGTATTTGAATAATGAGAAAACTTTGAAGATTAAAGCAGAACAGAACCGTGTGGTCAGTGTCAGGTGTGTTTTGGCTCAGTTTCTGTGTAATTTGTTTCTTTAAGTGTCAGTTACTAATGAGAAGCACATATCATGCTCTGCCTTTCTGAAAGCCAGATTTGATTCTGGATCTGTTTGAATGAAGTCCATGTAAAATAATATTTGCTTGTCCGTTCGCAAACTTTCCAGAGTGTCACAGTGTTTCCTTGGCCTGTTGCATAAAGGAGAGAGCAGATAGGACGCAAACTGTGAAATTTATTCCATCATTTGAACAATTGAAGCCTAGTAGGTTTAATTCAGTTAATGTATTTTCTAGATTAAATCAGAATTAGGCATGGTGTTATTGTGTTCCTCTCCAAACTTTATTCTGCTTTTATTCATAACAAAATGCCTACATGAACTTTCTCAGGGTTATGAAGAAAAATCAAATAAGGTGTTTTGCTAGGCACAGTGCTATGTTCACAATGCATTGGTAACTTCAAGGTGAATGATGTGTAGTATTTATAATGGTATGCGAAAAAGTAGGTTTTTGCAATGTTTCTTTGCTTAATAGTTGTCTCATGCCCTCATCGCATTATATTCGAGTGGCAAATGAAGATAATTCAATTTGTAAAATTTATTCTTTAATATATTCATGCATTCATTCATGCATTCATTAATGCTTTCCATCATTCGTTCATTCATGCATTTATTCATGCATTCATTAATGCTTTCCATCATTCGTTCATTCATGCATTTATTCATGCATTCATTCATTCATGCATTCATTAATGCTTTCCATCATTCGTTCATTCATGCATTCATTCATTTATTCATTCATTCATGCATTCATTGCCATTCTTTAAGATTAAAAAAAGATTTTTTTAATTTATTTCAAGTATAGAAATTTGAATGGTTTTAGTTAACCGTTATATCCCTGGTGTTTGGTGACAACGCAATAAAGTAATGTTTTTTGTGTCATTGTGCTGTACTATTAGATATAGTAAGAGTCGTATGTTAGCATGCTGTTTTAAAATAGTCCGTAGTCTCTGAATCACTCCACTGAGCAAAGTGTCACTTCCTCTGCATGTGTGCTGGACACAGGTCTGTTGGACACAGTGCCGCCTCATTTGCGTTGTGACAGACGCCGGCAGGGTTTCCCCTCCCGCCTCTGATCTGTAATTATCTGATAAGGTATGTGGCGCAGTGAAAGTTACCCACAATCCCTCCCAACATTCCAGTGTCCTGCTGGCCAGCAGAAAACAGTATGTTCTCTGTGCAAAGCCTCTGAGCGCCACTGACCTCTGCACTGCTCCCTCCATGCTTTAATGAAAGTATCAGTGCTTCAGGAACTATACCTGACCCCTGGCAGACCTCTCACAGCACATACACGGACAGCCCATCTGTCTGTGTGTACCTGTTTACCTGAGGTTATCTGTCCTCCCAGATTAAGGTTTTAGGGTCGAACTGCCTCTCTCTTATATTATTTAAAATAAACTTTGAATGTCTAATAAACATTTAAGGTCACAAATCCTACAGACTTGGGCGAATACAGCTGGTGGATCTGCTGAAAGTGCATTTGTAGGAGTATTGTACTGTATCTAATAATACAAATTCAAACGCTTTTTCATTTACGGTTGTGTTTCAGTAAATACGCATTTATAAAATTTTAAGTAGTCTTTTGAAGGTTTAATGAACATAAGTCCATTTTGAAGGGTGCATTTGTGGCACGACTTTTATTCTGACAACTCATTAATTTACGGTCTTTGTTTAGCAGTTCTGTCTAATAAAAATTTTACACGCTGCATTTACATTATAGTGTGATATCATATATATCAGCTTTATATCCAACTGGCTTTCTAAAATATCGGTTTGGGCATCATCAAAAAATCCATTTTGGTCAACCAGATTATACTTATTTTTCAGTACTCAAAAATGTTTAAAAAAATTAGCCTTATTAAAAATATACTTTTTATTACAATATTTGGTAGCTCTCTAGGTTTTATAATTGCCCTTGACCTAACCTGAGGTATTAGCTGATTGTCTGTTGTTTAATTAATAATTTTAGCTGTAAATGGGGCACAGTCAGAGCTGTTTATAATCTTACGCAGAATAGTATGTTGTTGTGTTGTAGTTTTGTTTGGTGTCCTATTAGAACAAGAATCTTTAAGGAGAATTGGAACACATCTTTTACAACTAGTTGTCTGAAGGTCAGTGCTGTACTGGTGGCCTGGTCATTTCAACAGAAGTCACACACACTTGTGAGAATCCCAAAGAAATATCTCAATGTTACTGTGGTGAGAAAAGCCAACTTTTCATACTTGATGATGGGGAAAAAATGGCTGAATAGATTCCAGCCAAACCAGATTCTCTTAAAGTGTATTTCTTAAAGGGAAGTTCAGATCCTGAATGTGTTTAACATGTTTCGCTGTGCCTGTTGCAAATTCAAAAGCAGATAATAAAGGGCATCTGATAGTGTTTCATTAAATTACCTCTAAGATCCTAAGGTTTAGCTGACTTTTAGATCACGGAATGACAAATACATGTGCTAGTGTTACACACGAGAGTGATGTTTGAGCTGCTGTAAGTGCAGGGAATGGCAACACAAAGGACTGTACGCTTCACATTACTTCATTCCTTCACCGAAGGCCTGCGTGAATGAGAGCGATTCCAGGATATCGTTTTACCAATTTCCCAATGTTCACGCTTGACTTCAGCAGAAGAAAATTATGGGTCAGTTTACGTCAAATTCTTGACAGTCCATTGAAATCGGAGAAAGGGATTTACACATTGTTTTATTCACGAGAGAAAAAAAAATAAGGTTGTCAATCAGTTCAAATTTAATCAAATATTGATCAGTTAACCAATATTTCAAATTCAAATTCAAATTCATTTTGAATTTGATATTTGATATTTGGTGAGAAAAGCGCCACAAAAACAGATAATTCAAATAGAATAAATCTGGGGTTTTCAAACTTATATATATATTTATAAGCTGTGAAATTGCATTATATTTTTGGCTTGAAAGTGTTATTTGAAAATCGTTTGCTCATTTTCAATATCACTGCACATAAGACATTAGCACTGTTTATTTTATAATGCCAGTTAACTCTGCACAAGATTTTGATTTTAAAGCGGAGTTTTTCTGTTGCTGGCTCTGTTGGGTTGTTATTATCTTATGTTTTATTTTATTTTAAAACTGAGGTTTTATGTTTTTGGGTTGTTGTTTTATTCTTTTAATTTTAATTTTAATATGATTATTTTATTTTTATTATTATTTTATTTTAAAACTGAGTTTTTTTGTTGTTGGCATTGTTGGGTTGTTATTTAATTTAATTTATTTTATTAAATTTTTTTTGTAATAAATAATTGAATTAAATTGTGTTAAATTGTGAAAACCCTCAAAGAATCCCGTCCCAATTCAGGTGTGTGGGGTACTACATGCAGCAGGAGTCCCATGAATGGGATGGTCAGATATTTCTTTCAGAGTCTGGCTTTCAGGACATTACAGACCCACTGATGCAGAAAGCGCTTTACAAAGACTCTGTCAACAGAAGATAATGGAGTACAAAAGACTTTAATACAGTCACTTAAAGCTACTTTAATGCAGCGCGGGCATCGCTTTGAGGATGAAATGACAGTCCACATGATAGATTAAGGGTTAAGGGCAACTGTATTTTTTTCCCAGATTTCCGCTTGCGTGCTCTCTTTGTGGGGCATAACAAGGCTTGTCTGACTTAAACACCTCTTTTGGCCCAAGCGTGCTTGCATGGGATGGACACAATGTAGATTCTACGCCGTCGCTTCCGTCCGGCTCTGTCTTTTTGTCTGTTGATGAATGTAGCTTTTATGCTGGATTTTTGTTGACATTTTCCTGCTGGAGGGATTTTCTTGTCGGCTTTCTAATACTTGGCAAAGAGCTATGTCAATCGCACTTGGCAACCAGGAACTCCTAGGATGTCCTGCTCCTCTGCTTTTGTGGCTTCTCAAAGGCCTGGGAGCAGATGGACAGGGTGCGATGCTCTCATTTGGACCGATATGCCACAATGTTGATGTTAGCGAACGCCCAGTTCTAGATCCTTCTTGTTTTTGTAGAGGAGATGATTGTTGAGTTATGAGGTAATTAGATAGGCATGGCCATCCAGGTTGGTAGCCAGTGTTTTTAACGCTGGGAGAGGGTTGTTTTCCTCATGGATCGTAATATATCCCCTGGTCTGACATGCTGCATTTACTCTGAATGGACACAGGAAGAAAGCAGCAGTTTTTTCTCTTCATGCCAAATGTTAGTTGACTTGCATGAACTGTTTTTAAAGGATAGGCTTGCAGACTTCCACATTCCGGAAAAGAGGAAAGTATGTACAGTGGAATTCCGAATCCTAGTGGAGAAATACCAAGGATAAGTGATAGAATCTTATCCAAACATTCTTCATTTTGACTTTTCATAGAACTGCAGTGAAACACATAACAGATAGACATATACAGAAATGTTTTTATTTGATTTTTTATATTGATTTGTATGTATTATATTTTTAATATCTTTATATTTATTTAATATGTATAATGTTAATGCAGTTTTTTTTAGATATTACTGTATATGTGAAGTTTCACACATCTAAAGAACAACTTGATTTCTAGATGAGCAACACTAAAAGTATGTTGCAGTATAAGTTTAGATTTGTATAATTTGTATATATTTGTATTTGTGTACTGTATGTATTTTTTATGAAATTTATATTTAATTTTATATATGTGTATATAGATTTTTATAATGTTAATAATGCCATTTTTTATTCTATTTGTTAAAGTAATGAAACTATTTTAACTTTCACAAGCCTAAAGTACACAAATTAATTTCTAGATGAACAACACTGAAAGTAATACATTGCAGTTCATTATATATAATCATCATATAATGTATTGTTATATTTTTAAATATACATTTTATGTACAGTATTTATATTAATTTGTGTATATATTTTTTGCGGGGGTGGGGAGTATAATAATACTATTTTAAGTTTCACAAAAGATGGACAACAAAAAAGTACTTACTAAAATGAATTTGCTGCTGTTCATTAACTGAGCCACATGTTGATTCTGATTCAGTTCATTCAGTGAAGGATCTAGACCTGTGAAAGCTGAGCTTGTGAGTCATTTTGAATGATTAATTAAAAGTGTAATTTGCTAATGACTCAAACAATATTGGTTGCGCTGCATGTTTTGACTGATAGAGACCTATGATTCTTTGCAGTTATTTTGAAAGGTTTTTCATTGTTGAATAGACTTGCACGCTATGGGATGACTGAACTGGGATTACTCAAACTGAATCAAGTTTCATGCAATGCAGAAGGAAAGCACAAGTGTGCCACAGCTCTGTAATTAAAACACATGTGTTGTGTTGTAATGCTGATGTCTCTTTATAGTCCGAACATGTTGCTCTGTATGTAACGTGATCTGCAGCGTCTGGATTCTCTGATCGCTCTAAGCTTGTGAGGATATCTCACATTCACATGCACAAAGCAATGCATTGTTCATTGGTCAGTGGTGACTCAAAGAACATCTCTAAGTCTGTGTAATAATGTGCCTTCAGGAACTCAGAGAAGGCTGATAAAAGCATGGCATAAGATAGTGACATAGATCATGTGTTTGTACTGTATTCGCTATATAATATATATTATTATTATTATTTGAATTTATAAATAAAAATGTTAAAACTAGAAAACATTTTATAAATTTTTAAAGATTCATATTTTGAGCCTCATTCATTTAATGTTAGCGTTAAGTTAAAGTTAAGTAGAATAACTTATTAAAAATGTATTTAATTGCAATTTTCTTTCAGAGCATATTAAAGTACATACTGGAAATAATCCTAAATATATTAATATTTAAAATGACTATAATATAACAAATATTAAATATTAATTTAACATTTGTAAATATATTATTTTAATTTATATATATATTTTTTAAAGTAGAATATTAAAACGAGAAAAGAGTACAAATTTTTGTATTTTAAATTATTATTTTATATAAATGTTTACTTTAGAGAGTTGCGTTTCTTTATTTAGGATGGCATATCAGCATGTTTTTAAGAACTAATATATATATATATATATATATATATATATATATATATATATATATATATATATATATATATATATATATATATATATATATATATATATATATATATATATATATATATATATTAAAATAAAATATATATGTATTAATTTAACTGATATCCGATGAATCAGAACACAAGAGACTGCCAAAAATAATGTCACAGCCCATCTGAAAATTACAAATCAACCCTTTTTAAGACATTTTTTGTATATTAATTTCTGACTTTCAGTAGTAAAATATGTTGAAGTTTAAAAGAAAGTCAAAAAATGCTTAATGTATAATTGCGTTCTGTACTTATGCTCATTGTGAGTTCATACCTTACTTTTTCTAACCCAGGCCATCTGGAGATGATAAAGATATGATCTGCGGTAAAAGCATTTGTGTGGACGCTGACATGTGCACGGCTGTTGATGCCTGCCAGACAGATTATTTGTGCTGCTTTATAACACCTATTCAGGTGTGTTTTACACCTGTGTCCCTTTGATCCAACACTTCTGTGAGTGATAAAAGAGCTTATCAGACTGTATGAGTCTAATGCTCACATCAAGTCAACAGCCAAAAGTTGGTGTGTCGTTTATTGTCATTGGTGTGTCTCAATTAGCAGTAAAAGTAAATCTACTACACTTGCTGAATATGAATAAACATAAGCATAATACACACTGTGTACTTTGTCAAGTCCACATAATTATCTGTTTGGAGATGACCTTTACCTCAACTCTGGCTGATTTTCATCAATTATGAGATAAAAAATCACAATTGTGAGAGATTTTATAATTTACTGTCGTATTATAATTTACCGTTATTATACTATTATTATTTTATTATCAAAAAGAGTTTCAGAGTATATTTCTTTGGGTCTATTGAGTTCTTTCTTTCTTTCTTTCTTTCTTTCTTTCTTTCTTTCTTTCTTTCTTTCTTTCTTTCTTTCTTTCTTTCTATTTTATAAAACAGACTTTCAGATTTTTTCTTAGAATCTGTTGATTTTTTTTTATTTTAATTTTAATTTTAAATAGGCATCCAGACCTTTTTTCTTGTTGGCTTTTATTGGTTCTTGTTGGGTTTAAATTAAATTAAATTAAATTAAATTAAATTAAATTAAATTAAATTAAATTAAATTAAATTAAATTAAATTTTTTGTTTAATCTGAGTTTTTATTCTTGTTGCTTCTGTTGGATCTTTTATTTAATTTTTTTTCTTACTCATGATGTTTGTTTTTGAGGCTCACACTATTTTTGGACTATTTTTTTTTACATCTATTTAAATAAACCTGAACATGTTAAGATTAATTTTTACATTTGCCTTATCAAGGCCTTATCAAAGCTAAGCTACCCATTTAGGCTGATACCGACCCTGCTATCGTTTCATGTAAGATCTGTAGGATATTTATTGTGTGATGAAGGTCGGATCTGCTGACAAGCGCTATCAGCGTTGGCTGTTATCAGTTCAGAATCACTGAATGTCACCTTCAGCTCCGACGCTCGTGTCTTTGGGCCAAACACGTGACTGATTTCAGAGCGGGACTTTCATTTCCCTCAGCTGATGGTCATTGAGCTAGAACAGATGAGGCTTTTGGTTTTGTATGGACACTACGACTAAGACAGACGGCTGATATAATAGAATCTGTCAAGTATAAGAGGCCTGTATATCCATCACTAGGACCAAGACCACAAATGCTCAATATCGGACCATTCAAACAGCTTATTAAGTTTCCAAGTAGCAATAATAATAATGTTAAATGCAGATCTGCTTTGCTAATTTCAGTTAACAAGCGGCACGTGCATGCTTTTTTCTGTGTTTTCATTGGTCTGAGAGGCCCATGGCATGTTTTCCATAGTTTCTGTTCCTTCTCAGATGTACGGTGGTGTTTATCTGATGTGACTTCAAAGTTCTCCAGCAATGAAACATAATAAACTGAGCTTCATTACAGCTTTTTATGCTGCCACAGACAGTCAAAACATCTGAGGAGAGATGTCTTTCTCATGTTTTTTCTTGAGATTTTTTGACACGACACTGCACTGGTACTTTTCGGTCCTTCCTAATATGCAGTAGATTTTTGAGCTCATGTGATTTCATTTAATATACTGAATAAAATGTTATATCACTACTCAGTGGATGTTTTCATTAATTGAGCAGATGTTGCCAATGTATTTTCTATTTAACGGTGAAGTGTAGAGTTTTTGAACCCCTGGCACAATATACAGATTTTCTTTTACAGAGTGGCTATTTGCACTTAGTCTTGTTGGCAAAGGCTATTTACAGTAACTCCACCCACTAAGTGTGATTGAGTTAGTCAACACTAAAAAAAGACACAAATTCAGCATCAGTTTCACTAGTGTAGATTGTAAGGTGCGTGCTTTTTGACGCGATCGACCCGATTTCAAACCCGCCTTTTGCCAAACTTTTTTTCTCCCTTTTGAAATCTCATATCGCATCAGAAAGGCATTTATTTTCAATGAAAATTAAGGAAATAATCAAAGTTGAAAATAAAGTATCGGGTAGGGTTAGGGTAGGTGTAGGGAGGGCTTTATTGTCCCAATAAGGTGGCATCCATTTAATAATTTGAATTAAAACTATAATTTACACTCAATACATTATTATTGCTACTGTTTTATAATGCACTACAATATTGAGGTGCGGATAATTGCCACTATTTGCAATAAGTAGTATAAATAGCAGAAAATCTTGCTATTTTAACATAGTGTAAATATAATCTATAGCTATTTGCACTTAGTGTAAATAGCATCTAATTGCTCTTTTCAGGCAATTGTGTAAACATTCAAGTTGTACGTCTTAGCATTTAGAGCGCAACAGGTACTGCATAACAGGAATGATCCATGAATTATGTCTGTTAACCAGAAGCATTAACAGTCAGGCTTTAACAAGCTGTGGCGAACCTCACTGCTGTTCCGTCCAAAGCAGTTACAACAGTAACAGGCTAAAAACAGCATCCTGTGTGATTTAACAATCACAGCTACTGTGTGTGTGTGTGTGTGTGTGTCTGCCTGCCAGGCAGTAGCTGATGACGCTAAGGTGAGGAGTGACTGAGAAGCAGGCGGTGAAAGCTGATGATTGTATGTTTTTGTTGTGTGATCAGTGAAAGAGATCAGGCAGAAGTCGCTCATTGCTCCTCTATACTGCAGTCTGATCACACAATCAACAAGACATACCTGTGAGAATGAACTCAACGTCATTATTACATCATAATGGAAACAGAATGCGTCTCATGTTGTCCATCAGTATAGATGAACAGGTGTTTAATTCCAAGCTGATTAGTTGTTTCACTTTGTCAGCGCTGATTTGAGATGCTTTTGATCTGTCAGTTCACACTGGGAACACTCACAGTGAATTAATTTGGAAATTTCTGATGTCAGTGTTTGCATAATGCATGCATAGGAACCAGTAAAGCTTTTTCAAGCTTTTTTCTTCTTAAGACAATAGTACATTAGTCACTGGCCACAAGGTGGAGGCATGGTTAAAACAAAGTACAATTACAATTGTAATGGTCAAGATTCAGAGGCAGTGTGAATGATTCCATTGAACTGATTGCATTCCATTGGATTGGGTGGAATGACAAATTATATATCATGGTACACACACTAATACATCTACTAATAAATATACAAATACATATTCATATATTTTAGTATATATATATATATATATATACTAAAATATATGAATATGTATTTGTATATTTATTATTATTAAAATATAATGATATATAATAACACAGTATTATTTAATTAATATACTATGTAATTAATTGGCATATAATTAATTGGCATAATTATTGTAATATAATACATAATTATTAAATATGATACAATTAACAATTATTTTAATAATAATAATATAATTCTAATTTTAGATGATCATTATTCAAGTATTTAGATAATCATTATAATCAAGTATTTAATATATTATTTATTTAATTGATTTTATTATTTGATGTCAATTTAATAATAATAATAATAATAATATTGTTGTTGTCTTATTATTATTATTATTATTATTATTATTAAATGTATTATATATATTATTATAACATTATTCATTGTTAATTAACATATCAGTATTATTATTATTGTTAAAATAATTATATAATCTATCTATCTATCTATCTATCTATCTATCTATCTATCTATCTATCTATCTATCTATCTATCTATCTATCTATCTATCTATCTATCTATCTATCTATCTATCTATCTATCTATCTATCTATCTATCTATCTATCTATCTATCTATCTATCTATCTATCTATCTTTCGGTTTATCTATCTGTCGTTCTATCGTTCTAGCTATCGTTCTGTCTATCTATCCTTCTATCTATCTATCTATTGTTCTATCGTTCTATCTATCGTTCTCTGGTTCTATCTATCTATGTTGCAGCAACACTTAGTTACTGACGTATGTAGTCATGATATTGGAGAAACTCCTCTTGAAATCTGAATCCGAGTGTTCACAGTGCATGTGAATGTGCGGCTGGGTCAGCTGAGTGCTAGTGTTTGGTTGTTTGTGCTGCAGTGTGTTGGCGTCCCTCAGGAGCCGCTGTCAGTAGTGGCGTGCGCTTCGCCCACAGCACCTCCTGTACAGTTACGAGAGCAGGAGGAGCGCCAGAGCTTACTATAGCTAGCTGCAGCTGGCTGTTTTGTTGTCAAGCTGCAATGTTTCCTGTGGGTGAGGACAGTGTGTTTCCTGTGCTCTGTGCGTGTGTATTTTCCCATCATGCTCACTGTCAGCACCCAGGTTCACATCCGGCCCATTTACAGCTGACCAGCACTGGGAAAAGTCTGTTCTGAGAGACTGTTTCTATTTATACCCTCCTTCCCAGGACTTTGTTAAATTCAAGTCCTGTCAGACATGCGGACACATTTTGTAGTGAACTTAAAGATGACTTGTGATTTGTGTGCCACTAGAGGCACCAAACGAAATTGCAATCTATTTGTTCTAGCAAATATAACAATAATGGCCCAATCAGTGATGTGAGTTAAGGTATGACTACTAATAAAATACAGAACAAGAGGAGTGAAATGTCACATTTTTGAAATTCTGTTTGGTGCTGCATAAATTACATCCTTCCCCTTTAAAGGAATAGTTCACCCGAAATAATAATTCTATCATTATTCACATTTTACACTTATGTAATGCCTACTTTAAGAATGTGCTTTGCTTTTGTTTTGTTTTGACAAAAAAAAGACCATTTGACTTGAAATATCAACTTTCTTTCTTTCTTTCTTTCTTTCTTTCTCTTTCTTTCTTTCTTTCTTTCTTTCTTTCTTTCTTTCTTTCTTTCTTTCTTTCTTTCTTTCTTTCTTTCTTTCTTTCTCAGTTCTGATTATGAACTAATCATAAGCTACTTCGTAAACAAATTTTATTAATATATTTATGTCAACATGCAGCAAAACACTTACTGTAGTAACTGATGTATATACTTTCACTCACAATGATTTTTTAAAATTTTATTTTAACATTTGAAGTGTTAAAAGAGAAAACAAATAGCATGCTATGTAAACTTCGTCCATTGGGTGTGCATTGTTTTTGTTCTTTTGTAAGTAGTTGTAAAAAGAAGAGAGAGAGTGAGTGTGTGTGCGTATGTAAAATTATATTTCCTACATTAAAAATGTAGGCATCATATAATGAAAAAAAAAGTACTATGCTAGCTTTGTCCAAGGGACAGACCGAAAGTCGATATTAACTGATAATCTCCCCCCTCGGCACAGCTCAGATTAAAACATGGTGCATTGATGTGTCAAACCAGGTTTGATGCCATTTGCCTGCAAATTCCACTGGTTCATATGTCTGTGGTGGCCAGTTTGAATATGTGGAATGGAGAATGAGATGAAACTGTTGCAGCAGAGGGGAAAATCTACAATGAATAATAACCTTTAGTTTGTGAACATTTGAGGGATTTTTGACAGGCAAACCATAATCAAACCAGTTTGTGGATGTTGCTTGAAAGCTTTAGCAGTTAAAAAAAACACATCCAAACTTTGTACAATAACAATATGTTAGCTTGACAAATCCAACATACATACTCGGTGTGTGTGTGTGTGTGTGTGCGCGCACAAATTTGACTCGTTGAGGCAGGTGCTTGATGTTCTCTCCCCGGGGCATCATGTCACACAGCTTTCGCCAAATGAAAACATGGTCACCGCTCAAGGGGACAGTAAATCTACCTCCTTTAATGGAGGACGTGTTTACAGAATGTCCTGTGACAAGTCTGCCCACAGACGTGTTATTTAATACCTGTCAGTGCATAGAAAAGAACGGCCTGTCCCTTATATCCCACCTCTATCTGTCTTTCTGCCTCTAGATGCTATGCATTCACTTTATTTTAGGCCTGAACTGAGCAGGAGGTGATGTTGAGGTGGTCAGGGCATTCATTAAAGAGGTCCCCTGCTGCTGGTTACGGGGTTGTGACCTGTCTGGCCTTTATATTTCGCATCTCTCGCCCCTGACACATTTACTCCGTGCTAATTCTGCTGATGGCAGTGGAGGCGCATGCAGGGAGGTTTGAAGAGCTCATGCATGCAGGTCCGAGCTCTGTGCTCACTCTGCTCAAACTTAACTGTCTCCCACCAGCCAGCCTTTTCCCATTTTGTGTCCTGGGTACAGATTTATTGACGTACCTCCCTGGTAACCATGGGAAACTGTGTTAAGTGGGTTGTGTTGAAAGACGTAGGCTTGTCTACTGTACATCAGCGCTTACATACTGGAAAATACTGTCCTGTCCTTACCACTAAGGGTGCACTAATACAGGTGCCAAGTAGAGTAAAGCAGAACAGATTATTTATTTTTAAGTATTTATTTAAGAAATAATATATTTTAATTTTTATTATTTTTGCACGCATGCATATAAACATTCTTTTAAAAATACAGTGCTTCATTTCATTGCTTAACAACATTTTCATACTTATTTTTATTTACTCATTGTATTTTGTTATGATGATAATATTATATAAAATTATATGTATATTATTTTACATTAATATACATAAAATAATATAATTAATATATAAATTAATGTATAATAATTAATCATGTATATTTTACAGATTTTATAACTATATAAATAATATACAGTATAAATTAAAGAACACACACAAACACTATATAAATATATTCTTTATATTCATAATTTATTCTATTTTATTACTAAACACAATATCATAATTTTTTTACTAAACGGCAATTTATTGATATCACATGTTAAAATGTTAACAGCCTTAAAGTGCATTTTATAAAATCTTTTTCAACAAATTTGGGGAAATTAAAATGTAGGAGTTTTTAATTAATTATTTAGTTTTCTTATTTAAACTTTTTTATTTTTTGATTGAAAGCGTCCTTTATATTTAATGGTGCTTGTTAATACGTAGCTGCACATTTAATTTTCCTTCTTGTTGCATGGATTTCTGCACTGATTTTGGGGGGAAATCTGCAGAATGAATTTAATGTTAAATGGAGATGAGAGTACCTCACTTTCGTTCATTGGTGTTGTGACCAGCAGTTAATTATGTTTTACACACCTCAGCTTTTGACCTTCTAGAGTCAAACAAACTCATTAGTTACTGTTGTGAAGAACTTGTAAATAAGGCCTCCTATTCTAATAATGTCATGTCAGAGCCAGAGGGGGTTTGGCGGTCCGGTCAGACAGCGTGGAAACTTCTGTCAATGATCAACATGAATGTTAAGAGTCTTCTCTTTAACTGTAGCTCTGTGCGAGGGACCGGTTAAACTTTGACCTCTGAAAAAGCGTGAAGGAAAAAAAAACAATGTTGGGCTCCTAGTACGCCACATGCCGTCCAATGGTCGCATCCCCCCGGGAGAATCTCGCTGAAAAGTGTGTGTGAGTATGCATGTGTTTCCTTTCCATGGCTAACAATGCAGCTCAGGAAATATGTCAGAACAAAGGCCAGACATCCAGGCTCTTGTTCTCAGTGTGCACTGCTGAGGCGGGCTGGGATGCACATATATGCAGGACCGTGACTGTAAATGCACTAATTTAGTTCTTCTGTATGATAAAAGCGAGGTTGGACTTGTTGAGGTTCTTCTTTGACTGATGGGATAATTGTCACAGAAGGCCGTGTGATGTCCCTCTGGATGGTGAGTTGCTTGTTGACCTCTCTAACTTTCTGCATAGGTGGCATGGAGCATTGCAGATGTAAGACTAGTGAAAAATTATGTCTGAATGTGGAAAAAATTTACTTGAGGTTATCATACATAATATACGGGAAACTGTAAGGAAAATCTGTATTTTTTGTTCTTTTTCTTTTTTTTAGGATTTTTTTTTTTTTTAAACCTGGAAATACAATTTTGGGGCTTGACAAAATGAAGACAATAAATATTTTATATTCTATACCATATTTTATGTGTCTAGGTCACGTATCTAAAAATGATCATGTAAAACTTTTTGTGTAGATTGAGATGTTCTTGGAGACTGGAATAATAGCGGCTAAAAATTTTGATTAAATGAAATTAAAAATATATTTATAGTAAAATATACTGAAACAGAACACAGTATTCCTGTTTTCACTGTAATTTTGATCAAATAAATGTAGCTTTTTTTTTTACTTGTTAAAATTATTTGAAAATCTTACCAACCCCAAACTTTTGAATGGTTGTGTACATTTTATAAAGATATTTTTGTATAATTTTTAATGACAATTTCTGTATTAAATTAAAAATAGTATTCTCACAGGGTTATATAGGGCTAATTATCAGATTTGTATTCATTACTTGCCTAGTCATGATAATGAATAAAGTCTTAAATCATGGAAAAGTTCTAGAGTGAAGATATATTTTAAAGAGTTTAGTTATGTACAATAAAACTTGCAAAATGGTAAACATTGATTTGTGAGTGAATGAAGGTGGTTTTACAAGATTGATTTACAAAATGGTCATTATTAGCATATTAATCTGAATCAGATATATTTTAAAAATCCATGTGGTGATTCAATGAGTATAGAAAATAATGTATTTTTACTAGTGGTCTCAGATTTGGACCCCTCTATAGTATAGTAGATAATAGTAGAGAATGGGTTTATTATGGCTAATTAGTAGAAATCAATGTTGTATTTTGGTTTTATATATATGTATGTTCTTTCAGTATGACATCATGACTGTGATAATACACAGTGCATATTTCAATCACAGCCCCTCAGGTTGTGTTTTTCAGCTCTTATCTTATCGGTCTCTGAATCTGGGTAAAGGACAAACAAGATATAAAGTGTAACCGACACACTCCAAGTCCAGACTTGTCAGTGAGGTGTGTTACGAGACAGGGCTTCAGTGAACTACAAACCAGGGACGATGTTCCTGTTTACTAAACCGACCAATCCAGCGCTTCTTACAGATTGCAGCAGTCTGAAATCTTTGTTTACATCTTTTTTGGCGGAGGTGATGAGCCTTTCACAGTTTTCCTGTGTTGTCCAAATACTTTTGTTTGCGGATGAACGTCAGACTTTGCAAGCTCAAGGTTGACAAGTTACTCAAAATTGAATTCTGGCTGCTTCAAAGTGGGACAGGATTGTTCAGTGCAACTCAGTTTAATTTATGATGTCTCTAGGATAAAATGAGTTTTGGATCCCTTGTAAACTACAGTTTGGTTTCTTTGTTGATTATGGAACGTAAGTACCTGCTTACTTGGAAATTACACTGTAACAAACAATGTTATTGATAAGCTAAAATTCGTAAAATACTTTTAAATGGTATCACCCAAAAAATACAAAATTTGTTCACCCTCAAGCCAAGTTGTTAGATGTGTTTGTTTCTTCATCAGAACAGATGTGGAGAAAGTCCAAACAGCTGATAAAAACATCACAGTAATGCACAAGTGATCCCCACACCACTCCAGTCCATCGATTAATGTCTTGTGAAGGTGAAAAGCTGAATGTTTGTAAGAAACAAATCCATCATTAAGATGTTTTAACTTTAAAACGTCGCTTCTGTCAATATATTGAGTTCATAATCTGTAATAATGCTTTCTGCTTCATGAAAAAGTTCATCCTCTGTTGTCCTCTTACATCAAAATCCACCCTGTTTTTACTTGTAAACAGTGCTTGATTTGTGCATATTTCTCTCCTGATTCAGATGACTTTTTCACTGGAGAAAGCAATATTATGGATTATTTTAGCTCCTATTTTAGCTGGAAGTGACATTTGAAGTAAAGAAAAAAAAAACATCTTAAAGATGGATTTGTTTATTACAAACACACAGTTTTTGGATTACTTGCGTTACTTGTAGATTTTTACTGTCCCCTGGTTTTTACTCTTATTCTTATGGCACCCATTCACTGCAGAGGATCAGTTGGTAAGCAAGTGATGTACTAATAAGTTACTCTGATGAAAGAAAATCTGTTCTGATGAAAAAACAAACTCCTCTACTTCTTGGATGGCCTGAGGGTGAGTACCTTTTCAGCAACTTTATTTTTTATTTTTGGGTGAACTATACCTTTAAGAGGTAAATAATTCCCATGTCAGATAATTGGCTTTAAAATCAAACATAATGAAGATGAATGAGCTTTGTAGATTCTTGCATTAAGTGCTAAATTCTCTTTACTTATGCATTCATGTTTGATTATTACTGTATTTTGGTGGATAATTACACACTGTAAAAAATTTCAAAGCGGTTTCAACGAATTATTATTTAGTAACTAATTCCACAGAAATTTTACATTCAGTGAATTTCTGAATTCAAAGTGTTGCCTGAATTGTTATTTTTTTTAGTTGGCTCAGCCTTTAATGAAGTTTTATAGTGCACGTGCACGTGCACGTGTTTTTATTAGTTTAGTCAACATTAGCATAACTAATTGTTGACTGGATTTGAAAATAACCATTAATTCAATGTTTTTCAAATATATTTGTGTAGACTTAATATAAGATGTCCTTTCAACTAAGGTCAAGCAATAAAATTAGCTCAATTTAAATATTTTTGCCCTTCCAACATTTTAATTAGATTTTTTTACAGTGTAGGTTAGTCCTACAAATTGGTGTTTTACCAATTCTATACATTGTAATTGCTGCTCAGTTTGAAGGACATATGAAATCCTATTACATTAGGGGGAAGGAACTTAAAACAGCGGTTCTGTCATTAGCACTCTTCCCCACATTGTCTACTTTGTCCATTAACATCATTTGCTGCCAGTCATGTTGGTCCGAGGAAATATGCTGCCTATGTACAAGAGTTCACCAGCAAAGGTTAGAAGCACAGACCATAACAAAGAGTCAGATGACAGATCCATGAAAAGCCGGAGGGCTTTGACGGTGCTGTGCACTGCTTCGGCACAACTGTTTTGATGGCTTTGTGTTGTGAATGTCTCGAATTCCTGGTCACAGTGCCTGCAGGTCATTCAGAGAGTCTATTTAACCCTCAGGATGGTCTTTATGTGCACTTCACACTATAGGAGCCCACAAGTGAAGCGTGTCTGCACAAGTGAGGCATGTCTCCAGGTCGGGTCCCGCTGGAGGTTCTGCCTCTTAGTGACGGGTTTATGGACACAGACTGTGGATTAAAATAACAGCCTCTTTCACACAGTCACTGGACAGTCTTGCTGAGCAACTGCCCAAAACAGTGACCTTTCAAATTGCTCGTACGGCTTCAGTTTCCTCTATTGCGAGCTTTTAGTGAGAATTGGTATTTTTGGGTCATTGCCGAAATGCTCTTTTTTTTGTGACTGGATCTATATTTTTTTATTGGATCTAAGTTATGCAAAGACACACAAAAAATGCTGAATGATGAACATGTTAAAATGTCTTGGTGGTGTAACTGACTGGAGACAAAAAAAAGAAGCTGCATTAAAAGGTAAAAAATTTATTTGGAGAGGCAAAAACAAAGTTGTTGGTGGATGCGATGTAACAAAATTCAGGAAGTCATGGGACAAGCAAACTGTGATCCTGTTAAATGCTCTTATTTAGTTTTATTTATTTATTTAAAATTATTATAATAATATTTTGTATTTGTATTTTGTACTATATATACAGTATATATATATTTTTTATCTATTTACCTATCTATTACCTATATATAATGTTTTGTATTTAATTTAATTAAATTTTTATATTTTATTTTATATTTTATTTCAAATATGATTTTCATGACATGGCAAGGTTTAAAAATGGTTTAAACTTTTTTTTAAATATTTTTACTTTTTTTTACATTTTGAAACTTTTAAGAGGACATTATTTGTATTTTTGTAATAAAATGATTAAACCACTATTTTCATAAAGTGTGATTTCTTTTTTTTTTTTTGCCGAAGAGGGTATTTTTTCCGCTCTTTTTTTTTTTTTGTTTTTTTGTTTTTGTTTTTTTTTTGGCGCTGTCAAACGATTAATCGTGATTAATCACATTCAAAATAAGTTTTTGTTTACATAATATATATGTGTGTGTACTGTAAATATTTGTATATATAAATACACACACATGCATGTATATATTTAAGAAAAATATACTGTTTATATTAAATATATTTGTGAATAATATAAATGATATAAATATACATATATCCATGTAAATACATGTAAATATTTTCAGAATATATGCATGTGTGTGTATTTTTATATACATAATAAATACACACAGTATGCACACATATATTATGTAAACACAAACTTTTATTTTGGATGCAATTAATTGCGATTAATCGTTTGTTATTATTATTATTATTATTATTATTACCAACATGAATACAGATTATATCTTACACATCCTTATCTGTCACTGAGCCTTTTATTTGTTTCAGAATATGGTTGATTCATTCATACAGTGAGTATTATTATTAGTATTATTTTCAGACAGTAGATCTTTATCTTCTTCACTGTCTTCTATTGAATGCACACATAGACACAGTATTCCTTCTCATACAATAACATTGATGATATTTGTGTGAGTGATTCAAAGTCATCCATGGAGGTTACGGTGGGACGAGCTCTTCCCTCCCTCTCTCGCTGTAATGCTGCAGTCACGGGCCAAAACTCTCAGCCTCTGGCAGTGCGGCACGCTGCTATGTTCCAGCTAGGAGAGTAATGGGATTAGCTATCTCTTACATAAAATGCTCCCCTGGCTGCCGTACTTGCTCCTCGGCTATTCATCAATGTGGAGAGACACAGCAGTTATGAATACAGTGGAACCAGAATGCACTAGAGAACAAACGCACATCTCACAGCAGTGCAGGAAATGTTTCACAGCATTACTTCAAACATTCTGCTTAGAGTTCATTGTAATTTTACTCTGTATCTATTTTTGTCTTTTGTATGTGTGATATTTTTGAAGACATTTAAATTCTGATGTAAATTTGATTTACAATGCAAACTTTTGTTGTAGAAACAAATTTCAGTTAGAAATTGCTAGTAAATGTTACAAAAATTCAATTAAATTGAATTAGAACATCTGAAATAGTCTTTTCTTGTAAAACATACTCCAATAATCTTTGGTTTATTTACAATTTCAAAAAAATAACTTTTTACTGTGAACACTAAGCATTATTCAAAGTCGATATTTATATCTGTTAATTATATTTGCGTATTGAATAGTTTTTTTTCCCTATACCGCTGTTTATGTACTGAATTGGATGAATGTATATTACAATTCTGTACGATACAGATAAACATTTTGAAAATTTGAACAATAAACAAGTTTTGAACAATTTAGACAAAACTATTTGTTTTGTTTAAAAACAAATCATAAAAATATAAAGTACCGAAAATAGAAAAAGATGAATTTAGACATCACAACATTATAATTGAAAGATGTATCAAATGCCATTTCCGCAATGGGATACAAAAAATTGAAAGTTATTCAATAAAATATGAAAATGAAATAAAAATGAAAGTTATATAATCTCAGAATTGCAAGAAATAAACTCTGAGAGAGTGGAAAAGAATCGTACAAAAATAATTTCTGAGTTGCAATTCTGTTCTTTTGATTCTGCCATACAATAAAAAAAGAAGGTAATTGGAACTCTTTATCTCACAATTCTGACTTTCTTTTTTTTTTTTGTCGCAATTGCGAGTTTTAATCCCACAATTCAGATTTTCTTCTCAGAATTGCAAGAAAACAATTCCTAATTGTGAGGTGAAAAAGTCACAATTATTAAACATAAATGTAAAAAAAGTGCTAGATGGCAGCAAAAATGATCGATATTTAAAAATAGGCAGAAATAAGTGTTCCCAATTAAATTTCCATTATTGACCTGTATGATTAATATTGGCTGATAACCATTGTGGTAATGATATATTTTGCTTCTCTGTGTTAAAACAACAAAAATGCAGCTAATAGCCAAAGTCTTTTACTAATTTATTTAATTATGTTTGTTATGTAAAATAGCTCAGTTACATCATTGTGCATGATTGTTAAAAGTTTGGTCTGTTTGCATCTAAACACAATATTGTACACAAGCATCTTCTGACACCTCACAGATTCCCACGAGGAACAGCCAGACCTCTCTTAACAATAGACTGTGTTTAAATGAGGGATGAGAGCAGTTTACTGCCGGAGACCTTTTAGGGCTTTTCATTGCTTCATTCTCTTTTTCTTAACGGAGAGGATGTGCAAGCACAGCCTTCATTAAATGCGTAGATGATTACATGGCAGTCTGGGGGTCGATTTGTTGTGACCCCGTTATGCCCCTCTTGTTCAAGCATTGTCACTGTGTGGAAATCCTCAGGAGATGATTATAAACACCCTCCATTAGAAATAAAGACCAGGATGTCTGTCAATCTAGGTCATTATTACATGCTTTATTATTATAATAGTATTATATAATTGTATTTTTTTTTTTAATTAATTTAAAAAAAGTATTAATTACTAATTAATTTGTTTTGCTGATTTTTTTATCATACTATATTTATTAGAATGTTATTTTAAAATTAAATTTTTTATTTAATTTAATTTAGTTTTAATTTGTATTTTATTTTATTTTAGACAGCGTCTTTATTTACGTCGTCATAAACGTCAGTTAGTACGTGCACTAGATGTCTTTTTAAGACAAATTTTAGAGTCTTTTTAACTGATCCATTAAGAAAATAATTCTTTTGGGGATCATTCTGCACCGGTTTGATTCCATTTACTCTTAATAATGCAAAAACGCTGCCTGGCGTAACTGAAGGTTCCTTAGTGAGGAAGAGTCTCTGTTAGGCTGTATATGCTTGAGTTCCCACACTCTCTCTGATTAGCTTCCATTCAATAGCGGGTTTAAATAAGCAGTGTTCAGGTGGAGGAAGAGACCCCATGAGTCATCTCAGTGCTTTGATAAGACACTGCTACCAAATATCCTGAGCGAATAGAGTTCAAGAGGATATTCTTCCTCGTTTTCCTCCTCTTTTGCCTTTTCTTTCCCTCCCTTTCCCCTCCTTTGTGCGGGTTCTTAAAGGCCCACACAGAAATGTTCAATTTCGAGACAAAAGGAGTCCAATTAAAGCTTTATTGTGTGGCCGGTGCGGCCCAGGATACTTCGGATAATCCTGCTCCCCTCCTCCTATTTTCTTTTCTCCCTCTGCTTCAGTCAGAGAGTTTTTTTTTTTGTTTTACTTTTGAATAAATGTTGTGTAAAATGAGTGATAATCTCATAAACTATATTATGAATATTATATAACAGTACGTATATTACAATATTTTTCAATCTGTTGATAATAATCAGCATGTATCTCAGTATTGATTTATTTGCTTTATATTATTTATTAATATTTCAAATGAGCTAATTTTTAATTGTTTTAGTAATTTTATGCTAAATTTCCATTTAGCTTTTTAAATTTCAGTTTCAGAAAATGTAGTACTGTAAACTTTAATCTTAATTTTATTTTAATAAATTGCAAGCAGAACTTGTTCATTTAATTTTTTTGTAATATGTGTATTCTATTTCAGCTTTATTTCAATGAACTGATTAAAAAAATAGTTAACAGTAGCAACACTATCGAAATGGCCTTGAAACAAAGATTTTTATTTCAATCAGAGGAAACATTTCAGTCAAACAACAATTGAATAGTGTAGATTGAAAGTACAGAAACAAATAATTGACATGTATTGTAATGTTGTTTTTTTATCTAGTCTATAAAATATTGAGAAATCAACAGTTTACTTACTAAAACAAGTAAAATAAAAATATTAATAGTATAATATCCACATACTCATGCATATGTCCCTGTGCTTAATGTCTTGTATTTTATGCATTGATGCTTTTCACATCAGCTCTTCTTAGATGAAATCTGGAGTCTTTGAATGATAAATTTCTATTAATTAGTCAGATGCTAGCCATGTGTCTTCATTTGTAGACTGTTCAATCCTCTGAATGGCTTCAGGATCAATAGGAGGAGGTTAAAGAGTAATTATTTCATCAGTCACTGATGTGATGTTGAGGTTTGCATCTATTTGTAATATGTAAAAACTGGTTCAGAGTTGTATTAATGTGCAGTTAGTGATATTGCTTGGGTTTAATATTTTTCTCAGTAGTGTAATATACAGTAAACTGAGCTGAATATATGGAACAGTAGAAGCTGCTTATATAGGGTGTTTAAATCAGTCTCTTAGCACATCATATGATGTCATGGTGGTTTACCAGACCTCAACATTCCTGTTCTGACATTATGAGTTATGAGAGAGAGTTAAAATGCAAAAATGAATCTTTCATTTTGCTGTGTGCACAGAAAAATGAGTCTGTGGAAGTTATTCTGGAGGGAGTTATTCATTTTCAAGAGTGAATTGCCTATATGGGACTGAGTGTAACACTGGTTCGTGGTGCTGTATCTATAAAGAAAAAATCAGCTTTAGCACACACACATGAAAAATCTAATTTGATTAAGCACAGGCACTCTCACCGTTTTTTTTCCACAGCGTGCTGAGCAAGCTTAACGGATGGAAATTAAAGGCCTTTCACTTTCTTTACCTCATGTCTTTGTTGGTCAATTTCAATTAAACCAACAACTGGGTAAAATTGCATTGATTAATGATATTGTTGTGTTCAGTATCAGTAATTTTTGACATTTACCTTGAGATTTACCCTGGATTTTCATCATGAGATTAGGATTTCATTATGAAGTGGATTGACTTGATAAATGCAACAGCAGATGTGTGTTTGTGATTAGCATCAGGTAGATTAGACCTTTTACTCTCCTAAACAATGACCATGAAACAACGCAGACCAAGCTCTGTGTCTCTGCTGATTTCCCAGAAAAGCCCAGATTTCAAGGAACAAACACCCTTCTAGGTGTTTTTTCATATCAAACAGGAAGCTTCTCCAATCCCCACCCAGCTGTCTCCTGCCTTTTCATGTCCAAAACTCTCAGAGCTCTTCTACAGAAAGTGCAGATCACTCTTGCTCAGCGTGTGTTTGATGTCCTGAAGGCAAATGCACTTATCAGTGGAGATGGCGGCGTATCATTTGTCTGCCTGTAATAAAACATAACATAGCTGTCAAAATTGCAATTTTTCCAGTTTTTGGATGAAAGTTCCCTGGAAAACAGGACACGGCAGAGACCCACCCAGGCCGAGGTTATGTATCCACACGTTCACAGATATCCCTGATTTCATTTTTTTCCCTCACATCTCATTTCCCTCTCATAAAGCCAGCAGAGCCACATGCTCTGATTTTATGGCTTGTACATGCAGACACTGAGCGAAGGCTTGGCAGCTGATGGATATCTGTCCAGAGACTCCGCTGATGGACAATTGTTAAGCTACATTTTGTGAGGAACTAATTTAATATGGACATCTGCAGTGGGCGGCAGAGATGTTGAGATGGTGCACATTTTTAAGAGGTTATAGGGATCAGGACACAATGCTGGAAACCTGCTGAAAAATACAGATAAAACCAAGTTAGCTGATCTCCCAGCCGGGCCTAGGCTCAACTGTTTTGCCAGTGTTTGAGTTTTGGTTTACTTATCAGCTGGTCAGGCTGGGATAGGGTTAGCAAGTGAACAGACAAAATAAAGAACCTGTATAAGCCATTGAATACTTATCTTACTTTCAGTAACTTTATGTAGAATATATTGTTAAATATTACATATTAAAGTATCTCAAAGTATGCAGTATGGAAATTTTTTAAATGTTGCATTTATTTGATGAAAGATACAGTAAAAAAGTAATATTGTGAAATTATTTAAAATAACGGTTTTGTATTTTAAAATGTTTTAAACAAAAATGTATTCCTGTGATGCAAAGCTGAATTTTCAGCATCATTACTCCAGTCTTCAGTGTCACATGATCCTTCAGAAATCACTCTAATATGCTGATTTGGTACTCAAGGGACATTTTATATTATTATCCATGTTGAAAATAGATGTGCTGCTTCATATTTTTGTGGAAACCATGATAATTTTTCTTCAGGGTCTAGAACGAATAGAATGAATAGAACGTTTAAAAAAAAACAGTACGTATTTAAAATAGAAATCTTTTGTTACATTGTAAATGTCTTTACTGTTGTTTTTTAAAAATCAATTTAATGCATCTTTGCTGGAAAAAAAGTCTTACAGCACTGTAAAAAGCACTTTATTAATATGTACTGTATCAATATGACAATTTTATTTTTTTCTACGTTTTACCTGCATAATGAATTTTACATTTTCATATACTGTGAACCCAAATAGTGTGTGTATGTAAATCCACAAGTTCAAAGTGGTATTCAAATTTTTGTAGTATTTTTTTTGCGCATTAGTTACAAAATCCAGTTACTTGTGGATTATATTTTAAAAGTATATCATAAAGAGTATATATTTTTGTGTTTTATTGCATGCATTTGAGGGGGTTGTTCCTGTGTAAGCTACATATGTGAATGGGCACATGCATTTGTTGGAGCTTTCAGTTTCATGTCAGCAGTGTTTTTCGTGGCCTTGGTGAGCTTTGGTTTGTATTTCAAGGAAAGGGCCCTCATTCTGTTGTGTGACATCCTAAATCAACAGCATCACCCCATTGTGTACATTATGCATACAGCATTGTGAAGATGATATTGGCTGCTGTAGTCTGGCTCCGAACCAAACTCTATATCTCCCGCAGCCAGTCTGGTCCGAAACCATCACTGAATTAGTCACAGTCCACTCAGCATCCTATCCAAAAACTGTCCTCCCCCTCTTTGTCTATTTTTCCTAGTGTTTCCAAAAAAGAGATTCTATGAACTGAATGTCATATGAAGCCTATTTTCTCGTCTGTCTCGATAAAACAGGCACTCATGCAGAAGATTAAAGGTGTTTGATCGTAGGCACATGCCGTATCCACTTCCAGCTTTGTAATGTGATAGATGCATGCTGCGTTTAACTCAGAGGAAATTGATACAGTGGACTATAGCAGCTTCCTAACTGAACCTCATATGTGACTAATTTGGGATTTTTATAGTTGTGTGAAGTTCCTGAGCTAAAGACAGGGTACTGTAAGATAAAATAAAAAAGGTGTGTGTGTATGTATATACACTCACTGTCCACTTTATTAGGTACACCTTGCTAGTACCGGGTTGGACCCCCTTTTGCCTTCAGAACTGCCTTAATTCTTCGTGGCATAGATTCAACAAGGTGTTGGAAACATTCCTCAGAGATTTTGGTCCATATTGACATGATAGCATCACACAGTTGCTGCAGATTTGTTGGCTGCACATCTGGCACCAACAACCATTCCATGTTCAAAGTCACTTAAATCCCCTTTCTTCCCCATTCTGATGCTCGGTTTGAACTTCAGCAATTCATCTTCACCACATCTAGATGCCTAAATGCATTGAGTTGCTGCCATGTGATCGGCTGATTAGCAATTTGTGTTACCAAGCAATTGAACAGGTGTACCTAATAAAGTGGCCGGTGAGTGTGTGTGTGTGTGTGTATATATGTATGTATATGTGTGTGTATGTATGTATGTATGTATGTATATGTGTGTGTGTGTATATATATATGTATGTATATGACTATTGAAATTCTGACAAAAAAAAAAGAAGAGAATTGTGAGGTCATATATAGCGAGGGAAACTTTTTTTTTTTTCTTTTATTGTGAGTTTCTTTCTCAATTATGAGTGTATCTCTCACAATTCGGACATTGTTTCTCACTATTCTCAGAAAAAAAACACAAAAAAACGATGCAAACTCAGAAACTTCTCCAGGGCCCCAAAACCACCTCAGACCTTAGAGGGTTAACTTGCAATTTTGACTTGATGTGTTTTTATGGGATGGTGCAGTTGTCCTGTAAATTTGTCATTGGTCGCATTTGTCATGTGGTAACTGAGGTATTGTGGTATCAGCTGTTTCTCCTCTAATCTTCATCTGCTATAAAATCCTTGTCATTTAAACTGTTGCGTTGACATTTAGATTTAAGATTCTATATAAATTTTCTTTGTTTACTCCTGGCTAATATATATTTCATCCACTGCTCTGTTAGTTCAGATCACTCTCTCGACAAGCATGATGTATCCATCAGATGTGAATCTGTTGTGATTGTGAAATCCGTTATTCTTAATATTCCTAATGAGAACGTTTACTCAGACCAGCAGAAATGCCCTACAGGGTCAAGAGCAAGCCCATTTTGCAATTTGTTAGAGCTAGTCAATCTTAATTATGTTACTCATTCCTGTCCTAACAGGATCTCCCTGGGGTGCTGTACTTCATTTCATGTGCTCATTTTTACACGTCATTCTCCATTGTACCAGTGGATGTGATGTCATGGTATTTTAAATCAAAATTATGTGTCCACCAGGGCTGGTTGTAATATTCACAATATGTTTATATTTATAGTTATATTATTTCTATTTCTATTTTGCTTAAAGAAAATGAAGCCCATTTTTTAGAACTTTAAGATTTTCTTTGCAACTTTGGACATTTTCATGACTATTAAGCTCAAGCTATTCTATTCTATTCTATTCTATTCTATTCTATTCTATTCAACTGTGTTCCTTAGTAATTCCAATGGAAAATGTTGTTATGAGATGCAGTTTTTTTTAGTAGGCAGTTTCGGTGTTTGATTTCATATTGTTTGCGAATCTTTAGTGAATTATTCAATGTTTCATATGCATGACAGATTTACATTCTCAGGCAATGTCTATTCTCTATTCTGTTCTATTTTTCTTTAGTAAATCCAATGGAAAGGGAATTTTTAGTAGGCAGTTTTGGTGTTTGATTTTCTATTCTATTCTATTCTATTCTATTCTATTCTATTCTATTCTATTCTATTCTATTCTATTCTATTCTATTCTATTTCACTGTCTTCTTTAGTAAATCCAGTGGGAGAGGTTGTTATATGATACATTTTCTTTAAAGGGGTCATCGGATGCCCATTTTTCACAAGTTGATGATTCTTTAGGGTATTAATGAAAAGTCTATAACATACTTTGGTTAAAATTTCTCAATGGTAGTGGAAAAAAACACCCTTTTTACCCTGTCAAAATCAGATGTTTCAAGCAAGCTGTGTTAGACCATGTTTCTTTAAATGCAAATGAGCTCTGCTGACCCCATGCCTTTCTTCTGTGGGGTGACGAGCAGACTGTAAACTTCAGCCACAAACTTGTTAACTAGCACATTTTTAGGAAAGGCGATTTGGAGAGATTCATAAAAAACCCTTATACTCACTTCTTCTGTAGATGAAGCTGGATCACGAATGATTCGCACAAACATAGACACATTCAGGTAGATCGAGGATCAGCGCATTTCCCTTAAAAAATGATAGTACTGTTAATCCTCTTCGTCTTCAGTGGCTCAGATGTCGGGAGTAAATGACAACTGCTATGTTCATTATTATATCCAACAACATAACACCTCAATCGCTTAATCGGAGACATTCTTGTCTTCCCCTGCACCGGAGTCGACACAATGGCGGACAGCTCTCAGCTCACTCAGGGCGGGTCTAAGGTAAGATGGTCTTGTCAATCAACTATCGTGGGAGCGGCCTTTACAGAACTACGTCATTCTGGCAGGAATCTCAGAACAGCCTGCTTTTAAAGTAGGGATTTAAAAAAAAACACTGGGTGGATTTTTATCATTATAGGGTGGATGTGCACACAAACTTCCAACACACATTTTTGTTCAAACAACATGTAAAGTGAATTTTGCATCCGATGACCCCTTTAATATGCAGTTTCAGTGTTTGATTTTCTATTCTATTCTATTCTATTGGATTCATTGTGTCCTTAAAAATAAATGGAAAAAGTTGTTGGAAGATGCATTTTCTTTAGTAGGCATTTTTAGTTTGGATTTGAATTGTGAACATCACTTCCTATCAGTGAGGGTCATTTTGTGATTGGAGATTACCAGAAAATATGTCATCTGGTATTTACTCGCCAATGTTTTAATTTGCATTTAGTGCTGGCCGTGTGGTAATTTTGGTCTCCAGCAACGATCCCTTGTTTCTCTGTCGATGATGAACGCCGTGCACCCCTTCCCAACCCCCTCTGCTCCATTCCCCCTCCTCTCTGCTGCTTCTGCAGCATCTAGCGAGTGAGAGCAGGCAGCAACCCTCCGCACGCACTCACATCAGGGGTACAGCCAACCTGAGTCAAGCGCTGCTCTCAGGGGCGCCCCGTTGAAAGACAACAGAGCAAGTGAATGAAGACGGACTGATAGTTTGACTTTGGATTTGTAGGCTGGTTCCTTTTATCCTTGTGACAGGACCGTAATTGAATCAAGTGTGTTGGGATATTGTAGAAGGACATTCAGGGTACGAGGTACGGACCAGGATGGCCCGTTTGAACTGGTGCTTGGCAGCTTTTCTCAACTGGGCGAAGTTCCTCTTCTTTTGCCTCTTTCCACTCAAACTGTCCAAGACAGGGAAGGTAAGCCCGCATCCTCAAGCGCTGTTACGTGAACCATTGCTTTTCGTGTTTAACGTTTTAGACTGGTTCATGCATTTGCATGTTTGTTCTTAACCGCATGACACACCATAATCCACAATGCCAATCACTAAGAGGGCGTGTCGGTTTTTATAGCAGCAACACTTTGCTTGAGTGGATGACCTTTAATAACTAGAGGTTGTGGTACGTTTGAAATATTGCAAGTTGTAAAATTTCATCTTGAGCTGGTCGGGCTCTTTCACAGCCACGCAATTGATTATCATAACAATGAGCTGCTAGTGTGCATGACTGTATTGTTTCTATTTTGACATGTAGCTTGTAAAGCTCTGTAAAACTAGGAAGTCCTGCCACAAAGGCCTAATGCGCTGATATGATATTTTTACATCTGTTTGCATTCACTTTAGACCGAAATGAATGTGTTTGGATAAATATCCCATCGGACAGTGCGGCGATGCTCTTTCCAAATTGTACTATAACTGGATTTTGTAGGTAAATGGATTCTCTCTGTGCTGTCCGGTGGATTTAAGTGGAAATTTGTGTGCGGTTCAGATGAGGAGTACTGTAGGTGTAGTTTCATCTGTCTTTTGGAGCATTTGAAATCTCACATCTTATAACAGGCTGTTACCACAAGGAAGGGTTGCTGTAATGGTAATTTGGCATTCAGATGCAATAATATTTCTGAAATAAACAATTAAATGAATATGAATGAATACTTAGAATACTACTCACTCTTATCACTTCAGTGTAAATGGTTTAAGAAATTTTTTGGAGAACTAAAACTAACTATTTACAGCATCTGAGTGACTGTTTTTGCTCGTGCTGATATATAGGTTCTCTTTAATAGCAGAGGATTGGTCAAACGCTTCATGTAAATGTATAATAAAAACTTTATCAGACATCTTCATCTTTTCGCTCTTCTGTCTCTCTTGCACTTTCAATTTATTGTTTCAGATTTACATTTCATTTTTCTCCTGTTAATATTGTTAATAAAACCATCAAAGGTATCCAAAGGTATTTACTTCTGTTTCTGTTTGGGTTCAGTAAGATTTTTTGGTTTTAAAAAGATATGATAATAAATACTTTGATTCAGCAAGGATGCATTAAATTGACCAAAAGAGACAGTGAGACAATTATAAGGATATACATGATTTCTATTTCAAATAAATGCTGTTTTATTGATCTTTTTTTGTTGAGCAAAGAATCCACAAAAGGAAATATTTCTCAGTGTTCACAGAAATACTAAGCAGCACAGTGTTTTTAACACTTATAATAAGAAATGTTTGAGTATGAAATCAGCATTAGAATGATTTCTGAAGGATCATGTGACACTGAAGACTGGAGTAATGATGCTGAAAATTCAGCTTTGCATCACAGGAATAAATTACATATTAAAATATATAAAAAAAGAAAACAGTTATTTTAAATTGTAATAAAATTTCAGAATATTACTGTTTTTACTGTATTTAAATGATCAAATAAATGCAGCCTTGATGAGCATAAGAGTTCTTTCAAAAACATAAAAAAAATAATATTTCCATTTAAAGTGCAACGGTGTTGCCTGCAGAAACAACATCTTAAGAAACTTATGTCACCACAACGCTACAGGTGCAAACACAATGCATGAACTGATAAAATGTGTATCTTGAATGCAATAATAAAGATTCAGTCAATTAAATGGACAATTAATATTCAGTCAGTCCATGCAAGTTGACTCTTTGCATAAATATAAAATGTAAATGACTAAATGCATTGCATTGTGAAAGCGATATGAGACATTTTGAAACACAAATCTATGTTTCAGACAGTATTCATCTTATTTTACAATCGTATCTTTCGTCTTCAACTGTTGGCGCAAAGTGTCCCGACTTTGGCAGGAATGACGTTTGCTGGATGACAATCAATGCATGTCAAACGATCACTCAGCATGTATAAAGAGCACTCGATATCTGCCGCGTACAGACCATTGCACCATTTCCACATTGGCTCAAGGCCACCATACAACCAAACGCTCATCATGGCTCCCTGCAAACCTCTCACAATGATGGGTTTTGGTACAATGCTGAATTTGGTGATCGCGGTCTGGTCTGGACTCTGCTTTGATATTATGAGATCTGCCTACTTGGAGGAAGGCCGGAAATGTGTTTGTGCTTCTATCTGCAGGTCTGGCCACAAATCAAGCGTCTACAGAGGCACCAGACATGTGTAGAGGCAAAAGAGACAAAAGGGTCAGATGTATTTATGAGAGTTCATACAACAGCGGCGGATATTACCAGCCATTGTGATAACGAGGACGCGGTCAACACTGTCATTACACTTGCAACACAAAATCTGGTCCAGTTTGCAGATTATTCTAGTGAAAAATCGATCTGGACTTTTTTTTGTACTGTATTTTTTTTTTTTTTTTCAAATTTCTTTGGAGACACTAGTGGCAGAGACAGCACCAATTAAGAACGCATCCATATACAGTGGGAAAAAAATTATTTGATCCCCTGCTGATTTTGTTTGCTTGCCCACTGACAAAGAAATGATCAGTCTATATTTCATTGGTAGGTTTATTTGAACAATGAGAGACAGAAAAACAACAAAAAAATCCAGAAAGATGCATTTAAAAAAAGTTATAAATTGATTTGCATTTTAATGAGTCAAATAAGTATTTGACCCCTTCGCAAAACATGACTTAGTATTTGTTGGCAATCACAGAGGTCAGATGTTTCTTGTAGTTGGTCACCTGGTTTGCACACTTCTCAGGAGGGATTTTGTCCCATTCCTCCTTGCAGATCCTCTCCAAGTCGTTAAGGTTTCGAGGCTGACATTTGGCAACTCAAACCTTCAGTTCCCTCCACAGATTTTCTATGGGATTAAGGTCTGGAGACTGGCGAGGCCACTGGCTAGGCAACTCCTTTGTTGCCTTTGCCGTGTGTTTTGGGTCATTGTTATGCTGTAATGCCCATCCACAACCCATTTTCAGTACCCTGGCTGTCTTCAATGCCCTGGCCCTGATGGGACATGGCCCCGTCCATCATCCCTTTAATGCAGTGCAGTTGTCCTGTCCCCTTAACAGAAAAACACCCCCAAAGTATAATTTTCCACCTCCATGTTTGACGGTGGGGATGGTGTTCTTGGGGTCATAGGCAGCATTCCTCCTCCTCCAAACACGGCGAGTTGAGTTGATGACAAAGAGCTTGAGTTTGGTCTCATCTGACCACAACACTCTCACCCAGTTCTCCTCTGAATCATTGGCAAACTTCAGACGGGCCTGTACATGTGCTTTCTTGAGCAGGGGAGCTTGCGGGCGCTGCAGGATTTCAGTCCTATTTCAGTCCTATTTATTCAGTCCTAATTAAGAAACAAAGTCAGTATGTCCTGCCCGGCTGTCGGTACATAAAGAGAGATGGTGGACATAATGTGATCTTAGCATACATTTTTCTTTCACCCTGAAATCAATTATAGGATATTGGCATTTTGATAGCAGTCCTTGCTGTTTTCCTCTGGCATTGATCATTGGGCAAGATGAAGCACTTTTGCTCTCATTTACCTAATGTCCTTACTTGCTCGTAAATTAAATGCCACTCACACACTTGGCAGAGGGAGACGAGTTTATCTGAGATGGACGTTATGTCCTTAACACTGTCTCTGATCGCATCCTTTGTTAAATATACGCTAGCGATAATGAGTGACAACTCTGTATAATTTTCTAATTTTAATTTTATCATGGTCTGTTTGAATACTCTACTGTGATTGGCTGGCAGGTATGCCTTAAAACCATTTAATGCACAGGTAATCAGTTTAATCACCGTTGTATATTAATTTGCTGTTTTCATTGACACACACACACATACACACACACACAGAGATCAGAGATTGCGCAGCACACACACAGAAACATTCAGGAGCACAGAAACTTTTCAATGCTGCCCCACGATTTTTATATATACTTTATATATATAATATTTTAATTATTTTTTAAGTGTTAAACTGATCATTAAATAAGTGTTACTATTTAAAACATTTTGTAATGTTTAAAAATGTTTGAATATTTGAATACACACACACAAAAAAATTATAAACTATTTATATTTGTATAATGTGATTATGACCATTGTTTATGTATTTTATCTATAAACATTAAACATTAAATACATTTATAAAACATTAAATATATTAATGTTTTATAAATACATTTTTAATATAATGATGAGCGAAATAATGAATATTTGACATACATTTTATGACATATGCACATTATTATCGTTAGTATATGGCCGTCTCACAAGGTCTTTGAATGGAGCAGATGTTACAGCTTAATCTGAACAAGTTTGGTCTTGTTTTCTCATTCTTTAAATCATTGTCCTGAGCATATTTTGTTACACATTTACTTGCAATGTCAAAAGAAGGAGCTCATCGTGGTTATTGTGAGTAATGTTATTAAGTCATGGAGCACTTTTCATTAGCAATAGCACTCTGTTATGTATTGGATGAGTATGGAGTTCCCACAGTTGCTGTGGATGAGATAACATAACATACCCATGAGCCTCCGACAAGAAGCTGCTGAGGCACTGGTTCCTTTGAAACCGTATAAACAAACACGCTACGTTAAAGTTTAACAAGCAGAGAAGCACACTGATTTGACGCCCACAAAATACTGATTACAGAACTGTCTGGATATCCTGAATTTTCAAGCAAGATAAGTTTGATAGCGTAGGGTTTGCTGGTTTGCTTTGGCTCTTGCAGCGGTGGTATGTAATATGTCAGAATGACATCACACCACAGGAGGATCCAGAGCCTCGTGTTTTTACTGATACTCATTGTGTTCTGCTAGGAGGGTGTGTGTGTGCTACTCCTTTCAGAAAGACCACTCAGGAAAACGTGCCGTTACACGTGAAGTTAGAGTGGGTGTGTCGTCTTTGTTTTCCATGGATAGAAGAGAGGAGCAGATGCTGTGTGTTTGCTGGCGTTAGAAAGTAATACTGAGCCAGAGTCGTAAGAGAATATTCAACAAGTTATGTCACTTAATTTCAAAACACAGTAATTGAAAACAAGTCATATTTTTTTTATGTTTTCATTTACTCTTATTCACTTGATTCATGCCTTTCTCTGGTATTAATGTGAAAACCGGTTAGTTTTTGTTGAATAAAAAGTTAACTGCATAGAAAAAAACAGTTCAGTTTTACAGTTTTTTTCCAGGGTTATTATTGTTGTTGTAAACTAAAACTAAAATTTTGTTACATGAAATAAAATAAACATTAATTGAAATAAAATCAAATATATGTTGAGACGGCCATATACTAACGATAATAATGTGCATATGTCATAAAATGTATGTCAAATATGCATTATTTCGCTCATCATTATATTAAAAATGTATTTATAAAACATTAATATATTTAATGTTTTATAAATGTATTTAATGTTTAATGTTTATAGATAAAATACATAAACAATGGTCATAATCACATTATACAAATATAAATAGTTTATCATTTTTTTTTGTGTGTGTGTATATTCAAATATTCAAACATTTTTAAACATTACAAAACGTTTTAAATAGTAACACTTATTAAATGATCAGTTTAACACTAAATAATTAAAATATATATAAACAAAAAAAAAATATATATATTTTTTTAAAAATATAAGTTTTTATATATATATATATATATATATATATATATATATATATATATATATATATATATAAACTTTCATTAAAAATGATTTTATTTCAGCTATTTGCCAAGTCAGAATTTATCATTTTCATTTAAAGTTGAAGTACAATAACTAAAAAAGAATAAGTTTTATATTTAAATTTCTATACTATATAACACAACAATTAAGGGCATAAAAATATTATGATGTTATTAGAATTAATAGTTTTTCCAAAAAACTGCTATAAATTATTATTGTAATTATTATAATTTTTTTTTTTGTTTTTTTTTTAGCCTAATCTTTGGAATCTGAAAAATATGATATACACATATCAGCGGGTTTCTACAATGAAAACAAACATGGTATAGGATATAATTCGAAAAACTATTTTCATTCAGAAATTGCAAGCAAATGTCAAATAATTATAGAGAAATTGCAAGTAACGCATTGAATCATGAAATTTTGATGTAGAAAGACAGCATTTAATAAATAGTATTTAGTTTTTAGCATTTAGTATTTAAGAAATAGTATTTTCTTGTATTTATTGACAACTTTGAATTTTTTATTTTTTTTTACAGTCGATAATTTGGCAAGTTGCAAATGTAAGTATCTAAATTCTGCTTTGCGTTGTGCCTATAACAAAAGCCACTTAATTAAGTTGTCTGATACACAGCATGAAATTATCTTAATCACTCTCACGTGTAAATATATATACGGTATCAACCAAAATCTCTTCTGGACATCACATTTCTTCCACCCGGCCCTGCTCTCATCCTTTCCTGCCCTCCCATACTTCCTTCCTCTGCTCCTTTCATCCTGATCCCTGTCCTCTAGCTATAAAGCAATCGCTCCATCTCAGTCAGGACGGTCCCCAGCCTGTACTCGACCCCGTTTGACACAGACTATCCACTCAGAGAGACAGAAAAAAGCTTGATTTCCATAATGGATTCAATAAGAATAATGCCTGTTTTATCTGAAAGGAAGGACCTCGCTGAAGGTCGAAGCTGAGTTGATGCGGAGCTGCGATGGATTTGATTATGCCATGTGTTTTTCAGACTCCTCCTCCAATGCTGCTGCTCAGATCATCTTCAGGCTCTGATGCTCGTGTCTGTCAGCAATGATTCAGTCTGTCTTTTGGTGTGACAGTTGACACACTTGTCTCAGTTTAAGGGCATTTTCACACTAGAGCTCCATAGAAAGCCAGAGTTCAATTTGTCTGCACTGGTTTTGCGTTCATGAAGTGGTAAAAATTGATTGGATATTTTGGGCTGGAATGAAGTGTGACATTGCTGACGATTTTTATCTGCTGTTTTTCTTGAAAGAAATTAATTTATGCAGCAATGTGATTAAAACAGCAAAGACTTCAGAATACGATAAGACTATAATCTGCAAGGAGGAAAAAATATTCATTTTGACTCGACTCAATACATAAATTATCATTTGAGGTTGCCTTTTAAATGTTTTTTGAAAGATGTCTGTTATGTTCACCAAGACTGCATTCGATCAAAAATGCAGTAAAAAAACAGTAATATTGTGAAATATTATTACCATTTCAAGTAACTTTTTTTTCTTCTTTTTTTTAATATATATTTTTTATTCCTTATGGCAAAGCTAAATTTTCAGGCTTCAGTGTCACATGATCCTTCAGACATCATTCTAATATGCTGATCTGCTGGGATTTATTATTATTATCAATGCTAAAAGCAATTGTGCTGCTTAATTGTTGTTTTCTGCAAATTTGTGATGCTAGAGAGTTCAAAAGAACAACATTTATTTGAAATTGAAACCTTTTGTAACATCATAAATCACTTTTGATCAATTTAAATCACCCGTGCTGAATAAAAGTATACATTTTTATTAATTTAACAGAGAAAATGTCTGTACCGATGTTATACATGTTAACTATTAAAAGTGCATAATTTTGCCATATTTTATACCATTTTCTCTAACCATGTTAACAGAATATTCCATTAAATTGTTTAAAACATCCATCGACTTACATTAAAAAAGGGCAAAAGTATTATTTCATAATACTGTATGTTGGACATTAAATAGTTGCTAAGGTCGGACTGATCAGTAATGTTTCCAAAGTTCAGAAAGATTAATCTCAACTCTATTCAATCTAATAGGGCCTGTTCTTCCTCAGTTCTCATCGTGGCCACTAGGAGTCACCGTGGCTGCTCTTGTTCTCTCTGGTTAATGGTCTATGGCACAGAAATGTACAGGAGCCGTTCTTCTGCACTCAAAGCATAGGTTACTGTAATCACATCTACAGTAAAGCTGTAAAGTGGCATGTTGACTGTGCTAATCTGTGTCTTTGTGTTGTGACCTCTTCTTCCCCTCACTGATTTACAGCCCATCGCATGCAAACACACCTGAAAATACAGCGTCACCGGTTTTGTCATTTGTCCTTTTTTGTCTGAATTGATGATTACAATAACAGCAGTATAGTCTAGTTGTGGTGCTTATCATATTAGCATCAAATCTTTAGTTTAGACCTGTAATTCCAACATTCTTGCTGTACATTTCTCTCCATTTTTTCATTTTAAACTAGCGCTGTCAAACGATTAATCGCATCCAAAATAAAGGTTTTGTTTACATAATATATGTGTGTTTACTGTGCATAATTATGTATATATAAATACAAACACATGCATGTATACATTTAAGAAAAATTTTGTTTATATATTTATATATAATATAAAGTATAAGAATATGAATATACAAATGTATATACCTGTAAATATTTTCAAAATATATACTGTATGTGTGTGTATTTATATACACATAATAAATATACACAGTACACACATATATTATATAAACAAAAACTTTTATTTTGGATGCGATTAATAATTTGACAGCGCTAGTTTAAACAGATTTAGAATAGAATCGAATGCAAATCAGATAAAAAACAAACAAACAAATTAGTGCTATTTTAGTATCGTTCTATTTTAGTTTTTTGTTGCTACATTTTTTTTTTCAGTTTTCAGTCATTTTTAATATATATATATATATATTTTTTTTTTTTTTTTTTTTTTTTTTTTTTTTTTAAATATGTCAACATTTACAGTGACAGCAGAAACACCTCACTGGCATGTGTTTTGTGACGAATGGTTTGAATATTCTTGCTTTTCAACAGTTAAGAGACATTTGGGCAGCTTATTTTAAGTCGGTGAACCAACACCTCGATCCAGGTCTCATTTTACCTTGTGAAACTACAAATATGCCTTGTAAACTAGGACTTTGTCTGGTCATAACCTTAAATCTGTTCATCTGGAGATACTGTATCTGCGCAGGTACCGGTGGACTGTTATGAGCAGCTCGAGTTACTCAGTTGTGTTCTCGTATTTCCATTGCAGTGTTTGCTATTACGGTAAAGACAGGTTGCCAATTTCATTGTTTCCCTGGTCTCAGACAGAGAGGATGTTGTTTGCTTGAGCTGTAGTGAGGGTTTTGGGGTCTTGGGGGGCTGTGGTTTCATACTGCATGCTCTTTATTTTCGTAATAGACTGTACTTGTTTTGTCCTGGCTTGAAAATAAGCAAGCTAATTTTATCCAGGCACCAGAAAGGCGTCAACATCCCAGTTGCAGCCATATGTGCATTTTTTAAACAGTAAAACAGCATGATTTCAACAGTTTTTCATGTGTATTGCTGTCTCAGATTTTTTTTTTTTTATTGATTAATTGGTCATTTATCAAACTCACCATTTGTAACTTTTAATATAACTTAATTTTCGTCAGAGACAATATTAGAAGGATTTCTGAAAGATCATGTGACACTGAAGGCTGGGATAATGATGTTGAAAATGCAGCTTTGCATCACAGGAATAAATTACATTTTTAAATATATTCACATAAAGTTATTTTACTGAAAAAAATATTACTGTTTTTACTGCATTTTGTAAAAAAAAAAAAAATGCAGCCTTGGTGAGCATGAGAGACTTAAAACATTAAAAGTAATTGTCTATGACCGCTAGGATACTGTTAGCAAATTACTGGAAATTCATTGTGCATTTTCATTATATCATCTATCGCTACTGCAGCCTTAGATAAATGGCTCATAAATGAGCTTCATCTGTGTTCTTGAAGTTCCTGCCATCTGTAAAGAAAAGCTCAGCTCTTCAGATCGTCCCTTTTCTGCCCGTTTTGACCCCAATCTCCTCCAATGCGCTGCATCTGAGGCCGGATATTATTCCCTATATTGTATTGCTTCTCATCTGATTCATGTTCTCGAAATAGAGCTGAGTGAAAGCGCATCGTGGCCGTTCTGCGTGTGTATATTTAGCCGGTCTATTGACCAGAGCGGATCTCATAAAAGGATTGATCTGCTTGAAGAATAAAAATGGAGGCTTTTACAGCCTCAGGCTCCAAGGTGCTGTTGGGAACCGGATTGTTTTCATTGTGACAAAGTTAATCAAACTAATCCCACACTTATTTCTGTTTAATCATTTGGCCTTCCATTCTCCACAAAAGTTTGTTTCGTCAGGCTTTGCGAACCTTGCCTACATACGTAGCTACATTTTTGACTATCAGCATAAATTCTGCTCCACTTTGCAGTTTATTCTGTTTAAGGAATGCACCTAGAAAATAAAATAAAAATGTAAAGCAACCAAATGTATTGTTGTTATGTGGCATTTAGGGCTGGGAGATGGGAAGATGATTGAATTAATTCTTACCACAACCATAGACTCGTGTGGATAATTGTTCCTCTGTGATCAGTCAATCAGTGGAACATATGTAGATCTTATTATTATAAATCTGATTTCTTTTTCACAGATAGACTTAATTTACTAGCAATTAGCACCCATTGTGACCAACTGATCGATCCAACAACAAATGGCTATTTCTATATATATATATATATATATATATATATATATATATATATATATATATATATATATATATATATATATTTTTTTTTTTTTTTTTTTTAATTCATTTTAGCTGACGCTTTTATCCAAAGCGACTTACAATTGCTATATATGTCAGAGGTCGCACGCCTCTGGAGCAACTAGGGGTTAAGTGTCTTGCTCAGGGACACATTGGTGTCTCACAGTGGATTCGAACCCGGGTCTCTCACACCAAAGGCATGTGTCTTATCCACTGCGCCATCACCACCCCTATATATATATTACTACTACTGCTTCTACTACTAGTACTACTAAAATTGATTATTAATAATTGATTATTATTATTATTACTAGACTCATTGTTATGATTATTATAATGTTACTCATGTTAACAACAACAATAATAATACTATGACAAGAACTAACTAATATCGAACCATTATTGATAAGCTATTATTGTTGCTATTATTATTATTCACTGTAATGCTCATTATTAACAATTATATAATTATGGTTAGTATTGATTGATTTGATGATGATGATGATGTTGATGATAATTTGCATTATTATTATGTTAATAGATAATACTCATATTAGTACTAATAGTAATACTACTAATAATTATCACTATTACAACAACACCAAGAGCTATTATTATTATTATTATTATTTTTATTAGTTTTGCACCATGCAGTAATTATTTTATTATTATTTGTTTAACCTTAATAAAAAAAAATCCAAACACACCTAGTTCTGCTAGTGGATATCTAGTCTACTTGCATCTGAGTACCAGAGCGAAGCTCTTTGTTTATCTTTCAAATATTTATTGTACATTTTTCCAAAAGCCCACATCACTCTGTAAATGTGACATTGTTTTCAAGTTGCTTGTAGATGATCAAGATTGTAGAGAGTTAACTCTAACTTTTGTGACTTCCTTATGAGAGTTTCTGCAGCTGAGATTTACCGCCCTAGACATTTACCTCGTTTACAGGCATTTTCGTTCAACCTGACTGCCTGAATTAGCTTGTCTGCGGCTAATGCATCCCCCAGTTACTAATGTGTCCACCGTGTGACATGATGGACAGGGTGAATCTCTGTGAAAGCAAACAGGACTGACCTCAGGAGAGGTTTCATCTCATCAGTGTGATGAAGAGGAAATGCCAACGGATTACAGACATCATCCAGAGACGGTGAGACACCCACGGTGAGACCACCTTCCCCTCCGGCAGGCCGGTGAAGGTTTGATGTGCCTCTGTGTCTCTCAGCTCTGCTCTGTTTGCTGTTTGGGTTGCTGTGTCTTTAGTGGCTGCGTCACAGCCCCAGAAAAGCAGTAGCTCGCAGATATCTGGGGCAGAGACATGTAGCCGTGGCGTTAAAGGAGATTTTCAGACCCAGAGGAAAATTTAATTGCTCTGAGGTTGCTCTCTTTCCAGGCTAGTGGATTTCTCAATCATTTGTCTCTTAAGAATCGATTCTGTTTCTTTTAAAATTCTCAGGAGACCTAAAAACACAAACGAGACTGTAGTTGACATGCAGTACAAGTGTAGAGCTATAACCTTGATGTATAGCTCAGATCATAGCTTGAAGAATCTGATGAGAAATGATTGAGTTCATATTTAAGTATTGATTGTAGACTGTCTAATGTCTATCTGGTCCAATCTGAGCATGGTCTGAGACATTGTTGAGCTCAGACGAGACACGTGTGAAATTATTGCAAATTTAAGAAGCTAATGTCTTAATTTTTATGCTGTCTTTCCATTTAATCTTTTTGCTTGTGAGAACCAATCAAGATTTTAACGCAGTTTCTTTCTTAGGTGTAGCTGGAACAGTGTAGTTGCTCAGTGGTTGCTTTTCTATAACTAAAGAGACTGAATGGCGTTCACAATGTTTAAGTATTTAAGAACTCCTTTGGGACAATATCATAATGAAACAAATGAGACAATTGTTGACATGCATTAAGAGTTTTGTGTAATGTGGTTAGTCTGGGAAGAATCTGATTAAATGTTTGAGTTAAAGTCTGCAGCCAAAAGTCAATTCTGAGCACAGTTTGAGACATTGTTGAGATCTTTCTGAAACTCTGTAGAAAACATCTGCAAAGCAAGAGTTAAATTCCACTTAATTTTGTGTTTATTTCCATTTAGAAGAAATGAGGCATTCAAGAGATATCACTTATGTTTCTTTCTTAGATGGCCACAAGAACATTTTATTGCTCAGACAGCAATTGCCTGTTCTTAGTTGAGATAATTTGGCTTTGAAAGAATATGATGAAAAATATTCAAGTTCATTCAATCAAATCTCAGACGTCTGGGATCTTTACAAATTACAGCACAGTTTGAGACATTGAGATCTCTGAAACTCTAGTCACATTTGACAATACCTGTGTCTTTTTCTCAGGAGACAAATCTGAGATATACGAGACTAAATCTCAATCTTGTTTTGGAGAAGCTATTGCTATTAAAGCAGTTATTTGTGAGTTTCCTAGATGCCTAGAGGAACAATTTGTGGAACAATCGGTTAATCCTTTATGACTGAAATAATGGAGTTGTCAATTAAGTATTATATATTTTTTTTTCACCTTCAGCACATTTTTGGCATCCGGTAAGAAATTAGAGTTGTCAAATTAATGTGAATAGTCTGATAAAAAATGTTTGAGTTCTGTTTTCATGTTCGTTCATAGCTCGGTTCATTTGAATTTGGAAGAGTTGTTGAGAAAGATTCATATTCAAATATCCAGGCTTTTGAATTCTTGGCAAATCAGAGCAAAGTTTGAGACATTGTTGGCATTCTAGAGGAGCTGCATTAAAAAAAGAGATTGCTTAAAGTCTGCAAAACAAAAGTTCAAATCCATTTATTCATTCAACATTTCATCGACCGTGCCCCAAAGGAACATTTTCATGCTCAGAGATGGTTCATTCATAACTTGGCTTTGGATGAGTTGAGAGAAAATTCAGATTTTAATCTCCTGTTATGGGAAACCATTGAGATATTAAATAATCCTCCTTTGTGATTTTTCATTCATAGTAGCACAGACAAACATTTTCCCGTCAGATCATTTGAATTAGTTGACAATTTTCAAGTTCATATTCAAATTTGACATTTGACTTCTCTCTTATCTGAAACTTTAGACACATGTGACATTACCCAGTCCTTTTCTCAGGAGACAAAATCTGAAACGCAGGTGACTTAATTAGAAGAAAGAATTCCGATGTTTCTTTCCTGTAGATATATTTAATTGCAGGGGAAGCAAGAGGAGTTGGAGATGAGAACGAGCGAGCACGCTTTGAGAAAATCTGCTCGTGGGGGAGGTTAGGAAGATGTGAATGAAAGTAAGACTGAAGAGAGACATGGAGAGAGGAGGGGCTAAAGCCGACAAGGAGAGCAGTGGGGAGAAATAAAGAGGCTCTCAGTCACCTCCCCCTCTCTCCTGTGGAGCCAAGCTACATGACCCCAAAAAAAGAGAGAGAGAGAGACGGAGAGAGGGAAGGCGCCTGGAATAAGAGAGTGGCGAGGAGGACAGCAGCGGCAGTTGATGCAGCTCTCCTCAGCATGTCATGGATCTGTGGAGCATTGTGGGAGCAGCGTGTGGAATAGTAATGCATCCTGCGCGGGATCCAGTGGAGAGGAAGCCGTCAGCGTGATCTCGTGATGCCCTCCGTGTCTCTCAGCTTGCCAGCCGCGCTGGCCGGCCGTGCACGCACCTGGGTCTGCTTGTCCTGCATGTTCTGGGTGAGCCGTGGGTCAGTCCACTTGACTGGAATGGGTGGGATTGAGGGAGAGAGTGCATTTTCTTGGATAATTCAATGAATTAGATCAGTGCTGGTTGTTTCATTGCGCATGTCACGTTTTAAGTATTTTTCATGTTTAGGTGCAGAAGGATGTATTTTCTGGATGCCTCCTGAAGAATTGTAGAGAAGCATCTTAGATGAAGTTGATACTTAAATGCAACCTCATTGAGAACTCTGTTAAGTCTGTTGAATTAAAAAAGAGCGACCTCTGAGCTTCTTATGGGCCTCAAGGATAGAAAAATTACTTTTTTTTTCTCTTTTAGACAAACACAGCATTAAATGGAGACTTTTGCTTCTTGAATTTTCAGTAATCTCCTTCTTAACTCACAAAGTGAAAATGATATGTGAATATTAAAAATCAGTCACACAAAGCTGTAATATGGCTTCAGCGGATATATACTGCATGTACCATAGAGCACAAGTGGTATGGACTACTTTGATTAAAGAACTCAGTGAATTAGATTTGCTGGAACAGTGGGCTTAAGTGTCTTTCACTATGTTTTGGTGCAAATTAATGTATTTTCTGGACATTCACTAGCCTGTTGCTTGACTGTTCACCCTATGCTGTTTTTTTAAGAAATGGTGTGCTCAAAAGTGAACCATTTATTAATCTCATTAAAACTCATGCCAGAATGGTTGTGGAGAAATATCCAAGCTGCTCTTTTCCATGCAACAACAGTAGACTCATATGGCTGAGCTCCAAAAGTGGCCAGAAACGTCATTATTTTAAGACTGTCAGTGATCATTTTAGTCTGAGACTTTTTATTCAATTTTCATATTCATTATATATCACTATATTTTCACTTTATTTCAGCAGAGACTGCATTTGCATTGAAAAGTCAATGTGTTTGATCAGATCTTTTTTTATTGTGCATGTCACATTTTAAGTGAATTTCCTTATGTTTGGGTGCAGATGGGTGTATTTTCTCGGTCACTAGCCTGTTGTTCTATGCTGTGCTTTAATAATTGAAAACTCAATTGAAACCTAATTGAAACTCAAGAACATTCATGCCAGAATGGTTGAAGCAGAATGTCCAAGCTGCTCTTTTCCATGCAATGGCAGTGGATTCATACTGCGGAGCTCCAAAAGTGACCAGAAACGTCATTATTATCAGTGATTATCTCAGTCTGAGACATGGATAAGATCTTTGTTTTGGAGAAGAATGAGATTAAATGGAATAAAATGTCTTGTCTCCCGAGGAAAAAGTCCTCAATTAGATCAGATTTGCAAAGATTTGTCAAGTCTGAAATTACGATTTAATCTAAAATATTTCTCATCCATTTCTCACATGAATTTTATATATCTATACTTTCACTTAATTTAAATGTAAGAAGCAGGAGAGAATCTCAGGAGAAGAAAGTGCAAAAACCTGTATTTGCTCTTCTTTTAATCTTGTGTTGGAGAAACAGTTGAGACATTCGATCTCACTTGTGATGTTTGTTTTTAGGGACCACAAGCTCAGATTTCACTGTGGAGGAGTTTGAGAAGAAGTTCATATTCCAATCTCAAAGCTTTCGAGTCTTGCCAAATCAGAGCACAGTTTGAGACATTGTTGAGATTTCTTTTGAAATTCTAGAGGAGGCACATTGCAAAGAGAGTTTGCTGAAAGTTTACTTTCCTGAAAGGTAGTCCATTTACTCAAATATGTCTCATCCAAGTCTCATATTCATTTGATGTCTCCATACTTTCACTTTATTTCAACAAATGTACAATTTATGTCAATTTGATGTCTTTAAACAATTGTAACAGAAGTTTCTTACATAAAGTTTGTGAGAATGCCATTAAGTCTCCTGAGTTAAAAGAGAGCAATATATTATTCTTCTGGGCCTCAAGGACAGAAAATGAAGAATTTCTTTTTCTCCTAAACCTCAGTGTGATTAAATGGAGACATTTGCGTCTCAGATTTGCAGTAACCTACATGTATTTCACAAGGGAAGAAGATAAAAGTGAATAATGACTTCAATTTCAGTCACGCAAAGCTGTCATATGACTTAAGATGCAGTCATGGATTACATTTTTACTACTTTTTGGAGCCTGATGGAATAAATTACCATCCCCTTTCATTTTACACAAAAGTGCAGCTTGGACATTCGCCTGATGGGTGAGTGAACGATGACAACGCTGTCACTTTTGGGTGAAGTATTCCTTTAACTGTCACTCGGCCGATGGTTGTGTTCCCTCCTCTTTCCCTCTGGTCATTCACTCTCTCCGACCTCTCTGGTCTCTTAATTAGCATTCCGCTTTAGTGAATGGAGTGGAAAAGGATCCCAAATCCTCCTAAAGCTCAGGCACTTTTTGAATATAGTGGGAGACTTTCAGTCTTCCTTTCAGACTGTGATTCTGCAGTCCTGCTGCACTGGCATTGGAGGAATGGACTTTGCAGGGATGAGGACTCTGTCTACAGCTGTAGATGTCATCATATATGACAAGAAGATGCGGGAAACAGACGTTCAGAATGAAGCAGATGTGATTTATTTGCTAGCGGCATCCAAAACGAAATCCCTGGGCCCAAACTCTGTACTTGGCTTGGGTTTTATTACCTGCTGAGGAGAGATGACATTGTGAATGGAAAGAGACATGTCGAAGAGAAACCTGTCCTGATGTCAGCAGAGGACAAAGCAGAAGTAACAGAAAAAGAGCGGGCAACATCCGATACCTAGAAGCTCCGAATGCACTTCCTCCAATCTCTGAATTAGAAATGAACTGTCTGAGATTTTGAGGACTAGCCGGGCAGGACATCTCTTGTTTGTAAATTTCTATGAAAGTATGTTGAAACAAAGGTATTGAAGGTTTGATCACAAGAAAAAAATATTGGTAATGCTTTATGATAAGATTGAATTTGCTGACATTAGTTAATCCTTAAAGTATCATGACCTAACTTTGAACATTTACAGCCTTTAATTTAAATTTACATATAAATTCAAATTAACCTACAATTTTGAAATATTCAACATTCACATATATAAAAGTTGAGAGCTTAAATGTTTAAGGCAACCAGCTTCAGCAGATTTATGAGTTTTCTCAACTTGCTGTTTTAAGTTTATACAAAACAAAAAGTTGAGAGAACTAAAAAATCTCCTACAAATCTCCTACAAAAATAAGTTGAGAACTCAAAAAAAATGCTGAAGCTGGTTGCCTTAAATGAAGTTTGCTCAACTTTTTTTTTGACATGAGTGGGCATGAGTGGGAAGTTACATTTCTCAAGGAATTAATTTTTTCCTTCTGAATATTTTCAGCTGACAGCTGACTCTTTTTTTCTCAGAACTGCGAGATATAAACTTGCAATTCTGAGAACATATCAGTCTTTTTCCCCCCTCAAAACTGGACTTTAACTCGCAATTGCGAGTTTATATCTCACAATTCTGTGAAAAAAAAGTCAGAATTGTGAGATAAAAAGTCGCAATTTTTATTTTTTATTCAGTGGCAGAAACGGGCTTCCATAGAACTGTGATATTTCAAACATACTGAAATACTTTAGACGCGGGGCGGTGTTTCTGATATCAGTGAGCGCGGAGTGGAACGGGAGCGGAGTGATTATTAAATGCTTGGAGCGCGGAGGGGAAATTGTTGATGCTCCACTCCGCTTACATACTCTGTTCGGACACCGCCACACAAAAGTGGCTTTTTGTTAATGACTGTCGCAGGATTTTACACGGAGTAACAGCTCACTACCAGTAACAAAATACACTTTAACAGTCAGTCACAGGCAATTCTGCTTGCATTTTTCATCAGTTAATAGCCTATCTTAAATTATCCTTTGACTATGTTCTGGCCCGCCATCTAGTGGTGAAATATTTAGTACAGTCATGGGTCAGCAGTGTGAAGAGCAGCGGGCTGAGCACACAGCCTTGTGGGGCACCTGTGCTCAGTGTGGTAGTGCTCGAGGTGTTGTTGCCGACACGGACTGACTGAGGTCTTCCAGTTAGAAAGTCCAGGATCCAGTTACACAGGGAATTGTTAAGGCCCAGCAGGTTTAGTTTATTTATGAGCTGTTGTGGGATTATTGTGTTGAATGCCGAGCTGAAGTCAATGAACAGCATTCTAACATAGGAGCAGCATTCTAACATAGGAACAGCATTCTAACATCGTTATAGGCCCTTTGAGATAAATAATATACACAATATATATAAACCGGCAGAAATGTTTTGAAATCACTTGTTCCCCTACCTGATCGAAACAAAATCCAGTCTTTCGCTCTGCCTGTGTCAATTTGAGTATTGTTAAAGATTTAAATCCCTGCCGCCAAGATGCTCCTCTGTGGTCAAGGATTATGGAAAGTGCAACTTACGTCTATAGGGGTGGTTGGATTTATTTACGCACTTTAAAATATTTATTTAAAGCTTCTTTCTTTTCAGATTCTTATTTAGTAGTTCTATGTGAAATCAGACATTGATCACCCTCATATAGCCAAAATGGCATGATCATAACACCCTGCGAATATTCGACTGTGAGATTGGGAATCGAATTAGGCTCCTCCTATCGAAGTATTGAATCGTCGACTATTCGGGGTCAACCCCAAAAAAAAAAAAAAAAAAAAAAAAATTATCTATCACTAAACAAAAAAAAACACAGCTTTGGATCGTTCAGGTAACAACACAGTATTAAGAATGTTACTGTGTATGTAAACTTTTGAACGGGGTCATTTTTATAAATTCCACTATTTTCTCTTCTGGACTATATGTAAACATCTTTTATGTGAAATCTTATTCAGGTCAGTACTACATAAACAATAACATGGATTTTGTATGATCCCCCTTATTTTGATAAAATTAACATTTAGCAGATTCTGTAAGGTGTATGTAAAGTTTTGACTTCAACTGTGTTTGTGTATGTATATCTTGAATATTTTAAAACTTTTGGTTAATTAATAAGTATTTATTGTTTATAAAACATTAATGTTAAAGGGTTAGTTCATTCAAGAATGAACATTTTGACATCATCAAATCAATGGCTACCATCAACTGTTTAAATAAGACCACCTTGTAAAGTGTTATCATGTTCAGTTTTACAACTTTTATGTAAAAATTAACGCCTTTATTCATTAAGCAGGTTTTAACTCTTTTGAAGAGATTTTTAACAGAGTATATATTAAGAGAGTATATATATATTATATTAATACATAGTAATATTTAAGATATTACAGTTAATATGCAATTTGGAGATTGCTTTGATTCTGTAATGTTATGTATTTCCAAATGAAACTGGACATTCAGTAAGAAAAAGAAAAATGTAGAGCAGTACTTGATTTAAACCATTAGTAACTGATTGGATCGTGAAAAGTGGGCTTTACCAAAACAGAGTCAGGTGGTTCAATGGAAGGCTAAAAAGGTAAGTTGTTGCAGAAGCAGAGAAAGTTAGTGAAAAATTATTTTTAAAATTATTATTATTATTTGGAATAATATGCATTGATAAGTGGGGCAAAATATGAACAGTAAAATGTGTATATATAGGGTATATTTAAAAAAAAAAAAAAACTTATTTTAAGCTTTGACTACAGTTGGCTTAAAATGAGGTTTTGTTCATGAAATTAAATTCTTAATGTTTTGCTCTTAGCAAAATGTTGTGTGCGGCTCTAGTATAAAGACCTCTGAGACGAGGTGTTGCTTACAAACGCCGGCACTCTGCCACTCAGCCAATGCAAATATTGACGCATCTTGAGCTGTCTGAGAGGTCAAAGAGCTTATTGCAGTGATCAATGTCCATTAACACTCCAGATCAATCAACAGCAAACAAGTTGCACTGTACAGTGTTGGAAGTGTCTGTGGGCGGCTCATGAAACTGTTCTGCACATTTTTACTGAAGGTGACATATATATATTTTTTTATGTAGAACCATTTAATATAAATATTCATAAATATTGATTTACAAAATTAATATTCAGGTACATATTAATTCCTCTCTGTGCATTGCAATCATTTCTAGTAGATCACCTTTTGATTTTCTCAGTCTAATGAGTCTGTGGTCTTTGAACTCACTCAGCGTATGATTTACTCTTGCACTTACCGTTGTTGGCTTTTGAATTCCACTTTAATGACCTCATGCTCTACAAGCTCTTCGTCCCTCTATCAAAGCTCCCTGTGAGGGGCCCCTATAATTTTGGCAAATTCAAAATTAGAACATCTGGTTTGCCTTCATAATAGATCAGCCAAGGTTCTTCGTGTACTTCTAGGCACATGTCTGTGAGAGGTTGTGCATGTTTTCTGAGTACTGCATGTGTGTGCATTAAAGCTGAGCAATACAGTATTGAATACTACAGTAGATATGCTTGCGATGATTTTGCAGGAAAAGTGTAATTATGCTATACGGAGTGCCGCAATGATTTCATTGTGCTCGTTTTGTAACTCTAAAGACTGTCATTAGACTTTTTCCCATGATCCTTCATTGTTTTGTGCACTTTCTCAATTCTTCATTATTTTGCAATAAAATATCTATCCATCTAACGTTCTATCCATCTATCCTTCTGTTGTTCCATCAATCTATCATTTACTTGATTTTTCTGTCTATCTTTCTATAGTTCATTCTATCATTCTGTCTGTCTATCTGTCTATCGATCGATCAATCGTTTGTTTGTTCGTTCTATTGAGTATTCTATATCTATCGATTGTTCAATCATTCTGTCTGATTCCCTTGCTCATTGGCATCAAGCTGCTTCATGTATCCTAGACACTTAATCTTTCTGTTGTCCTCTTTCAATGTTCCCTGTTAGGTAGCATGCCCCCTGGTGCTGGGGCAGTAAGTTAATGAGTCATCCATGGGGAATTTTCGGTGACTGGACTCGTCTGCCTGACCTACCCGACATGCACTGCAGGGCGCCTCGGATACCTCTGACCCTGTACTCTGGGAGGCAATACGCATCACGACATCAGCAATGGGGTACCTCAAGTGTTGTATCGACCATACTGACTGACACATAAGGGAAATTTTGGTTAATTACCCTGTGAAGTTACACGGTGGTCCACCCTTTTGAGAGGAGCGAACTCATTCAGAGCTTGAAGCCCAAAAGGGGTCTGTGTAACTTGGGACCCACAGGTGAAACCCAATTTTAGCTGTGCCAGCTAGTCATTGGCCTTTCCTCATTTGAGTGACGCAGCATTGTGCCAAACATCATTGCTGTTTGAGTGGTTGCCACCGGGTGCCATGGGTGCGAGTGATCGGGAGCCCCTGCAGTTGCATGCTCGGGAGAGTCAAGGGAGATGGCCCAACCATTGGAGTTCACCTGGGCGACCTCAGCTCACCACAAAGCCTAACAACATCTAAGATATAGCCATACATTTTATATGAACCTTGAAGAGGACTAGAGAGCCTCTCTGCTTTAACGTGCTTGGTCTATCCAGCTATCTCTCTCATCACCTTCCTAGGCAGTACAACCCCGGAGAGCCCCCGCTCTGCAGTCCTTGTCACAGCCCCTAGAGGTGGTAGTAAGCCCTTGATTTCCCACTATTCCTTTCTAGGTTTGAACTTGGATTTGTTTGATTAATTTTGGTTGTGTTTGTTTTGGTTGTTTTTGTGTGCCTGGAGACTGAACCTGTCTGAACCATCAGAAAATACTTGGTAATAACGTTGATAAACCGAATAGCCTAAGTCATCAAATGACCCCCTAGGTTATCACCCATCAACAGTGTTACTCATAGTTTCCACTCCTGCCTTATCAGCCACGATATTTAAGCATTTTGTTTGCGTCACTAATTGATCACACCAGCTAACCACGCAACACATAGCCTAAATATTTTAGCTCACTAAATCTGTACGAACCTGCATTGGCTTTTTGTGCTTTTCTCTCGCCACCTGTGTTCCACATGTGTCCAGATCATCCAGCCCTGCCACCCACCTGATCAGCCAAAGGCTTGGCTAAGCGCTGCAACAGACGCCCTCCGGTCCGGGACCACTCCTGATCTACAGCACCTGAGCGAAACCGCTGGATGACAACCTGAACTGGCAGACAGACCATGATCAAACCAAGGATACAGCCACAGAGAGCCAGCCAGGATCATCGGTGCTCTTGCCTACAACCACATCATCCAGTTAACGCTGACGAAAGATGATTCAACCACAAGGAGGCCCGGAGTACCGGGAGTGTGCGCAGAACTGCCTGATTAGCTGGACCCAGCAAGTGACAGCGGATGAAGAGGACAAGGAGCTACAGGAGGGAGTAGAAAGTTTCAGGATGAAACCCACACAGACACTGAGCACAGAGATCAGCTGGAATAGAAGCCAGAGAGGCTCCAACAGGCTGAAGCGCTCTTAAGTAATGGCCCAGGCGAACCGAAACAACGCCTGTGAATGCCACCTGCAAGCAGCCCAAGCTGAAATCCAAGTCTGAAATCCGCATCACCACCCAAGCGCCATTGCCTTCCCCTGCACAATGACCAGCTGACATCTGCGGAACTCAGCCCATATGGCCTACAGAGAACACAGCACTGCCTCCATAGAGACTGTTGAAATCCTGCCTACCTCTGCACAGTACCCAGAACTGACTCTGGAGAGCACACGGGCCAGCAACAGAGATCCTGAGGACATAAAAGGAACTGATCCTGAGAGTGGCCGCCCCAGGAGGGCAAACAGGATATATCAGACTATCAGACTCCTTTTAACTATGAGTGGCATGAGAAACCAACAACCTACGAGAAAGCCCTCCTTCTAAGAGAAATGCCCAGACCTTGGCAAACAGTCTCTCACCACAGAGACATCCATCCTAACGCCAGATGGTCATGGCACCCAAACAGCACATCAGCAGACGGCTGACCACCCACGACAGGACAAAATACACACGGCCAACTCCCCTGCACCTGACCATCAGCTCCATGAGACCGTACACCCCGTGTACATAACCCAAGTGGACACAGGCCCTCTTTTCACCAGCATGGACCTGCCGTATGGTTTTGAGCCCAATGGACTTTAAGCATTCATAGAATTGGGCTCAAGTGCACATTTCCAGCCAACCAACTCATCTGAAGTACACTGCCAGGTCACAAAGATCAGGCCTGACATCTCAGCTGGTCACGAGAACTCAGTCTCAATGTCACACCAGCCCACGATCCAGACTCCTCCTGCTATTACATCTTGAAAGGCACATCACTGTGATAGATGCTTCATAAGAAAGTCAACACAGTTCCTCACCAACAAGGACACCGCATGTTGGAAAACAAGGAGAGACTTGGAGCTCTGGTGACAATGGAGTAAATCCAACTTTTATGCCACTTCCAACTCTTTGGCAGACCCCAAGCTGAAGCTCAGAAACCAAACTGAACTCTTAAGGCCCAAAGGTGTGCACTGAACATGCAGTCATACATGCATACCACCTTCTCAGTGATAAAGAGCTGCTGGGTCACATTGACCCTTTGCTGAAACTGAGCCAGCCGAAACCCCGGGCTGAAGTGCGAGAACCCCTGCCACTCCAGCCAGACAGGTCACCCAGACAGACTGCCAGGTCACCGAGGTCACGGAAAAATCTCACAGCCAGCCATGAGGACATGGCCTGAAGCCTCACATGCTTCAAAGCACTCACCAAGCACACACCAGACCTGCCTTCGCAAGCAAGTGCACAGGTTTCCTACAAGGTCCTGTTGTCAACCATGGTGACTGCCAAGGACACCTGCGTCTTAACTTGAAGTAAAATAACCAATGCTCAACCTGCAACTTCTTGGTTCTTGCAGACCATTCAACCCCCTGGGGAAGCCCTGTAATGTGCAAGAACTTCCGGCCAGACCATACCAGACGTTTACTCTGGTAAAAATATGAGACTGCAGTACCAGGATACACAAAAGGGGAACGGACAGCGACAGTGTGACACGCAGACAGCTTGGCCAGACCCTCAACCACACACCTTCAAGGGAAGGGAGGGAAAAGAGCCCTGCTTTGCCCTTCACAAACCATCTAGCGATTTTCCAGTTACGATGGAACATGGAAAGTGATTTACAGAGATTTGCATTTGCATTTATGCATTTAGCAGACACTTTTATCCAAAGCGAATTACATTGTATTCAAGTTACAGTGTTTACATTTTATCAGCTCTTGCTTTCCCTGGGAATCGAACCCATGACCTTAGCGTTGCTAGCGCCATGCTCTACTATTTGAGCTACAGGAAAGAGATGTGCCACAAACCTGTAATGTCCCTCAACAGCCAAAGCATCTGTACAGGGGACCAACGCACCAAAGCCACATGGTCAATGGCCTTTTAAGGATGCAATGTTGATGCACGGTGTGCCCAGAGCAGGTGTTTTGTGGGTTAAAAGCAAACCTCTCCCACAGCAACATTTCAAGCTGGACTCCCAGTCATCACAGTACAAGTGACAGCCATGATCACAATTTAAATCGCATTGGCTCACAAAACTGCATCAGAGAACTCCTCAGTTACACAGATTCAAATTATGCCAAGCTCAGCTTCACACGCCACCTCCTTGGCTAGAAAAAGCCAGTCAAACACTGACACCTGTCCCAGGCATGCAACAACATCACAAGTGCATTGCATGGTGAGCTATGGTCTCAACCAAGACCCACCCACCCATGACAGGGCAGCTGTAACCAACAGGAGACCAACTTTTACTTCCATGGTACCCACCTCGCAGCCCTGGCACTAACCTAATAACTATCCAAGGATGGCATTGCCTAAATGCAGACCTCTGACTGATCAATGCACTTATTCTTTGCCACCTCACTGACCACTCTAACCACCCTATCACATCGGCTCAACTGGCTGCTGCTCCAGCCCTCAAAATTCTGCATGACATCAAAAAAAAATGTTGTGTGTGCTGAGCAACATTATATAATATGTCCATGATTACCACACTGCGTCAAAGCTTGTGGTGCCACAGTGGCAAAGGGGGGTCAGGTTACTGTATGCCCATAACGCATCGTGCTGGACACCACAGTACCAGAGACACTTATGAGACACTAAAACAAGTGGCATACGGGGCTGGCATACAGCAAGATGTGGCGGAATATGTCAGAGCATGTCAGGTTGCTGTCAATTCCGAACAGCAAACCTGAACCACAAAGCCCCACTACAACACACTCCACTTTGGGTTTGCAATCACTGAAATGACACTTAGCTGTTTCACCACATATGGGCCTATAACACCATACAGATCTGTGTCAGTCCTCACTTTCCAGTCTGCCAGCATGTCACAGACTGCAAACCCCACTGCCCAAGGAGGAGATGTGAACACCTGGCTAAGAGGCATTACAGATAGTCTTACCCACAAGACCATTGAACTTTTAATATTCTGAGTAATAGTCACGATTCGGAAGAGACTCATGACACACGACTCAAGCCAGAATCACCACCACGGGGAGCTAAACAAGGCCATCAGTTCCCTAAGCTACGCCTTCACAGCCCAGCTGACACATCCCCAATGCCGCATAGACAAGCTGGCAGTGAAAGTCTAGTATTTCAGGCATCAGACCACTGAGTTCCTGAGAGAGCTACTGCACATCTCACAGCTCGAAGTGAAAACCCAGAATAAACTCAAGGTACCAGACGGAGTGAAGCAGGAAACAAAGGAAAAAGTTGAACAGCTCCAAGAAGCCAGTTGCTGAACGTGACCGACAAGAACTAAACGCTTCCCAGAAAGAAATGAGAAGACATCTACAGTCTGCAGAACAGCTACTAGAGAAAGCCAAAACTGACCTTAAAACAAAGAAGACCACCTGAAAAGGAATTAGAGCCAAGAAAAGCAGAGCCCTCATCAGCATCACCATCGCTGAGCAGAACTGAGTCCCCCATCCAAGAATTGCTACACAATGGAAGAAGTGAATGGCCGCAAACCAAAGCATTACCAGCCTTCACCACAGAACTTTTTCCTTCTAACAAAAGAAGAAAGCCCCTCCATGCAGACCCCCAGGCGGAGACAATGCTGAAGCTGACCAAGGTTAACACCCAAGCTGGGAATCCAAAGGTTGAGGAAAATTAGAAACCACCTGTCATCCGTCCTGTCTGATCCAACTAGCATCTGACCAGCAGGATCCACCTGTCATCTGACTTCATGATCCACCTGCCATCCGGCCTTCATGATCCACCAGCCATGCAACCATCATGATCCACTGTTGTCTGAAGATGTCTCCAGGTGAACATCTTCAGCCAAAAGGGGTTGAGGAAAATTAGAAACCACCTGTCATCCGTCCTGTCTGATCCAAATGCCATCTTACCAGCAGGATCCACCTGCCCGCCGTCCTTCATGATCCACCTGCCATCTGACTGTTAGGATCCACCTGCCATCTGACTGTCAGGATCCACCTGCCATCCGACCATATTTAGACCATAATTAATCAGTTACAAACGAATCTGGTATATGCATGTGTTGTTTGTATGTTTCCTTATTATATTAGCCTAGTGACCACTCGTTATTCGTATTCATAAGCTCTAAACACTCATATTCAGGTGTATGAATGTATCTCTGGTTTAATATCTTTTAGATGTCTCTTTCTTGATATCAAAATGATCTGCTCTTTATTTCTCAAACAATGATGTACACTGTGATCGTAAAATGCATCATTCTATTTTTATTGTACTGTGGGGAAAAATTGCACCGATTCTCCAGACCGGTCATAAAACATGCAAATGAGGTGTCAAGTGGGACAAAGAAACCCTTTCCCGCTGAAACTATGTGCCTTGTTATTGGTCAAACTAACCAAAATAGGTGTTACAGGGAAACCAGATAAAACTCCTCCCACACCCAAAAGGCGAGGTCTTCTCTTTACTTTCGGTGCCCTGGATACACACATATCACCTTGGAAATCTCACGACTTCCCTTTTGGGGGGAGTCCGAGCTTCTGGCAGTTTTAAGTCCAGTAACTTTGTCGATTCACTTCGGACCAATCAACCCATGGCTGGAATGACGAAGCTTTCACTCCTAAAGGAATTAATCAAGAATCTACGCATTACACATAAACCAGGACACTTTACTCAGCACCAACAAAGCCAATGCAAGTAACCACTTGTTAACTATTTAGATGTGCTTCTAGGCTTCGACCCCTAGTTTAGTTAAGGTGATGTGATTCTCTGATGGTTCTAATTCAAAGGTTGTGGTTAGCTGATGTATAAATTCTGCCATTACACTCTACTCTCTTGCGCACAAGCTCTCTCTCTCTCTCTCTCTCTCTCTCTCTCTCTCCATGCCTTCCTTGCGGTTGCATCTAAGCTATTTCAGAGCAAATGCTGAAAAACTGAAATGTTGTTTGAGAATATTTTCTCATACAGTATATATGGAATTTTGTCGAAAGGCTGAAGAATATCACTCTTTTTGTAGCTCTATTGCACAGTCTTTGCCTCTGTGTGACATTGTAGTGATTCACTGCATGGAAAGTTAAACCGTGAGTGGCAGTCCAGAGGGAACTGTGCCGCCCCTCTGAGTACGTTAAAGGCGTTTAACCTTCTCTGTTGATTTATGATGCGAGTCTGTGTTCACTTCAGTGGGCAGAGCTGTTCACTAATCCACTGCTGTCAATGGAGCTGCATTCTGGAATGTTTCCTGATCACCACCTTATTTCCATAATATCTCACTTTTCCGTTATTCTGTCATCCCCTCTGATTTTTCCCAAATTTTCTCTATCTCTCTTTCACCCTTTCCCTTGATCCTCAATCTTGCTGGGTTGCCAGTTTTGATTCTTCTCCTTTTGCAGCATCTGTCAGAGATAAAAGACACACTCTTTCAGAAAAAAAGGAAAGTACAAAAGCTGTCACTGGGACAGTACCTTTTCAAAAGGTACACCTTTGTACCTCATTCACCCCTAAAAGGTGCATTTCAGTACCTTAAAGGTACAGATTTGTACCTAAAATGTAAAAATTAGTACCTAAACGGTGCTTATTAGTTTTGAAAGGGTACTGCCACATTGACAGATTTTGTATCTTTTTTTGCAGAGAATGCACTGTATGGTATGTAAGTCTGGATTCAATGGTTTGACTGTTTTTGTTTCAAAGCTTGACCACTAAACAGACTGTAGTAGGCAGTTGGGGGGTGACTTGCGGTACACATTTGCTAGCTGAGGGGTAAGTAGTAAGGCACAAGACGCATTGAGTGCCTCTTAGGCAGTTTGTGTAATTCATCAGAATCTCATTAATGTCTTGGCGGCATTTCTAGAGGGAGGCCTAACAGGGGGAGTTTCGCCCTGCATCATGTGGTTTTCATCATGTCAAACTTTACTTGATTATTCTTCATTGGCATTCTTGTTTCGTCTCAGTAGGGGGCATTATTTTATGTGAGTTCACTTTGCAGTTCATAAGCAATGCTCAACCAGAGCATCTCAAATAAACAAGGCTGTTTCTTACTCTTTGTGAATGGAACCAAATGTCTTTGTGGTTTTGAAGCAGATGATGTCATTTTTCACTGATCGGCCCACTCTGACTTTCTTAATGAAGAAACGCTGCTGTCAGTCAAAGATTGTTCCTAATGAGGGAGAGTCCTTTCATTCAGTGGCCACTATAAGGAACTAATTTTGCTGTTTGTGATCACGTCATGCATGGCAACTCATGACAATTTGTTTGAAACCACTTTGAAATTGATTTAAGATCTTGGCAGACTAAAGTGCAGATGTGAAATGTGATAAAAATGATAAACTTTTATAAAATTCCATTTTATTTATTTTATGTTATTTATAAGATTTTAAACAGCTATATTTATCTCTTCTACAGCATAGGTAACATTTTGCAGCTTGGGTAACATTCTGATTCAAAATTAATTGGCAGTATGCATGGCTTCAAATTAGAATATATCAGATGCTCACTTGAGTGTGCTCTCTTCAAATAATCTGCCCTTTGGAGTGAGTAGGGCTAGTGATTTTCATTTTCAAAATGCATTTTGCCCTGTCTTTCTACCCTGCTGTATGAGAGCTTGCTTCTTTATTCAGTAGAGAAACAGAGTTTGCGTATCTAAGAATGTAGATCCTAGTTCACTCTCTGTCCTCCACCATTGTGCTTGACTGGAGCAGTGTGATGCTTGTCTTGTCACTGAATGATCTGCTGGACTAAGTGCTGTGGTTAGTCACACATCAGCATGAGTGGATCACACCAGCCGCCCAGAGGCCTCGAGATGGAAGAGCTGATTGAGCGCATTATGAGGTATTTAGCAATGAGGTGCTCAGAGCTGAGAGAGAGAACGTTGCCTGTACTTTGAGCTCCTTAAACCTGTTTGCAATTATGTTTAAAGTGATAGGAAACCCAGACCGCCTGATTGGACCTCATACATGGACCTGTGAACGGTCTTGGGCGGTAAACCAATCATGTTTTGTTCTTTTAATTCAGACTGGTGTAGTCCATCCATGGCCTGATTTTCAATGAAAATAACAATAAACGACATATGTATTTATTTATTTTACACATTAATTTACTTATTAAATTTTCTGAATTTTATTTCAAAATAGACACAGATCTTGATGACGTGACCAAAGTGTTGCATACTACCGATTCAAATGTTTGTCCTCAAACTTTGATTTTGCAAGTAATATTTTAAGATGAACATTTAATGGACTGAAGCAAGTTTACTTGATTATCCTTGCATCATTTATTAGACAAATCATGCTAAAATGTGTGTCAGTGTTAAAATATGAATGTCACAATCAATCATCTGTATCTATATGATACCTATAACTGTATTATGTATTATACAATTGTTACTTGGTTTACGTTATTGAATTAAAACCTACAGAATTTTGAAAACTAGGCATTTAAATATCATCTTACTAAGCTACATTATTGGGTGTTATAGTGTGACAACTGATATTTATATGCATGCTATGTCAGCTATACTGTTATAAAGATCTCATTGATTTACATTACAAACAATACATCACTTACTTTTTGGCCATGTGAATATCAGCATCTGCACCAAATTGCACATTTTTGCTCAGTTTGGGTCTCTGAATAAAATTCTCCTATATCTACTATATGAGCAATAAAGGCTGATGCATCATATGATACGCAACAGAAAGCAAATACAAATTTTCAGTAATCTCAATAAACTGTTCCATTTCAAGAATTTCGATTTTTCAGGCTATTATTTCAAAGCAAGTTTTTTTTTTTTTTTTTTTTTTTTTTTTTCTAAACATACTCTTTATTCTGTACCCATGCTGAACATGCCAGAGTCTTTTGGCAGACTGTGCACTGTATATTTAACTGTATAACTGTCTCTATTTAAATTCCAGATCAGGAATATGACTCTGAGTTCAGGTCAGGTCTCAGAAACCTTATTTTAACTGCTAAAGAATGACCAAGTGTTGTCTCTTTATTGGCCTGTCCTATATTGGTTCATGTGATTCAGATTTTGTGACCTCATTTCTATCTCAGGACATCTGTTTCTGTCCTACCAGGTGCCTGTTTGTGCTACACCGCACTTAAAGTGACAGTTCACCCAAAAATGCCACTTCTGTTGATGTTTTTCACCTACATTTGGGGATCTAAACTGCTTTGCTATAATTATTTCTGGTGGAAGATGAAAGTAGATGTTCAGCCATTCAAGTTTCAAGCTCCAAAAAGGTCAAAAAGCACATTAAAAGTAATCCATATAACATGTATATTCCAAGTCTTCTGAAGTCATATGATGCTTTGTGAGTGATAGCCAAGTCATTATTCACTAATAATCTTTATCTCTGCCAGTTTTATAGTTTTATGGTTTAATATATACGTATAGTTTTATGGTGCTTATTTGGAGTTTTATGTCCATAGTCACAGTGAATTGTTATTAAATGGCAAGAGCTGCATTAAAAATACTTTAAAAGTCTCCTTTTGTGTTCAAACAACACATTAAAACCTGATAGCAAAGTGGTTTGGAACAACATGAGGGTGGGTTTTAATTTAAGGTGAATTATTCAGTGAGTTTGGCGGTCGTATGTGTTTCTTATGAACAGTGTGTGAAACCTTGGACTAAAAGTCTTTGTGATTTAAAGTCTGAAGCCCCATCGGTGGAGATCTGGGTTTATTTTCCTTATCGTGCCTCTGAGCCTAGTGTGAATCATTGTAATTGGCACAATTTAGAGTGGCATGCTGTACTTTCTGTAGAGAGATGTAAGTTACTGGCAGTGAACTCCGTTTCACTTTGAACAGATGCTGAAGAATGCTGCTTTACTTTCTAATAGGCCTCATTTATTTTTCTGAATTGCACAATCTGCACTATTTATTTTCATGAGGATACATGTTACCGAAGCCTGTGAAACAGAACTTTATTTGGTTTTGATAAACACAGGTTCTCATTGACTCATGAAAACATGCATCCAAGCCATCTCAGGTTTCCTTCGCTGCCTTACATGGCTGTGATAAAGATATGGTTCTTCTAAACTACAGCGTGTTTTTGCCATAAAATACCATTTTAATACTGTAATAGAATTTGATGCATGTTTCTGATCTAATCATGTCGCTTTAGTCTTGCGAAATGTTGCTCAAAGCTGTTTTTACAAAGTTTAAAATTACAGAGCATGAATAAGATTTATGAGATGAGCTGTTGTGTTGTGAACAACAGGATGTCATTTAGCCTTAAGAGAAAAAAAAATCATTGTCGGTATACGAGTTCTCTTTTACTATTGTTTACTTTTTTTTTTGCAATATTGTCAAGAACGAGAAGAACAACACAATATTTTTCTGAGAAGCAGAATGATCAAGGGTTTCAGCAACAGCATGTCATGCCACCCAGCAGTCTGTGTCTGTTGACATGGGCATAACTCAGTGCTTCTGCAAACACCAGCTTCAGGTTAAGAGACTTCACTCTGAACGTCACATTAAGTGAGTAATTTCCTCATCCGGATCCTCCTCTTTGAAATCAAATGCTTTTAGGATAGACGAGGGATGAGAAGGATGAGAGAACAACAGAGAGAAGTTGGAATGCCTGAGGAGATTTTTTTTCCCTAAATGAAAAGCAGGTGACCATCACACAACCGAGTAAGAGGTCACATTCTGACCCTTCATCCCTCAGAGAAAAAGAGAGAGAGGAAATTGAGTGATGTTGAAGTTGTTTTATTCATGACCCCTTGAAACCATCTAATGGTGGTTTGTGGAGACATTACTCTCTTTTTGCATTAATTTAATCAAAAACTTTTCCATTTAAATATTTTTTAAGATATCATTTATTCCTGTGATGCAAAGCTGAATTTTCATCATCATTACTCCAGTCTTCCGTGTCACATGATCCTTCAGAAATCATCCTAATATGCTGATTTGATGCTCAAGAAACGTTTCTTATTTTTATCAATGTTGAAAACAGTTGTGCTGCTTAATATTTTTGTGGGAACTGTAATATTTTTTCACGATTCTTTTATTAATAGAAAGTTCGAAAGAACAGTGTTTATTTGAATTAGAAATCTTGTAGCATAAACAAATTCTTTAGTCACATTTGATGAATTAATGCATCCTTGTTAATGATAAATTAAAGTAAACTGAACTGAACCTAAAACTAAAAATAATATAAAATTCTATAAGTTTTTTTGGACTGCCTTCCTGTTGTGCCCCATAAACGTGTCTATAGAGTTTCATTACTGACACTCTATCCTCCAATTTGATACTGTTAAGTGCTTTGACACAATCTGTATTGTTAAAAGCGTTATATAAATAAAGGTGACTTGACTTGACTATAGAGCCTCATGTGTAACTCCAGCTCTCATACTATGATTAAGTGTCTATTCTCAGAGTTTAGAAGGCAGTCGGTTGTCTGTGAGATATTGTAAGAGGTGACAAATAAGTAGCTCGTATTCTTGGCTTGGCAGCCTTGTGTAGATCGTGAATGATGGGATATCAGCCAGCTTTAGGAGCTTTAGATGATGCAGACCTCCAGTGACAGCTGGGACTGTGATGCCCAGGATAGTCTGAAGTTATATCCTTTATATTTATATTTATATATATAATATATATATATTGCATGAAATGTTTTCATCACTACTGACCTAGTTGACCATTGTTGTAGAACTTTATGAATGACGGAAATTCCAATTCTGTGCAGTTCTGTGGAGTCCTAATGCACTGTAAAGTCATCATTAACAGCATGTGAATGATGGGATATCAGCCTGCTTTTAAGGGCTTTAGATGATGTAGACTTCCAGTGACTGTTAGGCAACTTTTGTGTATTTTGTTGTTTGGCATTAAATGAAGAATAACTACAAGTCTGTGATGTTTTCTTTTTTGGAGACTCTGTGTGGGCCTGCCTATCAGTTCTTTTGTGTTATAACGTTCTCATAGGACCAGTTTTCTAAGTGTTTTGACAAGAAAATTCAAGTTATTCTTGGACACGGAGACTGATATGAGTAAGGTGAAGTGACGTGTGGCCAAGTATGGTGTCCCATACTTGGAATTTGTGCTCTGCATTTAACCCATCCACACACACACACCATAAACCAATGTTGCGGTGCCCGGGGAGCAGTTGGGGGTTCGGTGCCCTGCAGGGTCTCACCTCAGGTGTGGTGTTGAAGGTGGAGATATACTATATTCACTCCCCCCACGACAAGTCCTGCTGGACCTGAGACTCGAAACTGCGACCTTCGGGTTACAAGTCAGACTCTCTATCCATTAGGCCACGACTGATAAGCAAGTAATAATCCACCATCCTTACTCTTGTGTTTGTAGATGAGGAGCAGTAGGTGGTGATGACTATATTAGTTGATTGTGAATGTAACATCAGGAAGCAAGAGTATAAAAACCTTGATGAATACCAGAGACTAAAGGACAAGTTTGAAAGAATGTGACTAGTCAAGTGAAGCCGGGGTAGTTCCGGCAGTGATGGGGGTTCTGGGCTGTGACATGCCAACTGGAATAATGGCTTCAGCAGATCCTGGGAAAAATGACTTAATCTGGATCCTGAAGAGAGTGATCATAAGAACCGCTCAGATACTGATCTTCAAGTTCCCAGGACGAGAGACTGACAGAGGAAGACCACCCACAAACATGGGTGAAGAGAGTGAATATACTAGTTTTGTGACATTTTTCTGTTGGTATAGACTAAGCACTAATGAGCACTAATGACTTGTTTAAGACTTGAAGCTAAAAGTTGAGGACTTGCAACTCGACTTGGACTTGCCTATTTTGACTCGGGACTTGACTCGAGAATTGAATGCAAAGACTCAAGACTTACTTGTGACTTGCAAAACAATGACTTGGTCCCACCTCTGCAATTTAATAATATAAATACTAAGACACAACTTAAGATATATAGACAAACAACTACACTGTAAAAAATGCTGGGTTGAATACAACCCAGCGCAGGGTAAAATATGGACGAACCCAGTGATTGGGTTGTTTAGACCCAGCGGTTGGGTTACTGCCCAGAAGGTTGGGTTAAACATTTAACCCAACTGTTGGTTGAAAACAACCCAGCATGTGTACTGTCCAATATTTACTCAGCACTGGGTTGTATTTAACCCAGCATTTTTTAGTGTATATTAATGCATTATATATTATTTTGCATGATAATATTTTATTTAATGTATTGTATGTTTGAATTTTTTTATTTTTTTTTCCCACATCTCTGTTTTTTTTATTTCTCAATTACGTGGGTTATAGTCAACATTTAAATTATATAAAATATTTCTCAGAAAATGTAAATCTCAGAATTATACCATTAGAAATTCATGTGTTGTTTTTTGTGCAAAAGTGACTTGGTATGCTGTCTTGAAAGGTTTGCACATTATCTCTAAAAATATATTTTTCTGTGGAGAAAATGAATGAGATTCAGGAACTCTGTAGTGTAATGTAAAGATTTGTCTGGGACGAGGTAGACGGTCGGTGGATCTGTGCCAGCTGTCTGATGAGGTTGGTCTAGATCAGTCTGTTCTGAGAACTGGTTTCCGTCTGTCATCCTCACTTCATCTCTTCTTCCTGAGGAGCCCCAGTGGGATAGACTGATCCCGGTCCACAACACTGGCCGGGCTAGACAGAGGGATCGGGGAGCAAATCCCTATACTACATAAACACACTCATCATAATAAATAAGTAAATGAATGTCTGGCCTTGAGTGCCATGTAATATAAAAGTTTAGGCAATGCTGATTTCCTCAGATTGCTTGGACTAGGGCAGATAACGGTTAATTCGATCCAGATGGGAAGGGGTTTTGTTCTACAGCGCTGTTGTATGAGGTTTGTTTGACATACTAAAACAATTGTAACCATTTGACCCGTGAATGTTTGGATGAAAGTGAATTGTCCCTCCATCATCAGTCGTTCATGTGTCTCTGCAGTTGAAGAGTAGGGTTTTGGAGAGAGGTGGCAGCCAAGAACCATATATAATACCTTATAGCATTTTAGTCTTATCTGTCAGGTTAAATCAAAGAGATTGCAATAGACTATCACAAAGACTTAAAGGTGCAGTAGGAGATCTCGGAAAATGCTAACTTTAGCCTGATAGCACTGAAAGCGAACGTCCCACCCTCCCTGCAATCGCCATCCAAAGCCATGCCCCCTGAACGCATATACGCTCACAGACCAGAATACCAGAGACTATCCCTGCCTCCCAATGTGCATACTATCCACCCTATCTGTCATAAATGGTATTGAAAATTACTAATATCACATAGAATTTAGGATGGATTGTGTGCACATTAGGACTCAGGCAACATTACCACAATAAGCTACATCAGCGGTTCCCAACGGTAAACTTCAACGGATTTCCACCTGCTCAGGGAGTAGGGAGCAAAGAACACTCTGTAGGGAGCATGTCATCCAGAACACAGTTCATGCACGTAGCTCTCCTCTAACGAGCTGGTTATCTGAATCAGGTGTATTAACTAAGCGAGACATGCAAAATGAGGACTGGAATTGGGAACTGCTGAGCTACATCGTGTGTTCGTGAACGCGCTGATGACGTATCCTGTCTGCACGAATGGGGATGCGCAGAGGTATGCTAATACATACGTTGACAGGCAGGTAGGAAAGCCAATTAAAACGCTCGGACCGAGCTTTTTGATTGGACAAACATTTCTTGGTCCTACGCCTTCCACAGAATATATAAATACAGATAAATACATTGACCACTTAACTTAATGATTGCTATCGGGATGTGACGAGAGTTTCAACCAGCATAACAAAAAATGTTTCTGAAGACAATCACCTATTGCACCTTATAACCCTTTTTCATGGACAGTCTAACAAACATCCTGGATGTCCCTTGGACTTATGAAATTTTTTATGATTCAAACTGCATAGTTTTTTTTTTACAAATGGCATATTTCAAAAGTAATATTTATATTTATTTGTTATGTATTTACTATTATAGTATTGTAATATAATCACTTATAAAATATACAGCTATTTATTATTTTTTAATTTAATAAAATTAAGAAAATATTACGTATTTATAACATGTAATTTATTAGCCTGAACTTGAAAGTAATTACTGGCTTGTGCAACTCTTCAAAAACTTGATGGTATTTATGAATGAATTATTCAAAATATGGAAAGTAATATATCCGCTTTTTACTTGGTTTTTAAATCATTAAATCAAAACTTTTTATTTTATTGCATTGCATTGCATTACACACAATGCAATTGTATTGGTCATTTATTTGTTATCGGCCGTAACATGAACGTAATTATCGTCATATTTTGCATCCCTATTTACAGCATCTTTAATTTGAATGATTATGTTTGACAGTCTTTTTTTATTTTTATGGAACATGGAGGAAGTTTACCTCTGTTATATTACGCTTTGTTTTTTCAGTTCCCAGATTTCACTCAAAAATGCTTTGTTTGACAAATATAACCAAGTTTTTTGGATGCCGTTTCCTGAGGATGTTATAGCAGAACTTGATCAGACCCATGGGTTCTCTCTTACACTTTCAATTCACCAGGACATTTGCCTTCCCCTCAAATCAATGCAGCATCGGTCTGCGGTGCTTTAATGCTTCTCTTGTCCTCAGATGCTCTGGGGGCTCGTCCTGTGGTGAGCGAACCCCCTACGGCACTCCGAACCCTTTAAAGGGCAACGAGAGCAAGACGTCCTCGCTATGTTTGTGTGGATGTGAGCTCAATAAGAGTGGAAGGAAAGGGAGGGGGGCGAGGGCAAAGGTCAGATCCCCTTGCTGAGAAATGTTTTTGTGAGCAGAAGAATTGCAGTGTTGTGAAAGAAAACATTGTGGTGGGATGGATGGGGGTGGGAGTCCCAAAGAGGCCAGACCTCCTTAAACCAAAGTCAGGTACAGAAAGTGAGATGTTTCGGGGTGTGTTGAAGGTAGTAAGAAGGTTGTGTACTTCCAGGCAGTCTTGAGATGAGTGGGAATACTAATGGACTGCTTTCCTCCAGGTATTACAGATTCTTGAACAGACAGCAGTCATGGTTGAGTTGGTGCCAAGAAAGGGATAGCAGGTAGTTTTATGGTGTCAACCACCAAATGAGGAGCCAACTAATCTCTTCATCTAATTCTAAATACAGAGTTTTGTTACGAACAAGGAATATAATCACTGGAGAAGATCCAGATCTTCAGTTCACAGTTTTGGTTACATGTTCCAGAAATTGAAGGCTTTGTGTATGGTTCTTGACAGGATGTGTCAAGGCGAACCTCTCCGTGTCATTGTGTACAGTTGATCAATGGTCAATTGCTGCATGATAATCAAACTCAGCAATGACTTTTCCAAACGACCTAATGATGTGAAATTGAGTTTGGCCAAAACATTAAGGTTTCCAAGCCAGAAATCAGTCTTATGGACTGGTAATGGACTTATGGGTCATGTACTGTACAAATAAGTCTATTTTGGATTGTTACTAGGGTATTCTAGGCTTAGAAATCAATATCATTAATGTCCACTGCACTGTTTGTGCTAAAATTTGCAAAAATTATACCTTTATGGGTACAACAGCTTGTCACTGGGGCAGTACCAACTAAGGGACACCTTTGTATCTTCTTTACCCTAAAGCAGTGGTCTCAAACTTAATTCCTGCTGGGCTACAGATCTGTAGAGTTTAGCTCCAACCAGCTCTAAATCACACCTGCTTGGAAGTTTCTAGTAATCCCGAAGACCTTGGTTAGCTGGATCAGGTGTGTTTGATAAGGGTTGGAGCTAAACTGTGCAGAGCTGTGACCCTCCAGGAATTGAGTTTAAGACCTTTAATTTTATTTTAGAGTTATAATATTGGTAAATTATATAACATAATATTAAATAATTATTGGCAGTATTTCAATATCAGAATTTCAAAAACGTGGGGCTGCCTGAAAACTTAATGATACTTATTAATACATAATTAATGATATTTAAAAAAAAACTTTAAAAAATACCTTGAAAAACATAAAATATTATGAAAATATGAAAAAAGGAAAATTATTTATTTAAATTTTTATTTGGTTACACCACAAATCATTCAATGTATTTATTTAATTTTATTTTTCAAAAGTATTACAGATTTATAACATCAGCCAATTGTACTGTAATGACTGGAATTTCAATATTTTGCATCCCTATTTAAAACCCCATATCTGAATGATTTCAATTTACATTCTTTTCTGATTTTGAAACATGTTAACCTGTATAACATATCTTGGCTTTTTCGAGACACGTATAAACATTGGGGGAATAAGCAAACCCTTGCAACACCCTTGCGACCACATAGCAACACGTCCCAGCAATATTTGGTCAGTAGAATATCACAGAAGCGTGGCTTTTGGCTGTTTAGGTAAATGGATGGGTGGCCCAGTGTTGGACACAACCATCTTATCCTGGCACTGGAATATGGACACACGGAGATGGGTTTTTCCGATATGTTCTCCAGCATTGTGGAGGCATGTTTTACATGGATTAGCAACTCTCACACATTTCCAGCTCCTTGGGTTCATTTGCAGGTGAAGATGTTGTGTTATTGCATTGGTATGGTTGGAGGGAGTGATTGATGTATCTAGTAAACACGAGGGTGGATTTTAAACATTTGTGTGTGCGTTTAAAGGATTTATGAGCAGACTTTAGGGTGAGTGTATTTGTATAACGTGAATATTAAGGGTGAATGTGAGTGTATGTGTGGGTATTTGAGATTTATGCTAAGCCGTTGTGTTGAGCGTAGTATGTTGAGGCACATATATGAGAATGAGTAATGTTTAACGGGACTAGATGATTGGACAGGGAGAATGAAATAACGCCACTTGGAGGCTCTTTTTGAGAGCTTTACTGAGCAAATCAAACAGACTTGATCTGAAATCACATACTTGTTCACTCATTCACTGTTTCCTACATAGTGTATGCCACAGCATTTGTTATATAACAAGTGAAATAAATGACTGAATGAATTCAAACTCTGCGTATGAAGGCAAAAAAAAGAAGAAAAGGTTTCGGCAAATAAATCAGGCTGATTATGTATATAGCTAAAGCTTTCTTTCTTTCTTTCCTTATGTTTGCATGTATAAATAAATAAAATACATTGGAAAAAGTATTTATATATTTATAGTTTTTTAAAATAATGATTAGGTATAGAGAAAATATGAAAATAAAATATGGAAATAAAAATATTTACTCTTTACTTGATTACACCACAAGTCATGATATTAAAACCTTTCTTGAAATTCACCTGAAAGTTTATCAGAACCAAATGAAACCATCATGAATAAAAAGAGCACATATTTAACTAGATTTGTCATTTTTTAATCATGTATTTTAATGACCCATAAAGAGTATAAAGATATACAGGAAGTTGTTCACTAAGAAATAAGAGAAAAGTCCACAGAATGTCTAACACTGAGTATAGTGCACAATATTGGGAGCGATTTGGGACACACGTGTGTCTCTGTTTCTGTCTGCAGAAGGAACAGTCTGTAAGGTGACTGTATACATTAGGAATGTGTGTGCGCGTTAGAGACGGGCCTGCTGGGGCTCTGCGCTCTGCGAGGTGTTTAAGTAACCTCTGCTGTAATTTAACATCACTTAAGGGCAGATCTGAATACCCTGCAATGACTTCATTCACACTGCTAATTTACAGATTAAACGCTAAGAGGATTGTAGGTGAATGGCTGTATTTACCATGCCTCACCGGACGCCTACAGACACTTTCCCATGACGCTTGGCAGGGTTTGCACACGGAGAGACCGATGATTTCTAACTGTACTAGGACATAAAACCATAAAACCTTAACAAATGACGCTATGTTTGTTGAGTAGCAGCCTCACATTTCAGCCCCATTCTATTATATAAGAATATTTTAATAATATATCATACTATTTATTATAAAATTATAATTTAGCTCTTTTCAGTTATATATATATATATATATATATATATATATATATATATATATATATATATATATATATATATATATATATATATATATATATATATATATATATATATATATGTGTGTGTATATATATATATATATATATATATATATATATATATATATGTGTGTGTATATATATGTATGTATATATATATATATATATATATATATATATATATATATATATATATGTATGTATATATTAATAATAATAATAATAATAATAATAAATTATTATTATTATTATTATTATTTAGTCATTTAGCAGACACTTTTATCCAAAGCGTCTTACAAATGAAGACAACAGAAGCAATCAATTGTAGTATTAAAACAACTAAAACAGATCCAAAACTAAAAGCTAAAACTTTATAAATACTACCTATACACATTTTAAAAATAAAGAAATTAAATAAAAATGACAAATGCATACAACAAAATTTAAAAACTTAACATTTAAATGAAAAAATAAATAAATAATAAAGCTAAAAACAATTCAAAATATTAAAGAACAAAAGGTATGAGTATAATAATGATTCTAACATAACACTAAGCCAAACACCAAAAAAACAACAACTATATGTATATGTACAACCACACACACATACATACATACATACATACATACATACATACATACATTATATATATATATTGAATTTGTATGTATGCATGTATGTATGTATGTATGTAATTTCCATTTAGTTTGTTGAAGTATTAAAATAACTCAAATTAAATTAAACTAAAACTTAATAACAAATACAAATCACGACAGTATAGTTTATCGGTAATCCTAAGAAATAACACTGCCAAACACACATGCTAAAAACAACAACTTAATTACACATAGTAAGAAATGGTTATAAAAACTGCAACAGAAGTGAAACAAGTAGTAGAAAAGAGGAGAAAGTGATACTTATATCCTTTGCCAGGGTCCCTGCCCGGTGGAGTCGCACGGTAGAGTCGATGGTCTTTACACTCTTCGGTCATCACACAAGGAGGCCTTCACACGACAACTGCCGCGACCGCTGTCGCTGTAAACTACGCTTTTTTATACCCATCTAACAAAATACTAATTGAATTTAGATGAACACACTTTCCTTCTTTTTTCACAACAAATAGCCAAGCAAGCGCAGACACTGACAAGATACACGAGACAGAGCGAGACCAAACGAGATATCAGCACGTCTCTACACAGTAAACAAAACAAGCGTTTCCATATACTTAAGCTGTTTTTAAATATTATTAATAATATAAAATAATAATAATATGTATTAAAAGGTTAAATAAGTTGCTTTTAATAATACACTACAATGTATATTATATTACTTAATTACTTACAATATATAACTAATTAATATTATGTCAATTGCTTAACTTATATGCAATATTTATGAAATATAAATAATGAAATTAATTTATTAATTAAACTTATGAATGTAAAATGTTTGTTTTTATAGATAAATAAATATAAATACACACGCGCGCACACACACACACACACAATTTAAAAATTTGAAGAACTTGCTTAATACTGTGATTATACTGCAATTAGTAATTGGTATTCTATTTCATTCCAAATATAACTAACATCTAGCTTGCATAGTTTGACTGTATGTCTAATTCAGTGACATTCAGACATTTTTAAGTGTGACTGAAGTGTCCAAATACTTTTTGGGACTCATGCATGCTTCTCTCCTGAGCAGAGTGAGTTTATGATGGAAACACACCTCCTTTCCTGCCTCAGCGGTGATGGCTGTGTGCCCAGTCTGTGTCTGGTTGAGCTGACAGGATGGAGAGAAAGTAAATGTGTGTCAGAACTAGTGAGAGACTGAATGAAAAGAGGGGTCTGGACCTGCTGGATGAAGCTTTCAGTAACTAAATGAGGGCGTTTTAGCAGGCACATTGATGCGTATGGCTCAGTTAAAGAAATAGTTCACTTAGAAATCAGCTTCATATATTCATGGAACAGCACTTCCTGTTTGTGTCCCACCCTGCTGCAGCTCTGTGAGAATAGAATGTTATCTTTCTCCTCCAGCTCCTCTAGGAAACTTCTTCCCATGCGTCAAGTTCAAAGAAAGCCATCAAAGAGAATCACAGGTGGCTTAACAGCAGCGTCTCTCTCACACACACCACCATCTGGAATCATTGTTGTCCTGTAGTAACCGCATCTGAGACCAGGTGCTGTTGAAGCTCATAGTAGTAAACTTGTGGGAAAAACTTCCTTGCTGTAGAGGAGAGTCTGACTCACCAGAGGGGACAGACGCAACTAAGGCTGGTATTTATTCTATGTTCACAATGATTTTGAAGATGATAATAAAATTAAAAATTGTTACATAATGACCTTTATTGACCAATAAGTTCCCTAAAAAGCTATTGGTAGCCAGTGCAATTTGATGAACAGAGGTGTGACATGCATACTTTTTTGCTCATTAAAGACTATCTTGAAGCTACATTCTGGATTAGTTGTAAAGTTTTGATAGAACTGGCTGGAAGACCTGTCAAGAGAGCATTGCAATAGTCAAGCCTGGACAGAACAAGAGCTTGAACAAGGAGTTGTGTAGCATGCTTCGAAAGAAAGGGCCCAATCTTCCTAATGTTGTATAAAGCAAATCTGCAGGACCATGCAGTTTTAGCAATGCAGTCTGTGAAATTTAGATGATCACCAATCACAATTCCAAGATTCCTGGCTGTCCTTGAAGGAGTTGTGGTTGATGCACCTAGTTGGATGGTGAAATTGTGATGAAGTGATGGTTTTGCTGAAACCACAAACAGTTCTGCCTTGGGAAGGTTGAGTTGAAGGTGATGGTCCTTCATCCATCAAAAAATACCTGTTAGACATACTGAGATGCGAGCAGCTATCGTCGGCTCATCAGGATAGAATGAGAGGTAGAGTTGTGTGTCATCAGCATAGCATTGATATGAAAAGCCATGTTTCTGAAAGACAGAACCTATAGTGATGCCTTGTAGACAGAGAAGAGAAGCGGTCCTAGAACTGAGCCCTGAGGCATCCCAGTAGCTAGATGTTGTGACTTGGACACCTCACCCCTCCAAGATACCTTGAAGGACCTATCTGAGAGGTAAGACTCAAACCACTGGAGTGCAGTTCCTGAGATGCCCTTTGCCAGTAGGGTTGACAGGAGGATCTGGAGGTTTACCGATTACATATATGTACTGTACATATAGTGTATATTGGCTTTCAGAGTTGTGTTTAGGTGTAATTTATTTGCATGTTGTTTTTGTACTTGTAGATTTATTTTCACTTTAAAACATTATTAACACATAGATTTGAAAGGCTGAAAAATTTTAAAATATGTTTTAGTGATATGGCCCTATAGACAGAGCTATCAGTGTCTGATCACCTGTTGCTTCTCCTCTGAAACTCTTAATCAGTCACGAAAAGACTGGTCTGCATGCTGCTGTCTGAAGCCCATCATGCCCTGCTCTGTCTGCATGGTGATCCTCCCCACCTCTTCCTCTCTCTGGGGTGAGAGTCTGTATTGTCTGCTGCATAGATTGGTTGTCTGAATGAGGCTGAGTGCCTTTCCCAGGGGCTTAGCGTCTCGGCGAGGGGGCTGTGCATACAGTTATGCAGGCCACGGCCTCCCATCTGAGAGAGTGATATGGGCCATTTGAAAGGCTGGCAGTGTTTGGGGTGATGGGATTGGGTAATTCGTAACCCCATGTGTTTCAATAGACTGTGGAAGGTTAGCCAACCCTCCCCATGATTCCTGCCTCCCCAGCCACAACGTTCCTCAACAATAACCCATATTCCAGAGCACCCGCATTGTCCTGAAACAATTGCGTAACAGCAGAGCTTGGCCATATTGTTTTGGGGGTATGTTTACATATGTATTTTCAGAGTAAACAAGGGAGTATCAGTAGAGGAGTGTGTTATGTTTTTGAGCCAAGATTCTTTGTCAGTGTTTCTCAGTCTAATTCAGTTCAGCCTCCTGTAGTTGTGTGAATAAAAGCTCACGTGGTCCTGTCTCACTGTCAGGAGCGCAGACTAGTCTCATTCTCTGCTCTCATGAGTTCAGATTGAGACATTTTCCTGTTTGGCCTTTTGTGCTCTGTTTTCACTTGTCCCGTGGCTCAAACAGTTTATGTACAAGTGCATGTACAGAATGTGGCAATGTGAAAAAGTGTTTTGATTTCAAATTAGTTCACCCGAAGTGAACAATTTGGCATTATCTACTCACCCTCAGACTGTTCCAAATATTTTTTTTTCTTCCTATCATTTGTTGCATTGATGTGGTGCATTGAAATTGACCATTGTTGATGGCACATCATTTGAGTGCTTCAGCAGAAGGGAAGATTATTAGTGAATTTTCCCTTCAATACAGTACCAAGTATTATAGAGGCTAATATTTTCAATATTGATACCAGTAAGTTGGCGCCGATAGCCTTGAGGGCAGTGCAATGACATATTGTACCGTTGCGCTACGGGCATCCCGAGTTCGAATCCCGGCTCAAGGATCTTTCCTGATCCTGTCCCCTTCTTTCTCCCACATAGCTACCTTTAATTTATTGTTATTAATTATTAAGGAGTTGTTCATAAATAAATAAAATAATAAACATTATTATTTACAAAAACAACAACAACATTTCTTTATTTCTATATATTTATTTATTTTTAGGCATAAGAAGATAAATATTTCACTACTTGACGGTTCTGTCTTTCTTTTTGAATCCAGTGTTCAGAGGAGTGGATGGAGAAATAGTTACGCAGCCTACGCAGCTATTTGCTAACACAGTTAATTTTATGATACAGTTTCTTTTTCATTACGTTCTTTTTCACACATTTTGTGATTATTTTTATTTGAGAATTGTTTCACTTCCAGCATCAATGTCAGTCTGTAGTATTGACATTTCAGGGATGTATGGCTGCAGATGTTTTGGCATATAACAAACAAATCATATGGATTACTTCTTTGGCGCTGTTATGCTGATTTTTGGTTCTTGAAAGTGAACATTTTTCAAAAATTCTCCTTTGTTTTTCCACAAAATCAATAGAAACAACATGATAATTTGAAACAACATGATGGTGAGTAAATGATGAAAATTGGGTGAACATTGTCTTTAATAGTTAATTTAAAACTGAGCTGTACATACAAGCAGTTGACAGACTGCAGTCTGTATAGTATCTCTGTGTGTAGATTGTGATGCTTTCATCCAGTATCTGTTAAAGACTCACGGATCTCAGACTGGGTGCATTGATTGTTTCTGGCTAATTAGATTAGTCTAACCACATTAAGCCGAGGCGCGTCCTGACGGAGGTATAGAAATGAGACCATGTCATTGTTGGCACATAACCGTCAATGTCACACCGTCCAATGGAGTTTCATTCTTCAGATACACCATCTTTGTTCAGCTTGTCCAGGGCATCTCTTGGGAGAAGACTGCAAGATATTAACCCTCAAGCCATGACTACAGCGTTGCTTTCCATTGAGGATCATAAAGAAGATTAAAATGTTACATAATTGAACTTATCTGCCATTATAATGTTTACAGAGCTGGTACAGATTCAGTAGATGTCTTGTTTACTGTGGCGTCAAACCTTTGAGAATTAGACTAGGATTTCCTGACCTAGTCTGAGTCTATAAATCCAGATGTCGACTTACATTAGTGCATCGAGGGGGTCTGTCTTGTACAGTTATTTCCTCCATATACAATAGCTCTGATCTACTGCATGGAATTTCCTCATGCAGCAATTGATGTCTGCAAGGCTCCGCCACCTTAGTTACTATTGCTCAGTCAGACAAATGTTACAGAATGAAGACACTTGGGAGTTTGTTGTCCAAATGTCAGAAAACACTGGCCAGTACCGGTGCCACCTAAACTTCGCTCTCCTCTCTGTGTTGTTCCGTCAGCATCTCAATATATGAGACACGTGGAATATCAGATCCCTGCCAAGCTAGACTGGCAGCTGTAGGGAAGAGCCACCTACATGGAAAAAGAAACGTCAGACATCATTATAGAAATCGAAAACATGGAGGCCTGAAACAGGGGGTCTGTTGAGCGGAGCACAGCCCATCTGAGCCTGTCAGATCCAAATGTGCGGTTCCAGCTTACATAACACACCTGCAGCGGCCCAAATCCTGTCCATGTCTCTCTTGTTTTTGGATGGCCCCTCTCTCCCCTCTCAGCTCCTACTGAGGGTGAAGCACAAGGTGCCTCAGTCATACCTAAACGCAGCTGCACCATTCCCAAATAAGGCTCTGTGTTTCATCGAGAATGCTCTGGGTTGCATTTTCACTTTAGACAAAAAAGAACAAGGCGATCTCGATATTTTGTCTTTAGATAAGCTGCTTCTTTTGTACATGTGGACACTTAGAAGAATATAAATATACATGTAAAATACTTGAAAATATTAGGCACTGGGAGAGATAACAACAATTGTTTAACTTATGTCAGCGGCTAACAATTTAGCTTTTTTTCTCCCACAAAAACTATAAAGCAGCCCGACTGTTTTCAACATTGATAATATAAAATGTTTCCTGAGTAGCAAATCAGCATATTAGAATGATTTCTGAAGGATCATGTGACACTGAAGACTGGAGTAATGATGCTGGAAATTTGCCATCACAGTAATAAATTACTTTTCAATATATACTCACCGGCCACTTTATTAGGTACACCTTGCTAGTACCGGATTGGACCCCCTTTTGCCTTCAGAACTGCCTTAATTCTTCGTGGCATAGATTCAACAAGGTGTTGGAAACATTCCTCAGAGATTTTGGTCCATATTGACATGATAGCATCACACAGTTGCTGCAGATTTGTCGGCTGTACATCCATGATGCAAATCTCCCGTTCCACCACATCCCAAAGGTGCTCTATTGGATTGAGATCTGGTGACTGTGGAGGCCATTTGAGTAAAGTGAACTCATTGTCATGTTCAAGAAACCAGTCTGAGATGATTTGAGCTTTGTGACATGGTGTATTATCCTGCTGGAAGTAGCCATCAGAAGATTGGTACACTGTAGTCATAAAGGGATGGACATGGTCAGCAACAATACTCAGGTAGGCTTTGACATTCTCTGTAAGCGCTAGAGATGGTTGTGTGTGAAAATCCCAGTAGATCAGCAGTTTTTGAAATACTCAGACCAGCCCGTCTGGCACCAACAACCATTCCACGTTCAAAGTCACTTAAATCCCCTTTCTTCCCCATTCTGATGCTCGGTTTGAACTTCAGCAAGTCGTCTTCACCACATCTAGATGCCTAAATGCATTGAGTTGCTGCCATGTGATTGGCTGATTAGCAATTTGTGTTGCCAAGCAATTGAACAGGTGTACACTAAGTGGCCGGTTAGTGTATATCACAGTAGTAAAGCCTTGGTGAGTGTAAGAGAATTAAATTAAGCATTAAATATCATTGATTATTTATTTATGTATTGTGCTTTTATGGCATTAATTTATAAAATAGACATTTTATATTTTTGACTTTATGCTTCATGAATTCGTTCAAACTCCAATTTGGTTCATTGATTCAAAACTTTGATTCAGTGTTTTGTTTCGTGTCATTACTTAAATGTGTTTACAGAACATATTTTTTCATATATTACAATGTTTACGAAAACATAATCAGGCAAATGTTGCTGTTTTTTAGTATGTTATTGTTTAGATTGCTGGATATTGCTCAATTGTATTGTTATATTGCTGTAAAATATTAAATATTATTCTCTCTTGTGTTTATGTTGTGTGGAAAACATGCCTTGATTATTTTTAAGTAGATTTGTACTCTATTTAAATTCTAGCTTTAGACTTCTTTTGTTTGAAAGGATAGTTCCTTTGATTGGGCAAGAAAATATTATTTTTATTTTTTGGATCGTCCTGCTGTAGTTGTATGCAGTAAGATTCCTTATCATGCCTCTATAATATTCCTTGTTTCTTTTCCACTGCAGCCTGAAGAGTTTGAAGCCGTCCACTCTCACACCTTCCGGCTGAAGACGTTCAAGAAGGGGAAGCACTGTGGCGTGTGCAAGCAGACTGTAAACAATGAGGGGCTCATCTGCAGAGGTCAGTCCAGGGGAGGGTGGACCGCCTGGGGGGTGTCTTCCACTAGGGACATCTGCCCGTCCCAGCATCTGATGAGAGCTAATGGATAAAGGTTGAGATGTTTGTGAGGGGTGGCAGCTGCTCCCACTGACCAGTCAGTCTGTCCCGCTAATGAAATATAATCATTAACCTGATTAGGCCATTGAGAGAGAATGTGTGGCATTACAGACAGGGCTTGTACTGCAGAATGCCTGCAATGGCCGCTGGAAATTACATCACCACTTGATGTGTGACTTCAGAGAGTGAAAGAGCAACACAAGGTTCCCATTACAGCAGGATGGTTAGGGCGGATATTCACCTGATTTTAGTCCTGCTGTGGTGAAGATTAAGCCGGAATGGAATGTTAGCTTCCATCAGGGAGGTCTAGAAGTTAAAGCATGGTTTACGCCTGACGTTTCTGCACTAGAGCCAGGATTCACACCAAAAGTGGAGTCATCACCAGGGCCGTTTCTAGGCATTGAAGGCATCTGTCATCATTTACGCTCCCTCATGTCATTCAAAACCTGTATGACTTTCTCCTGTGGAACATAAAAGAATGTTGTTAACCAAAGAGTTTCAGCTCCCATTGACTTCTATTGTATGGTCAAAAATATAATGGAAGTCAATGGCAATGGAAACTGTTCCGTTATCAACATACTTCAAAATATCTTTCTTTGTGCACAGAAGAAAGAAAGTCATGTACGTTGGGAATGACATGAGGGTGAGTTAAAGGCAGCGATTTCTGGAAGCCAATGTTGATATTTGAAATCACCGAAACAAATACGCCCCTACCCCAAAAGGGTCTCGCCCTTATTTTGATAGATCCGCCCCACATATATGTAGCCTACGCAACCCAGGCAATGATTAGTTCTGTGAAACATAAGCCGCTTTTCCACCGAAATTACCTGGAACAATATGTCCAAGGAATTTTTTCCCCCCAGACCTGTTGCTGGCTGCGTTTCCATCGCGGTCTAAAGTACTGAGAAGATTAGGCAAATAGTCTGGTGACGTAACGTTAGGTCTGCGTGCGTTTCTCAATACCAAGTACTCAAATTTTGGACTTGCATCCTCGGTAGTTCGGACTTCACGAGTTAGACTCCGGAGTGTGAGCTCCCGCGAATGGAACGACACAAGTCCAGTAATTCTGCAAAGAGCAGCGTACTTGATAACGTCAGTCAGCTCGCCTTGGCTGCTGTAATCTTCCTCACTGTATTTACAGACGAAATATATCAAACACCACTGTCTCTTTTTGTTTTCATTTAAACATATTAATAGCCGCAGAAATGTAGTTCAGGGAACGTACATACATTACAATGAAACAAAATATTATATTTTAACATATTAATAGAACAATAGAATAAAGGCCAAAGATTACCTGTTAGATTTACCCAAAACAAAATATATCTTAAATTAATCTACTACAGAGACATCAGAGCCAGCGGCAAATGTCAGAAGGACTAGCCGAGGTTATGCTCCTCTCATCGGGATACATGAAATTATCAGAAATGGCCCTGGTCATCACGATGCATTTGATAGTATCTTAATTTTTGTCAGTCTGCACAAAAGTCTTTTCTATAATTAAGTATTAATGAGCTTCCATAGACAGGGTGGATCTTTAACTCCTTGTTTTGTCCTATCCATTGATGAATTACTCAACTCTGACCATGTTCTTCTGCTGAATGGTTAGAGTTAGGACTACTGTATGTTCATATAGGGTCAAAGGTCATAGTAAAAACCATTAAATCTTACAAATACAGTATGAAGACGGTATCTGGTTTGCTGGGGTTCTGGCATACCAGATCTCCATTTCTCCAGTGCACCGCTTTATTATCATCTGTTACATAAAACTGAGCAGTGCCAGCAGAAACTCAGGTATCAAGAAAAGATTTGCAGTTAAACTTTTGTCAGTGCCAGTAGCTGGAAAAGCTCTGACAGGATCAGAGACATCTGATGCTTACGGACAGCAGAAACCTTTAGATCCAGAACAAGTCCTGCTAAAGACATGGCATGTTTCAGGTTCAATACACATTCAAGTGAAAATTTAAAATAAGAAGAGACTTTAAGAAACAACTTTCAGGCAAAAAGTGAGCAATCTCCAGGTGCTTTCAGTTGAGAGAGTCACTAGGTTGCTGTAGACAATCTATGACAGATTAGGTAATGTTATCTTTTAAGTAGCATTGCAGTTGTCTGTAATAGTTTTTATCAGTAGTATTTAAATTGATATTGTTAATAATGTATGTTAAAATATGTGCTTTATATTTTCCAGCTGTTCTTTTAATGTATTAAGTGAAATTTTTCCATATTAGAATGATTGAATTGTCTGGTACACTGTCCTGTATATGTTTAGTTATTTGCTGATTTTTGGTGTTTCTTGGATGTGGCAGTTGACTCTTTTACTTTCACTAACTTTACAGTCCCATCTGCAGCTGTTACTTAAAACACCCATTTTCGAGCCCTGTCACATTAGTCTCATGCCAACTATAGATTTTTATGGTTGGCCATAAAATAAAAAAAAATCCATAGTTATTTAGATCCTTACTTATTTGTCATGGGAATGTATTAGCCTTGAGTGATGTCTATATCAAAGTAGTTTGCTGTATTTCTGTGTTCACATCTGAAATCGGTGTTGCACTTTTCAAAGCCATTAGCACTTGAGTCTTTAATTGTGTAGATCATCTTGGTTAATGATTTCCATTCAGAATGATAGATCTGTCACGTGTCTCTAGGGAGCGTGTCCCATCTGAGTGGTATTGAGTCATTGAGTTAAAGACAGTTAAGACTATTAGCTGATTGTTTGAGCTGTTAACCTGCTGCTTTCTCCAGTGCGTGTCCATCACAACACAAAGGACCGAGTCGTCTTAGTGACCTCTGATAGCTGAGGGCTTTGAGATGGAAAGTACAGGACAGAGAGGTTTATGGGACCTTTTGTGGCTGGATTGGCAAATGGGAAGATTTGAATGGGCGTCAAGTGACTGAACAAAACTTCACTAAACGTTATTTGTAGCAGGCTTTCTAGCCAATAATCACAATAATCTTTCTATGTTATATTTGATATGATTTCAAACTCTGTCCGCTTAATAATGGAATTAAATATCGTTTTGGCGCTCTTTAGATTGACATGACAGATCGCAGCGCGCGTGTACGCGTTATGGGCTGTTAATCTGGTCATATTGGCTTGTCATGCTCTTTTAGTAGATGGAGGAAATTACAAAAGATCTGAGCTGATATATGAATTGTCTCTGTTTGAGTAAATTTAGTTTGAAAGGAAACCATACCTGCACTTAAAAGCTTTGGGAAGATAAGCATCCTGCCATGGTGCTCATAAATGAGTGCAGTTTTACCGCAGACAGCTATGTCCCTTCTTATGGTAAATAAAGCATGCAGTCCGCAGACCTTATCACAGTCGAGCACTTGACATGAGAACAGCAGGTCAGACTGAACTCAGCTTCAAAGCTAATATGGGTTGGTGTCGTTTTTAGTGCTTGAATTAATTGTAGACATGGATTGTTTTTAAAATCTTTAAATGTGCGGTCTGTGATCAGAGACGGCAATTCAAATAAACACTGTTAACAATTTATTTATTATACCAGTCAACCAGTTTGCAACCAAAACCATAAGACATCAGTGATGGCACATTTAGGATGAAAATACCCAGCATCTGACAAAGTTGAACAATCCTCCATTAGAAAATGGATTTACCAGTTTTTAGCAAACAGTACCTCTCTGGATAGAGAAGGGCAGCCTGCATTCAGTACAAGGACAGAATGCACCATACACCCCCTTTCGAGCCCCCTGCCCTGTAACATGATCTCATCTGATTATTTTCATTCCAGCCGATCACAGTGTTGGACGCGTTGCCTTGCAAGAGTGAAAGCAGCCCGCCTGACTCTGTCATGACTCACTGTTGTTTCTCGTTTGCTTTTCAATGGCATCAATTGATCTGGCGTGTCTTTTCACCGGCATAAACACCCTCAGGCGCAGAGCTGAGGTGACACAGAGATATGAAACGATGTCAAGGGGAAACATGTATGTAAAAATAGCATTTTCTGCAGTTTCATTAGCATTCCGTCTCTGCCTCTGGACATTTGAGAAAAGTTTTCCTTTTTCAGAAAGAAATGCAAAATCTCCCCTGATCACCCTCAGGGGTGCAGGCTGCTTTTGAAGAGACTGATGATGCGCTGGATTTGTGTGTGTGTGTGTGGGTGTGCACACATGGCAAACACATGCAAGCGGACACACACAATCTAACAAAGTCCAAGCCAGTTTACACAAAGGAGTCTGTCCAGAATGTAATTGAGCACATGTCTTTTAAAGGTGAAATGTGCAATTTATGTGCCTTGATTTGTTGGTTAAGTTTGGAATAGCATATAATACTATCATTGTTTCTGCAGTATGACGTATTTATTCCTTGCAAACTACTAGCATTTTCTGTTTGCAAAGAAAAACCCGGTTGAATTGATGACATTCATTGAAATGTGCAATATACAACAAAGTACATGGCACTGTATCCCACAATGCATTTTCGACCTTACTTTCCATTGGCAGTGTAACAAATGATCAGAGTAATTGCAGATTTTTTGACTCATTATTTCCAAATCTGAATTCTAAAAGTAAAAATTTTATTTCACAATACTGAATTAAGAATGCAAAATAATTCCACAAAATAATCATTGCGTCATTCCAGCTATTCAATTATAATATATTCAGAACAACAGCATGATTACAGTATTGGCCTAGTTTATTGAACTGTTTTCAATAAACAAGAAGTTAATAGTGAGCAACTTATATTTTAGACACAGTGTTAGACACACATTTTTGCTCTGCCAATGAAAATAGTTCCAAATAAATTTAAAGCTGTGTCAACTGTTGCATGTCTCTGAGTAACACACAGTAGCGCCGTTTTTTCCTAAATGAATCTATTTTTAAATGAATCGCTTCAGTGAATGATTCAGTGACTCACAAGACCACTTTACTACAAAGTTAGTTTACTACAAGTTAGTTTCTTAATCAGTATATTATCTTGTGTTCATATACACATTCTTAAATCAAGAAAATGTATTAAAATGAAGTGAGCTTTGCTTAAAACAAGAAAATATTTACCAATGGGGTAAGAAAAATAAATTAGTTTTTCCTTTACAATTAAGTTTATTTTCTTACTCCATTGGCAGACATTTTATTCTTCTTTTTTTTTAAAGCAAAAACTCAATTTTGATACAATTTTAAGCATAGATAATATAATATCTTATATTATTAAGCTTCTTTTGCTTTTCATTATTTACTCAATAATGCTGCTTAATATATTAAGGCGTATTATCAATCCTAGAATATAAGTGAATTTTGTATTACTTCACTGGAAGATTGTTTGAAGTATTTTTAACTCGTCTATTCTTCAAAATAATAATTAAATAAAAATAATAGGTGTATTATTTCAAAACTTAATATCTTAATATATTATGCAGTGCTGCTTCTCAAGTAAATTTATTGTATTTGAAAGATATTTTAACTAGAAAATTTAAACTTTTTAGACCCCCCCCCCCCCCCCCAACATAAACCCCTTCATGGACTGGCAAATAAGTGTAGTGATACAAACAGTGAAAAGTCCTGGTTTCATTAGTGTGTTTATCAGCACTGCTCAACCAATCAGGTTTGAGAACGTAACTGACTCACGTTGCCATTGCCTGAGTTAGTGTTGTGACAGCTGGGCCAGTTAATAGATTGCAATTCCATTTGACGTCTCAGAAATGTCACGCTTCATCTTTAAAAATTTCCCACAGCAGGTCCGTCACGCGCTGTGTATTTTTTCTCATCCATCCATCATTGCCATTGTGATTCAAGCACACACACATTACATAACCGCTCATTAGGGCTTCCTGAAGTTGCCACTCTTCTCCTGGAGCTGCATTAGTGAAATGAGATAAGCAGATTGATGAAGACGGCCGTTAATTTCTCCCCGCTGATAGACGAGCTCTGTGCTGAGTCTAACATCATTACTTTAATCAGCTAAAACGCCCTGTCTCAGCATGCCCTTCCATTTTAGTATTGCAGTGAACACACACACAGGACTTCCTCCTGTTTGTGCTTATTTAAAACTTTTACATTACTACAGCTGAAAATGCATTCATGAGAAACCTCAACATTTTCGTTAACGCCTTTACTTCAAAAATCTGGTGTGAAATTAAAGCTCCATCACAAACCAGAATGAACACAGTTTTCAGCATAAGGCGTCTTTTATTGAATCTGGTTGCAGACCTTCTAAGGCACCATAACGTCTGATAATCTGCAATGATGACAGACATAAGGAGGCATCCTAATAGACAGGATGTTGTTTAAGCATCTGATTAGTTTTCGATGATTTACTAGTTCTGAAAACAGTCTGAGTAGGCAGTTTTTCAGTTGGAGCCATTATGTTGAATTGGAGGATCCAGCACCCCAAATAGCTTTTGAGGTTAAACACACCAGTGAGACGCTGACATCTTCTGGTCGTATACATATATAGTAAGTCATCGATATATATAAGAACTAGTAAGTCATCGAAACCACATCAAAACCTTATATATATATATATAAGTTCACACATACCTTCCCTATGTTACTGATTTACTTTGATGGAAGTTAAATGTAATTATAATACATTCAAGTAATTTTGCTCAGAATATTATTTTTTTGTCTGTAATAATTTACCAAAGACAATAATTTAGCATAGACGAGGCTTAGGCTTGTCAGACATAGGCTGTTTTTTACATTTTATTTATTTTTTTAGCACTACAAATTAAAAGAATAATTTAACTTACAACAAATTAAAGAATAATTAATGAGCATTAGGTATGTAATTGTTGTATCTGTGTAAAACAATTTTTTTTATTTGTTATTCCACTGAGAGTGATGGGAAATGTATAGTTTTGTTGCACAAACCTGTTAAATGATTAGTATTTTCTGGTTTTATTTTCTAGTACTTTTTTAATATTTGGAAAGCTTAATTTCTGTTCTTAATGAATAATGCATGCAATACAAATGAGCTAAATAGCACATCGCAACTTTAATTAGCAAAATTATCTGATCTTCTAAAAAAGCATATTCTATGAACTATTCTTCTTGCTCTTTCTTGCCTTACGAAAAAAAAGCAGAATTGTTTAAAATATTCAACGTGTCAAATCAGACTGTTAAAAATATTAGATATTATATTATTATTGTAAATATTATAATTATAAATACAAAATATATATTACAATTTGTGCATTATTTTGCAAATTTTCAGTGACTAATTTGATGGGCAACCTTACTTTATTTGACATGGACTAGCCATTATATTAAATTGTGCAATAGATATATGAGAAAAGGCTGTTTATAGATATTTGCTGCAGTATCTTTTGTCCACAAGCTGTTTCTTTGCATCTGTTTACAGATAAACTCATGCAGTATTTATTTTTGCCACTAGGAGACAGTGCAAGAATATATATTATCAGCCTTTAAATTGAACAGAGATCCTGTTTGTGTCATGTTCACGGTTTTTAGATTGCAAAAAAGAGCCCACCAACCACAACCAGCTCTGATTTTCTGAAAAAAAAATAAAAAAACTTAACACACTTTGAAGATTGACCACTGTATACTGTTAATTTCTTGTACTATTACATAAGCGCTGTGATCCACCGTGATATGTGTTGAATTCAGCAGCTGTTTCAACAAATGCAGCTGTTATTTATCCTGCGTTCCCAGGCGCATGAGCACAGCTCACAGAAAGCATGTTGATTCAGTACTGCAGTGGAGTTAGACTTGGAGAAAAGCTCGGAATCCACACCAGATGAGCATCAGAGGGAATTGTGGGAAATAACCCATACAGGATATTAAAGCTTAACAGCTACACGGGGGGGTTGTTTCTTAGTTAACACCTGAAATCACACTTAGAAGTAGATAGTGTTCTGAATGGACAGCTATGGGGTCACGCAGAGTGCAAAATAATATATAGAGGTTAAATGGATGGATTGCATAATTCATGAGTTTTCCTCACTTTCACACACAGAGGCTTTTCATGTACTTGGTATTAAGTGTGTCTGCGTTGTCTTTTGGAATTGTCTCTGGAATATTAGATAAATTTGGCAGTTATTTATTTATTTATTAAGGTATGAAAACATAAGTCTGTGTCCTCATTTAGATAGATGTGTGTCTGTGTGCTTAAAATATGACATTTATCTGTGAAATGGATTGTGCTCCTCACATGACAGGTTGATGCGTCACAGAAATGAAAGCACACAGTGGACATGGTTATCAATCATAATGCCAGAGGTTCTCAAAATAGTGTGTTCAGTGCAGAAAACAGCACACAGTTCAGTATTTACCCTAGTGTTTGTGTATCCAGTTGTCAGTTTACTGTGGGCTGCCTTGTGGTTTAACTGTAGAATGGTGAAAGGGAGTACAGTGTACTTGGTGCTTACATTGGCTGTTATGGATCAAAAGTTTTGTCAGTTTTGCTGGAAAATTAATGAACAGGTGGTTTATATATATTATATAGCCTTGTGGTACAGCGTGTTGTTGGACGGTTCAGTGAATTACATCAGATGATTATTTATCTTTTATTATTATTTGAAACTTTTTTTTTTTTTTTTTTTTTTTTTGGTGAATGTCTCTTTAAAACGTCCGTCCATCCGTCCATCCGCTTAAGTTAGTTAACGCCAAATCGAAAATCTGCACAAATCAAAAGAAGATATTTTGAAGAACATTGGGGCCTTAAACAACATTGGCCCCCATTGTTTTTTGTTATAAAACAAACAAAAAAGCAGACATTTTCAAAACTTTGTCGAAACTATGTCTTCGTCTCTCAAGTTTGCATAACTTAAAGCAGTTATCTGCCACAGTATATAGCAAAATTGCCAGCTTTTGACATTTGTTCCATTGTAAGTGCTGAGTGTGCCAAAACGCTAAACCTTTATTTGGCACTGCGGCACTCAGGGGACACTTTCGGTTTGAGAGAATGACCATAGCATTTTGAAGTGGTCCGTGTGTGCGTGTTTGCTCGAGTGCCGTCCAGTGTGTTTGTGTGTGAGGAAACTCGTGGTCCGGCTCTGTGATTGTACTCTCTGTGTAAGCCGGCACGGCCCAGCCCTCTGGGACCGCTACTCATTACAAAAGGCCAGCATGGGAAATGCCAACCTCGCTCCTCCTCCTCCTCTCTCTCTTTCTGAACATTCTTAAGTCCTTGTGTCAGATATTAAGCAGCCCCCTCCTAATCCTCTTTCTCTCCCTACATCTCTTTCACACACCCTCCACCTCTCTCTCTCTCCTGCCTCTCTCAGTATTTATACACGAAGACCTGACTTCCTAACAAGGCAAACCCACGTACGGTCCCCACAATGCACTTTCACACCCAATATGGTAGTGCTGATCTTTTATTCAGGGCTCGTGAGCTCAGAAACGTGCTGGGAAGCCCACATGCGTCTGTTGTGAAAAGAAACATGACTGGCAATAATAGATGTGGAAAAACCTTTTAAAACAATCACACGACTGTGAAGAAACTAGAAGAAATGCACTGAAAAATGACTTTGAAACAGTTTTCAATCATAAATCGATGTAAAATCTTTATCTGTGTAATCAAATAATTACAAAAATGGAAAATGAAAGTAGAATTTTGAAGTAGAAAAACTTGCTCTAATAATCTTTTGTTTTATTTACAGTTTACATTTTTTAACAGTGTGTTGGTTAAAAGTATTATAGATTCTCAATAGTATAAATATTACTGCTTGTATACATTGTAATTTTTTATTTTTTTTTAAATTGTAAAAGATTATTGGAGTAAGTACAAGAAAATACTATTCTAGTCTTTCTACTTCAAAATTTCACTTTTAGCTTATTGTTATACTTGACATTTTTAATTATTTGTGAAATTTACTTGCAATTTCTGAGTGAAAATTGTTTCAAAGAAAATTCTGTACCATTTTTTCACAATATGTAGTTTACTGGCTACTAAATATCTCAAATAAAACTCTGTTCTTATCCACATTTTGAAGAATTAATACAATTTACGTGGTAAATGTTCAACTCGGTTCCTTGATAAACATGAATTGTCCTTCTCTTAGGTGGACCTGCTGGACTTTCTGACTCCCATAAGATATGTGTCAGCTGCCACTCAGATTGGAGCTAGTGATTTCCGGTGTGTCTTGTCATTTTTGTGTGCAGTATGCATCAGATGTCAGTTAGAAGACGAGTCTGAGCCTTCAAGATGGTTATGATGCAGCTAAAGATATCTGAATGCATTAGAGCTTCTCAGTGCCCAATCTCTCAAATTTATGTTTAGGTTTTTATGCTGCCACTCGAGGCTGTGCATTACAGATGCACACCTCTTAAACATGCAGAAAAACTGTAAAGCACAGCCTCTTTTTGCTTTTTTACTTTGTTTTACAGGTACAGTCCTCTGAAGCAATCTGGGGTTAAGTGCTTTGCTCTCAATGATAGCAGCTCATGAATCATCTTTTTCTGGGGTAGATGTTCCTGTAGCTCTGTAACTATTAGAGCATGGAGCTAGCAATGCCGAGGTCATGGGTTTGATTCCCAGGGAACACACAACTTGACCAAGTGATGAATGCACACCTTGCGAGTCACTTTGGATAAAAGTGTCTGCCAAATGCATAACCTGCAACCCTTTTGCATAACTAGTCCAGATTTTCAACCACTAAGTCACACCAGAATGAAACACTCATCAGTTCTTTAAACGGTCTCACATCCGACACACTCCCAAACAGGAGGATCACATGCTAATGAAAATATCCTGAAAAGAAAAAGCCAATAACTATGCGGACCTGAAGCCAAAATATTTTTTTTTTCTATGACTCCTGAAAGGCTCCCATGGTCAGTTTTACCCTATTGAGACTTTTCTCAAAGACTAAACCAATGAGTTAAGAACACTGCAAATATAACGTATGCACAAAAAAATGTGAACCAAGACAGGAAAAATGGCAATATTACATAAGTTACAGTCTGCTCCAGAATAAGCACATATTTTTAAACTCTTTGAAATCCTGGATTTTCCCAAAGCACTTTAGATTCACACACAAAAGGAATCATCTGAGATTGAGGGGATTTGTGAGTAGTAGGAGCCTCCAGTCCGGTGTTTTCATGCTGTGACCTGGATTTCAAAAGAGGGTTGTAGGGCCGAGGAGGAAGATGAGCTCTATTCTAAAACATAGTGAGCTGCCTACAACTGCCTAGCTTCTAAAACAGACATTAGAAGCTAGGCAGCAAGATTGTACTGTTTGATGTCTTAAAACAAGAAAGGTTTTGCTGCTCAAATATTAATAATGTAAAATAACATTAAAAATTGTTTCTAGAATGTCCTAAATCGTTCAATTATGAACTTCAAAAACATGTTCTTAATCAATGTTTCGGTCTTGTTCTGCAGAATATCTGAACATCTTTAGAACAAGAAAAATTATTTTGAGTCGCAAAAAATGTGCAAGACACTATTGATACAGTATATATGTATGCATCAATAATGATGATTTTAATTGTTTTGCAGTTTATTTAAATTCAGTTTTAACATCATAAACCTTTAAAACCTCAAGTTAGATTAAAAAACAAAAAATAAGAAAAATAAACATTATTTTCACAAGATATATTGTTAAAAAAATAAATGTCTTACAACTTACTGCTTCTCTTTTTTTCTTCTAGATTATATTTTACAATTCAGACATGTTTCTCGCAATTCTGAGAAAAAAAAACAAAACAAAAAAACAGAACCGCGAGATATAAACCGAAATGGGAGGTAAACTAAGAATTCCGACTTTTCTCTCACAATTCTGAGTTTATACGCAATTCTGTTTCTTTGTTTCCTCCATGGAACAAAAAAAAAAAAGTAATTGCGACTTTTTGGGTGCTTTCACACCTGCCTCATTTAGTTCGGTTGAATCGCACTAGAGTTCGTTTTCCCTCTTGGTGCGGTTCGTTTGGGCAGGTGAGAATGCAGCAATAAGGGAGCTTTCACATCTGTAGTTCGGTTCGTTTAGTCCGGACCACAGGCAAAAAATTATACATTGTAGCTATATTTAGCCGTTTTGGTTCCTTTTCACACCACACTGTTTGCTCTGGTCCGAACCAGCTGAAACGAACCAAAATGCAGTCACGTGACAACATCCGCTTCACTTGTTGGCTAGATGTGTCTTTGAACGCATTCCCTAAACTGCTTTTCGATTGGTCAGAAAGAGCTTGCGGGAAAATTCCAACGGTGCTCCTGGAAGTAAACAAAGACAGGAGTAAAATGCAGCAGACAGCACATGCTATTACATTATTATTACAAATTTCTATGAGGCTCCGCACCTCCTCACAACCCCAAGTTTGTCCGTGAGCTGCCATGCTAAACTGCAAACTGTCAACAAACACTTCCTCATCCCATAATGCACAGCGCAGCTGGTTTAGTCCAAACATGCGCAGTTCTTTTTGCAGTTGGGTCTGTTTGAGGTCGGATTGCGTTCTCACCACAAACAAACCGCTCCAGGGTTCATTTGAAAGCGTACACTTGTTTGGTCCGCTTTTGGTGCGCACCCGAGTGCGATTAATCTCACAATTCTAATTTTTTCTCAAAATTGACCATTTGCAAAACCCGCCCACCCTTAGTTACTGTTGCCATGACCGACAAACAATGCAGCTCTCACACTACACTCACGTTCTCACGCAGTGAAAAATACATGGCAGAGCAAAGAGGAAACTGACAACACACCGACAGAGAAGACAGAGCAGGTTATTTCTGATATCAAACAAGATCTCAGGACTCTCAGCTTTTAAACTGTCATTTTTAAAGAAATTAAAACAATAAATACCGTTTTGTGGCTTTTTAATGTGTCGTGACAGATTTTTTTTATTTTTTTTATTGCAAGTACTTTAAAGGAATGCCTTTTCTTATTGACGTTACCATGGCAGCCAACAACAGCAGAGCTAACCCTCCGTACATTTTTATATTTAGTTATATTGAAAAAGTTTCAATTCAATCAATCTTTTTTACCCCGTTTTAACATGGATTTCTATGGAGAAATAGCATAGCTGTCAGGCAAGATGGCGGATAGCAGCGGCGGCACGTAATATCCGGATTCTGATTGGTCAGATCGCCTGTCAATCAAGCTCTTTGCGAACGGTCAATTGCAAGTCTTTATCTCACAGTTCTGATTTTCTCTGACTTAAATACGCAAGTTATAAAGTCAGAATTGTGAGATGTTAGCTAAATATTACGCAAAAAAAGTCCTGTGGCAGAAACAAGCTTCCGTAAGAATGAGACTAAATTTTCGCAAAATTTTCGCACTTTAAAAAAAATAAATACGACCTAGTGTTGTGTCAATCACGTTTGCACACTGCCTCCGAAACTTTCGTCCGTCAAAAGAATTTCGGATCAGGTTCGATTATGGAAGAACGCATGCGAAAACTCAGTGTGCAATGACCTTAAGAAAAGTTTTTTTTGTTGTTGTTGTTTTGCTCTGTGTGGGGAAAAATCAGACAACTGAAGCGTAACCTCTCATTCCCCATGTAGGCAGTATATAACAAGGCAGCTCACTAAGTTTTAAAAAAGACATAAAGTTGTGGTTGTCTCTGTCTGACATTTGAGGAGTTTGAGAGATATTAGGTGTGGCTTTGGAGACATTTCATTACCTCTGTGACTAAAAAACCCTGATTGTGTGTAGACCTTCTGTTATTGAGGCTCCGCCCCTCTCTGTGGAATGGCAGGTCAGACATGGGGAACAGAGTGGGCTCTGTGTAAGAAGAGCAGGAGCGTTTGGGCCGCTGTTTGCTGAAGTGTGCTGTACCTGTATGAGGTGGATTGGAATGGGCTCGTATAGGAGGCTCTTTATGTTCTCTGGGCCCCACAGATACTCTGAGAATCTGGAAGACTATTTCAGCTGGATCAGTTTTCTAAATGACATTTGAGTCACAAATAATTAATTGAGTACAGATTTGATTTCATTGAATAAGACTGATTGTTTTGGAATATATTGGCAAAATGCAAATGTAAATTGGCTGGATGTGGGTAATTTGCCATGCATTCCATCCATCCATCCATCCATCCATCCATCCATCCATCCATCCATCCATCCATCCATCCATCCATCCATCCATCCATCCATCCATCCATCCATCCATCCATCCATCCATCCATCCATCCATCCATCCATCCATCCATCCATCCATCCATCCATCCATCCATCCATCCATCCATCCATTTGATAATTTTACACTTATTTTACTTAAATTATATTTATATAAATACATTTTATTTATGCTTTTTAATTATTTCATTTTATTTTTATGCTTTTAAATTATTTATTACATTTAATTAATTAATTAATTAATTAATTTTAAATTCAGGTTCAGCAGCTAGTTCTCAAATCATCAAGATCCAAATAATGAAGATGGAAGATAATTTGTTCTGTAATTCACCAAAATTGGGTAATAAAAACTGGTTTGGACTTTTTAATTATGTAAATCTGCAAAACAACATTTTTCTAACCTTCTGAGGTAAAAAAATAAATAAAAAATCCCATACAAAAAGGATTTTGTCTGATAAATTGTCACAGAGTGCGAATTTACCAAGCTAAAGTTTACATAACAGTGAATTATCATAAGATCTGACAATACAAGACCACAATATTAACAGTTGTGAATGTAATACATTGTTTATTGCAAATATTTGCTGAAGAATAGCTCAGTAGAAGACTCATCCAGTTTTCTTCACTGGTGGTCTATTACTCAGTCCAGAAATGATAATATAAACATAGAGAAAAACTGGTATTGGCAAACAACGTTTGTTGTGTCGAGCAGCTTTATATCAGTCATAAACGTCTGAAGGCTTTTCCTCCATTTCACATGAATCACAGACGATGTTTATTGAAAACCCATAATGATCAACCACTAATCTGAATGATCTTGTGGGGAACATGTCTATGGTAGTTATTGAGCTCAACCACTATGGCCAACAGAAAGGCGGGATGTGTGAGTCTTATGTGAAGGGTGTTGCGTAATGTCAAGTTTCTAATGGCAAATGTTATTTGACAGAGAGAACAGAGTAAGCAATTTTACAGTGCATTACGTGTGATGAGACGTGTTAAAAGAAAACAACTTTTCTGAAGTAAATATTTTTTTGTCTTGTTTTTTGCTTTGCTTTGCTTTGTTTTGTTTTGCTTTGCTTTGCTTTTTGTTTTTTTTCTGCCCAATGTGTTTCATACTTACATCCTAGTTAGGCCTCTCGGTAGTGTTAAAAAAAACAATTATAGAATCAAATATATTTATAATATTTTTTTTAAGTGTTTTGTTTTGTTTTGCCGACGAAAGCCCACAATTTACTTAAATACTAATTACACCCCTAAGTAATAGTAAACAATGTTTTTACAATGCACAATTGTATTTATAAAGTATGTGTAAAAATAATGGCTTGTTTTTTTCTTTGTCTCCTTGTAGTTTGCCGGTTAGCCTGCCACAGGAAGTGTGAGGTTAAGGTAAGAAACCAAAGCATGCTTGTTTTGTTATATTAGACACTTGAAAAAGTTTCTTTTGAACAGGTTTTGCATAAAAATGAATGTCTGTAATACTGAAATTGTGTTGTGAGAGACTGAAACCAAGGTTGTGAGCCTTCAGAACGTCCCTAAATGGTTGCGTCTGCTTGTACAGGTTAGGCTCCTTTTGTCAAATCCACCATCACATTTCTGTCTGGAAACCAAACAAATCTTATCACAGAGGACATTTTTTTCCTTGATAGTGGACAAGTCCCTCTGGTAAAGGAAGGGTATCGGTTTACTCTGGAATCTAAAAAACAACAACTGCATGCTGTCCCAGGACATGTTTGGCTTGGCCAACTCATTCCTTGTTTTAGAATACCCTCCCCAAAATCAAGCCCCTCAACCTTTCCTGTATGATAGTCCCGTTTTGAATTGTGTTTTGAGAGTGAAAAAAAGATTATGCGCACTAAGAAAAAAGTATTCCTTCAAGAACTGTTCACTGAAAGGTTCTTTAGACAACCTAAAAAGGTTCTTCTATGGCATCACTGAAAACAAAACACTTTTGGAACGATTATGTTTAAAAGGTTCCTTAAAATGTAGCCTACATTGGCAGCTCATGGGTTTTTGGAACAGAGATTATTCCTCTCCATCATCTCTGAGCTCCATATGGCAGCTATTAGTGTGTATATTGGTAATGTGTGTGTGTTTGTATCGGGCAACTAGGCCTACCTACTGCTGTGGCCCTTTTTGCACCCACAGGAAATTCCAGAGGTGCGTGTTTTTTTGGAGCTCTGAGTTTGCTTTGCAGATCAGTGTACACTGTTGTTCAGCAACACTTGAGCATTTTGCTGTGTGGTTTGTAGAAACGACAGGATGTCTTGCAGGGATGTGTTCTCTTTGAGATCATCAAGGAAAAAAGTAACCCAAAAAAAGCAGCAGGACGGGGCTTTTTGTTTGATAGAGTGCATCTGATTTGGGAGGACAGCTATGACACCCTGAAGCTCCCTTGATTAAACTGCGATTAAGGCTAAAAAAATGCTCCAGATCTGTTTAGAGACGTGTAACAACTTCCCTCGCCAGAATCATGGAGGAATTTCCGACCAAATCATCCAAAAATGGATGCAATTCGTTTCCTGTTATTAGATAAAAGATGAAAATGACAATGAGTGATGCAGAGCTGGTCTTTGGATTCCTCCCGTTTTTATTACAGAAATTACTTAAAAGTCAATGTGAAAAGCTGAACTGCAAAAAGCACCCTGCAAAGTAAAGAAACCTCTCTTCTGAAACAATAAATAAGTTTAACTTTTTTATTTTGTTTTAAATGCTTCCATTTTATTTTAAGCCTCCCAATGTCTTCGTTAGACCACTGAGTAATAGTAAAAAGAACGTCATTTTTTTTTTTTTATTAAAGATTGTACTTTTATTGACTTTTAAAAAAATAAAGAACAGCAAATTGTCACAGTAAGTCTAGGATTGTGCATTACAAAAATGTATTTGGGTCAGTTTTAATTTCATGTTGACATCTCAATGCAAATCCAGGCAATTTATATAATTCAAGCCCTTGTCAAATGGACATTTTCCACACTGACATGCTATTCCATAAATCTCCACGTCCATATTTATATAAGATGTGGCTGCTGTCTAACCTCTGCCACAAAAAACAAATGCTCAGACCATTTGCACTGTCCAGACTTGGTGGATAACTGGCTCTGCTCTGAGAAATGTTGGAAGAAACGAGACAAATGGCACATGGACACAAATATGACATTGCTAATAGACACAGGCTAAAGAATCCTCCACTTAAAATACACATAATGACTAGAATGTTGACTAGAAACATTGATATTTAGTTGGATTTTAAGTTGAACTTTTTAAGTTTTTGTCTTGTTTTCCAGTAAAAACATCTAAAATGCCATCAGTCAAGATAAATTTACTCGAGAAACAACATTGCTTAGAATATTATGTGAGTGTATCTGTTTGAAGGATTTTTAGATATTTTTACTGGAAAAGTAGGTCTTTTGGCAGCTATAAGAGAGCTGGGACAAATTTCAGCCTGGAGAATGACTCGCATCATAAATGTGTCTTAGATAGCAGAAGGTTGTGCAGGTCAGACAGCTCCAATCACAACAAATTCACCTTCTCCAACGTCTCTTCTTCTCTCATTATGATTGCTCATTTCTGTCGACAGCTTAGCCTGGTTTCACAAGGGGTCGGAAATGACTGCAGCGGTTCACAGCGGGTTCATTGCACATGGGCTTGGACGAGTTTAGGCACGTCCGCGAGACTGGACTTGATTTGAATTCCAAAGGCTGGAAAATGGAGTTACAGTCTCTGGGTGATTGTAAATATAGGCAAATGAGGTTAAGTGGGAGAGTAAATGAATCATTAGACTCAAAGGCCAGCCATGAGCTGTAGAGAGCTAATGTGAGATGCCGGCGGCGAGCACGTGTGTATGGTGCCAGTTCACTGCGGGGAGAGTCAGCATGCTGAAGAGGGCAATTACTGGAAATGCCAGAGGAAATCAGTGTGAATTCAAAGGTGTGAGAAAACATCTAGTCAGAGATGTCAGATGTGGCTTTATTGTGTAGTCTGACATGTTTCTTAAAGGTGAAATGTTTTAATCCAGTGTACAATTGGTGTCACTAAAGGGAATTGCAAAAATAATGACTCGTGGTGGGGATTTTGATTCATCTGAGGCATCGAATCAATCACTGAGCTTTATTCAGTGTCTCATCTTCAATCAGTTCATCAAAAAGATTTGTTTGTTTATTAATTTAGTTACCCTTTCTGTAGTTTTTATCTATTTCAGAGGTGAGTCCAGAGGTGAGTCACTCATGAGATTTGTTCATTGATTTGTTTAGTAACTTTTCTTCAGGTGTCTTATTATAAATGAGTATTTGTTCAGAGACTGAAATATTTTGAATCAATTAACCAAAAAGCTGTATTCATTTTAGTTACCTTTTCTGTACGTTTTTGCATTTCAGTGAGTTGAATCTTTGGAATCAGTTCACTAATAAGATTTGTTGAATGAGTGTTTTTTTTGCATGTTATTAATGACTCAAACCACTCACTCACCATTCAGTGAATCAGTTCATTAAAAACATTTGTTCATTGAAGTGAACGAGAATGATTTTTCACTTAAAAGATTCAAATAGGAGAAAGCATTCATCAGAAAAATATACACATCAGCTTTAACTTGGGCCCCTGAAATGCTTGTTTACATTGGCAATGAGAAATATGATCACTATGTGTAAGAAAAACTTCCTACTCAATCTATGGAGCTGCAGTTGCAAATACCCTAGATTGCCTTTGTACCGACCAGGAGATAAAGCCATTAGTCATTTTGGTCTATTAAACTATATATCCGTATTTGGTAATATATGATGGCTATAGAATGTCTATGCTCTGATGTCGTTGTTTGTGTTCCAGCTGGTCTTTCCAGATCCTTTTGAATACTATACATAGAATCTGAAATGTCTTTCCCTCCTACTTACTCTGAATGTCTTTGAACACACATAGCTAAATCATGGCTTCATTTTAGTAACATGTGGACAGGCAGTTGGTCATTTTAAAAAGTAAAGGTTCTTTATTGCCATCTATGGTTCCATGTAGAACCTGGAACATCCATGGAATCTTTCCATTCAACAAAAGTTTTTTTTATAGTGGAAAAAGGTTCTTTAGATTATGAAAATGTTCTTCACACTACGAAAAGTGGTTCTTTTAAGAACTGTTCACTGAAAGGTTCTTTTGGGAAACCCAAAAATGTTGTTCCATGCCATAGTTGCGAAAAACTAATTTGGAACCTTTTGAAACCTTTGTTTTTAAGAATATACAGTCAGATGTATCTTTCAGATCAGCTACTTTTATTGTGGAGTAGCATTTTGAAGGAAATCGTGGTGAGCAGTTGACATGTCTATACTTGAAAGCAAAAGTTTGTGAACCCTTTGGAATTAAATTGATTCCCACTGATTACTCATAAAATGTGGTCTGATCTTCATCTAAGTCACAACTGTAGACACATACAATCTGACTGAACTAAAAAGACAGCGTAATCATGCTGGAAAAAGTAAGTGCACCCTCAATTTTACTTACTTGTACGTCCTTTTTCTTGTAACTCCCCTTGAGTATTGAGGATGTTAGCACAACAGTAGTGCTAAAATGAGCGTTAAGATGCATTAGCTAAGTATTTGTGTCTACTTTTACGCAGACAATGTTTTTGACTTGTGTGTTGGGTTTTGGGTTTAGAACTGTGCTGGAAGGGAACAGCGTGAGTAATGTTTAGTCCAGCTCCTAGGGAGTCAATTTGAGAAAATGAACTAACTCTGACCACCATAAATCAGCTTTTTCTTAAACAGCTAAGCATTCTTTTTCTTTCCCGCTTTTAAAAAAAAAAACATTTTAAGATCATAACACATTGTTAGTCCTGGCGTGAGACTCTGAAAACACAGCATTGTCTTTTACGATGCTTCACCTCATTTGCTCAGCTCAATGATTCTTGGTTTCAGCTGGAGGACTGACCGGCTGCTAGCAAGAGACTTATAACCTTACCGTGTTTATTTTATTTTTTTAGCCACTCGAGGAGTGCAATTTTGCTCCTGAATTGGTCAGACGGGCTGGAGTTGTGATAGGAGTCAATGGCTTCCTGGATTTGGCTGCTCGGGAGCATGTTTTTCCACCTCAAACAACTAGTTCTCACTGTGCTGAACCTAAGGAGCTTTTAAAGATCTAAAGGTCTCAATTGAGGACAAATAGAGGAACTAAGTGCGGACAGAACAATGATGGGTCCTCTTCCAAAATCTGCATCCCCTGCTAGCCAAGAAGTACACTGGGTGACTCAGTCCTGGGTTTGGTCATGGGGAGCTGGCCTGAGGTGTTTTCCCCTTGAACAGGAAAAGCAGTGCTCCACCCCTTCAGTTGAACACTGGTGTGAAGTCCATATGGTTCCTGACTGAGCTGCACATGTGCATTGATGAGTTCCTCTTGCTTATTTAGCAGGTGCATTGCCATATTTTTGACTCGTGTCCTTGATATGTTTAAACAAAGTGCACTGACCACAATGATTTTCCATCATCTCTTTTCTTGCTCACAGCTATCCATTGTTCTGTGGCTTTCAGCTGGGGTATCCATTATAACAAAGCCAGTGATTGGATTTTTCAGCACAATTAAGTAACCGAAAACAGAAAAGTTGAGATGTTATTACCAGCTTAAGTTAAAACGAGGCCACTCCTACAAGTGTCTGTGATTACAACATCACATTATCATAATCATAATCAATAATCATTTATTTATCATAAAGAGCTTTATTGCCAAGTATGCTTGCGCATACAAGGAATTTGTTTTAGTGTCATAAGCTTCCATTTCACAGAGACAACAACGACACACAGACAATACAAATAAGATGAGAATAACAAATACACCCATGTAAATATAAATACACAAAATATATATAATTTGAAAAATAAATAAATTGTATGTACAGTTGTGCTATAGATGATAGAATGGAATAGAATAGAAAGAGATGCAGGGATGTACTAGGATGGAGGTGGTAGCAAATAAATATAAGGTTATTGCACATTGTTATTGCATAATAAATCAGAATGAGAATCAGAATGAGCTTTTTTGGCCAGGTATGTTCACACATACGAGGAATTTGTTATAGTGACAGAAGCGCCACAGTACAACAGAAAGACAGCAACAGGACAGGACACAGATAATAAAAGAATAATATACAAATATGCATATAGGCAATGTTCAAAAGATCAAAAACACAATATATAATATAGACAATTATGTGTGTACAGGTCTGATATGTGCAAATTTGAAATGAAAAAATAAGTATGTGTGGTGAATAAATAATGTATAATAGAGTTGTGTCTTCCACGTTTAGTGTCACGTGTTCATGAGATGGATTGCCTGAGGGAAGAAACTGTTCCTGTGCCTGGCCGTTCTGGTGCTCAGAGCTCTGTAGCGTCGACCAGACGGTAACAGTTCAAAGAGGGAGTGTGCTGGATGTGAGGGGTCCAGAGTGATTTTGCCAGCCCTTTGGACACGATGAATGAGTTGTCAGGATAATGAAAGTGAATTTGTATGGATTACCTGGCATCCTGTAACTGTTATTTGAGTAAAATGAGATTCAGGTTCTGAATTTTGAGCAGAAATATTTTGCAGGAACCGCAGCTCCTTAAATTAGATTAGATTAGATTCAACTTTATTGTCATTGCACATGTAAGGTACAGGGCAACGAAATGCAGTTAGCATCTAACCAGAAGTGCAATCAGCAGAGGTACAGGATATACAGTGCCTACAATATATTGCATATGTACAGAAATATACAGATAAGGCAGTACTATGGACATAATTTACAAATTTTTAAATACTATCAGTATGATATACAGATGGGTGATATGAACAATACTATACAGATGGATTATGCAGTAAATGTATGTACACTGAGCAAAAACTATCTCTGGACGTCCTCAATGGCAGGAAGTGGTGTCCCTGTGATGCGCTGGGCAGTTTTCACCACACTCTGCAGTGCCTTGCGGTCAGCAACTGAGAAGTTCCCATACTAGACTGTGATACAGTTGGTCAGGATGCTTTCGATCACACACCGGTAGAAGTTCACCAGGATGGCTGGAGATAAGTGGTTCTTCTTCAGTGTCCTAAGGAAGAAGAGGCGTTGGTGAGCCTTCTTGACTAGGCTGGATGTGTTGATGGTCCAGGTCAGGTCCTCCGAGATGTGGGTTCCCAGGAACTTGAAGCTAGAGACACGTTCAACAACCATCCCGTTAATGTGGATGGTTTATTATTACTTTACTATTTACTATTAAAACAATATATATATATAACTCCTCAAATATAATAAATTAATAAATAATAATGAAATAATAAATATGAAATTTATAGCTTGTTGTTAGTTTGTGACAAATGAGACCTTATTGTAAAGTGTTACCTGTTAATCAATTAAAAACTGCTATATTTGTCTCGTTATGATTTTATAATCTCAGTATGATTTTGTTTGATCAGGTTTTGATGCTCTAATCAACTAGATGCTTTTGAACTGAAATTAGATTATTACACATGAGTTTTTGTTCATTTTTCATTTTTTTGGTACCTTTAACATAATATTTAATGAAACACACTTTAGCTCCAAAGGCAATCACTCACTCTTTGAGAGGACATGCAAAGAGAACTGAGGGTGTTGCACACTTCTGAACATCACATGCACCCTAGAGTTTCATTTGTTCTAGTCAAGTTTTTTGTACGGATTGCGTCTACAATCCAAACATAACCCAAAAAGCGCGAGTCTGTCTGGGCATTCCCTGTCAGACGGTGGAGTATGATTACTCATCATTCATGATTTGTGTGTTCCTCTTCCTACTCAATTCTCAGTGCTGCAGGCATAGATACAGTTGGGAAAACAAACAGCAACACCCAAACTGATTGAGATGGAGTAATCAAGACAGTATGGAAAATATGTAAACAGGAGGCCAAGTGAGAAGAGCCATTAGTCCCTGGAGGAAGAGCAGAAGAGGATAAGAGAATACACATGCTGCAAACAGAGAGACACAAATTATATGTTTTTATTAGAAACAGACTGTATCGTGACATTGGCACTGCCATGAGGGATATTAGTATGTATTAGGAGTTGCTCTGTTGGGTGGAGTTCAGGCGGGTGTGTGTCTGAACAGTACACTGTTATTGTACAAACTGGGGTAAGGGAATTTTTAAAAACCTTTAAAAAAATGTCTTTCTCACTTTAACTCATTTTAACATTCACCAAACTCTGCACAGTGTATCTATCAATCTATCTGTCTATCTGTCTATCTGTCTGTCTGTCTGTCTGTCTGTTGTAACACTTTATTTTAGGGTCTCTTAACTAGTTGCTTATTAGCATGCATATTACTAGAATGTTAGTCATTTATTAGTACTCATTAAGCACATATACATGTCTTATTCTACATGACCTTATTCTACATCCCTAGTCCTACCCAATACCTAAAGTTAACAACTACCTTACTAACTATTAATAAGCATTACATTTGGAATTTACTGAGGGAAAAGTCATAGTTAATAGTCAATAAGTGTTCCCTATTCTAAAGTGTTACCCTATCTATCTGTCTATCTGTCTGGCTGTCTTGCTGTCTGGCTGTCTATCTGTCTGGCTGCCTATCTGTCTGGCTGCCTATCTGTCTGGCTGTCTATCTGTCTGGCTGCCTATCTGTCTGGCTGTCTTGCTGTCTGGCTGTCTATCTGTCTGGCTGTCTTGCTGTCTGGCTGTCTATCTGTCTGGCTGCCTATCTGTCTGGCTGTCTTGCTGTCTGAGTGTCTGGCTGTCTTGCTGTCTATCTGTCTGGCTGTCTTGCTGTCTATCTGTCTGGCTGTCTGGCTGTCTAGCTGTCTATCTGTCTGGCTGTCTTGCTGTCTATCTGTCTGGCTGTCTATCTATCTGTCTGGCTGTCTGGCTGTCTATCTGTCTGGCTGTCTATCTGTCTGGCTGTCTTGCTGTCTTGCTGTCTGGCTGTCTATCTGTCTGGCTGTCTTGCTGTCTGGCTGTCTGGCTGTCTTGCTGTCTGGCTGTCTATCTGCCTGGCTGTCTGGCTGTCTTGCTGTCTGGCTGTCTCTGTCTATTCACTAAGGCCTTTCCACACTGAGCGCGATGCGAAAAAGCGAGGCGAATCACCCGCGAATTTCGCTCTAAACGAATGTTCGCCTTCTGCTAATTAACGCCTGCACGCTAGGTGGCGCTGATCAACAATGCAGTTTTTTCTTCATTTAGCGTATGTATCTCGTGTGGTTTACATCGTCCGCTGCTCAATATAGCTACTGCATTAAATTAAGAAATAACTTGTTTCTTCATTAGAAACACAATATCCATAATGCTTACAATACATCTGAAATAATTAGAGGTACAATTAGCATCAAGCTACATTGAAAATGTATGTAATTATTAACGTTTTTGCTCAAAATATAGTTTTTTATAATGGACTGATCGATTACCTGCTTGTCGTGTAATAAACATACTTTATTGTTTAAAAAAAACACAAGCTGCATTAAAAACAAATACAGAAAACTTCATTAAAAAAATCACAAAAAATCTTCATAATTATAGGTCTATTTGCTTTCGTATTTCATGAGTAGAAAAATATTTCTCTTTTATATACGTAAGGGCAAGAGATATGATTACATGATTGACAGGTCTAGAGTGAACGAGCTCTGACTCATAAACACTCGCGCTCGTGCTCTTCAGATCACATAATTCAGTGGAGAATTAATAGAAATGGTATTCTGTATAAAGAACATGTGAGAATAGTCTGTTCTTAAATACCAACAATAACCAGAACTCAGCATACACTCTTCTCTCTAGCGGAAAAAGTCCTCTACTTCGGTGTTGTTATGCTTGTGCTCAATACAGTCTTCTAGGGATGGGGATTCCTCGACTCTGAATAGCTTTAGAGTCTGAGCCGACTCCAGCACTGGAATCGAGTCTCGTTGTCGACTCCGAAATCGCAAATCTGATTCTCATCTCTAAATAGTGTCTGGCAATTGAGTGCAGTATATCAGCAAAGTGAACGAAATTAAGCCAGGATCCGTTTGCAGTGCAGTCCGTGAGCGGTGCAGAAGCAGCAGCATGGGCTCATTGTGCTTTCACATAAGACAGCGCTATGATTCGCGGCTGTTTGAAACGGGCCGTGCACGCGTGTGGCAGATAGCTGGAGTTGTCGCAGAACATCTTGTTGTCATCCTTTTATCCTACGTGAAAGTTACTTTAGAAATAAATAACAGTCATAGTAAATTTAGTTTGTAATTATACATGCTTTGTAGTTTAAGCGATGCTTTATGCGATGTTATATTTAATGCAATACAATTTGGCTATTTGCATTCAATCATTAACCTTAAATCATTAAAATCTCAAATAATAAACTAGAATAAACAAATCAATAAGTTTGCATTCGTATGCATTTTACTCTTTTACTAACTGCTTGTTTTCTAAAAAAGACAAAAAAAAAAACCAACACAAGCTTTTCTAATCTTTTTGTATTCTGTCTATTTGTTTTCTTTTTATTTATTATACAATTAACCAAAAAAGAAAAACAGGCCTCTAAAACTAGCTTGCTCTATTCTTTTTCTATTCTATCTGTTTTCTTTTTATTTATTATATAATTTTTAAAAAACGTGCTACGTGTAGGCCTACTGCGTAAAAGCTAAGTGAGACTTGTTATAGCACTTGCATATCATTGCTCTTTTGTTGATTTTGATTGCTTCCATTGTCCTCATTTATAAGTCGAGAAATCGATTCCATCGACTCCTATGGTGGGAGTCGGAGTCGACTCCGAAAAACCTGGAACCGAACACCCCTACACCCCACCGCGTCCACCTTTTGGGTAACAGCAGTTGTTCTGGTCATGTGATGTAATGCTTTATTTGATTGTGTTTTTATCAGCCTGGCTCTTGTTTGCATATGGATGGCAATAAAGTGTGAGCGACAGAGCATGTGAGAGAACAAGATCTCACTGAATCCTCAAAATGTGTTTGACTCCACTGCATCTGGAAACCCTACAGCTGAGTTCACACTGCAGAACATTCAGACCTTCATTGCATGTCAGCTATGATGTGTGCCAATTAACAATACATTGTATGGGTCAGAATTTTCAATTTTTCTTTTATGCCAAAAATCATTAGGATTTTAACTAAAGATCATGTTCCATGAAGATATTTAGTAAATTTCCTACCGTAAATATATCGAAACTTAATTTTTGATTAGTAACATGCATTGCTAAAGACTTAATTTGGACAACTTTAAAGGCAATTTTCTCAATATTTAGATTTTTTTTGCACCCTCAGATTCCAGATTTTCAGATAGTTTTGTATCAGCCAAATAGGATAATGTCCTATTCTAACAAACCATACATCAATGGAAAGCTTATTTATTCAGCTTTCAGATGATGTATAAATCTCCTTTTCCAAAAAATTACCCTTATGACTAGTTTTGTGGTCCAGGGTCACATATGATGATTTTGATCTCATTTCTTCTTATCATCGATGATAAAAAAACAGTTGTGCTGCCTCATATGTTTGTGCAAACTGTTTTTAGTTTTTTTAAAGCATTTTTAGCTAAATCTTTAGCATTTTCTTTTTTTTTTTTGTGACATGCATCAGATGAGGACTAGATGTCTGAGGCTGGACTGACCACATGCTAATCCCAGAGAATTCCTGCTGTCTCGGAGCGCTTTTTACTAAACCTACAAATCAGCAATCATGCATCAGGATTTTTTTCTTGCAGTGCCACAGCACTAAAGTTCCTGTCTGCACTCCAATCCAGAACATTCTCTCTTGCTGTAATTGTTGATTATTTCCATTGCTTGGCATTCGTTGGCTCGTCTGTGTCTGTAGGAGCTCGATATGTGGATGTAGTCATCACTCTGCCAGAGTGTGTGAGTCTGCGTGTTTTTATGAACGTATGCGTGCATGCGTGTTGATTCGAGCAGTGTTGGGTTGCTGCGGTGAGCCTGACTGTGAGTAGACTTGATATCGTGTGACCTCATTGAATTGGTCTTCATGGACCAAAACTCTGTTGAGAGTCATACAAACAATTCCATTCCATGTATCGAGTCATTGTACAAATGGTTTCACAATGCATTTCCACCAACAATGCATTAAAGGGATAATTCACCCAAACATGAGCATTCTTTCATTATTTATAGGTTCCAAACCTCTATGGCTTTCTTTCTTCTGTGCAACACAAAAGAAACTAAATGGGGTCAACATAACATTGGAGTCCTTTGACTTCCATTGTACTTTATAAAAACAAAGCTTTTGGCTAAAAACAAAAATTAACGCAACTGTTTGTTATGACAACTAATGAAATTGTTCAACCAGCAAACTACACTGACTTAGAACAACTTAATTTGTATAATAAATGCAAATGTTTAAGTTAATTGCTCAAAACAATTAGTTTTATTAATTATTTCAGCATATTTGAGTGATGGCCCTGGAACCAATTCTTCTAGTCTATTTCAGTCCAAATGAACGGCTAGCGTAGCACATGCTAAATGTAATTTATTTTTGCAATAATAATAATAATAATAAAAACACACACAATAACTATTCTTATTATCCAGTCCTATGCAACACATGCTGGGAAATCCACTTCCAAGTTTTAGTTTTCAAGACAAATTCTGTAAGTTACTATAGCTAATTTTTATTTTGTTGTTTTTAATTAATTCATTTTAATTTATTTATTTTTTAAAATTAATCAGTGAATTGCTGAATTTACAAGAAAAGTTTAAATTAAACATAATATGAAGCTGATATAATGATCAACATTATTATGTCAATCAAAATAATACTTGTAACTTAAAAAAATATTTATTTTTATCTTGCAACTATTCATTTAAGTTGTGGTTATAGGTCCCCTGAGAGAGAGAGAGAGAGAGAGAGAGAGAAATCATTTTTTGTGTTGTACAGAAAAAATGAAGTCATACAGATTTGGAACGTCATGAGATAAAATCATTTTTTGTTTTGAGACTGTCTCTTTAAATACATGCATGTTTTATTAATCACAGCAGCTACAACTTTATACAATTCTTAAAATATGCTGACACAGGTTATAATCATCAGTTCACGTCTTTAGCATACGTGAGGATTGGTAGTGATGTTGTGTCCTTACAACCCGCAGCTTAAAGAGAGCTTGGGGAATTCACAATTTGTTGAATGTGCGCTCCATATGTGAGCATGAACACCGCGGTGGGCTGCCTGTTCACGCACCTGCCTCTCTGCAGGGCTCTGATTGGCCCCTGCGTGTTCCAGCAGGACGTTCTTCTTCGGAATCACGGGAATGTTCTCCTGTAGTGCGCTGGTTGGAGGAATGGTTCTTGTTTTGGGACCTCTTGGGCTCTCATGCCATGCTAGACCTGGCATTTTTTCCCCTCTTACACTAGCTGCAAGCTTTAAACACCATCCTGAGTGTTACTTATAACGGTGCTTATTACTAGGACCATTAAAGATAATAAAATCCTGGACACAGGATATATGTCAGACTCATAACATGCCAGCATCGAATAGGGGATTTTTAAAAGACAGGTCTGCATTCTTTGTTTGTGTTTCTGTTGTTGTTTCTAAGCAAATATGCATGCATAATTGTTCAAGCTAGATCTCCTATTTTGAATGTTTTGCTGAAGTATCAGTGATCTCATTCACATGCACATGAAAATTAAACTTGGTTGCAATCATGTATGTGATTGAGTATCATGCAAGCTATTTTTTTTTTTCATTTTAGTAATTATGTGTATATTACCTTGTGTATACAGTATATTACCTTGGAAAATAGTTTTTTATATTTTATTTTATTTGTTAACATCTATTTTGTTTCAAGTTATTTTTAATTAACCAATATTTCAGTTTCTAGACACTCAACTAAACAGCGGTAGACTAATTAGTAACTTTTGCACACATTCAAGTTCCGATGATCCAGGTTCTTGGCTAATTCTGACTGGATTATTGAGTTGTTTATGACTCATTTTCAATTTTATTTGAGTAAAAGCACAAAAGTACTTTATTTTTAATGTGCTTAAGTGTTAAATTAGTCATTAGTCAGCACTAATAGGAAATAACATTGCATACATTAAATATGTATTTATATACAATTAAGCAAACCTTAAAAAATAAAAAGTAATTTAAATAAAACATATAAATATCTATATAAAATAATTATATAGCTTGGCAGTAGTTTACCACAAAGGTGCCTAAATTGTATTTTTGAGTAATACATTGACAAAGGGTCTTGCTATCAAGCAAAGTCCACATCAAGTGCCACATTTGGGACAAGGCCAATATTTAGCTTGATGGGATAGCTGTGCTTTCCCTCTGCTCTCCTCCTCCTCTTTCGTCAGGCTTGTCATTAATGCTGGATTCTGCGTCCCACATCATACCAACATCTGGTAAGGGACGCTTCGAACAGACATCTCACTTTGAAGCTGACGTCTTCTGTATAATTATTTTGATATCACCAAACAAAACAGCTCATGTTTTCCAATAGGATGGTGCGCTCTGAAAAAAGACCTTCAATTGTTAGCTTCATGGAAACCACCATCAGAAATGATGATTAGATGGCACGATTGCACAACGTCACTCCCAAACAAATGATTGTCTGTGTTTTTAGGAGCGCAAAGACCTGTATTTTTCAGAATCAACCTGGAGCATCAGCAAGTTGTTTCCACACTAATTATTAGGACTGGAAAACTGGTTAATAATAATAATGATAATTTATTTTATATACCTGTGTATGTATATCTATGTATGTATTTTCCAAGAATAATTTTTAATTTGATTTCTTTTAATAATTAAAAATATTTTTACATCAGACACTGGAGAAAGTTGTCTACTTTTAATAAAAAAAATTTAATTTAATTTAATAATTTAATTTATTTTTATTTTATATTTTTTTAATAAAACTAAATTATCTCACTATAACGTTAAACCTCCAGAAAAATATGTAATATAAAATATAATAATTTAACTAAGTGGTTTATTTATTTATTTTAAATATGGTGTTCAGAAAAGAAAATCAAAATAATTTTTTTATTTTTTTTATTTACTTTTTTTTGAATGGTCATGCTGTTTTGACCACATAATGATGTAGTTATAGCATCTACCAGCAGGAGAGAAGCTAACCAGCTAAACCCTGACCCCCTGCTAATAATAGTTAGCATGCATGTTGTTTTATCTGTGGTTTCTTAGGCTGTTTGTCAGTGAGACGTGTGGGGTGTGTAATCTGAACAGACCCCTCCGACTGCGTTCAACAGAGAGCACATTGTATTGTACTTCAATCTCAAGAGTCTTCGTAGGAGCATGTTCACTCCAGTCCCACTTCAAAGAGAGAAACACACACAGAGAGAGAGATGCTTGTTACTTTAATAGTTTTTGTGCCGTTCATGAAAACAGATAATGTTATCTGCTCTCGTCATCAGAGCTCAGATAAACCTTTGAGAAACCAATTTGTTGGCTTTAGTGGTCAGCTGATCTTTCATAATAGAAACTTTTCCATGTAAATTGGATAATTACATTGCATGAAGGTTTTACGTCATTTACATTAATGACGTGGTGTAGGGCTGCACAGTTGATTGAATGAAATAGTGATTATTTCCTTATTAAATGTAAACAAAACATGTAAAAAATAATTGTAACATTAGACTACTTTCACTTGCGAAATATGCAATATATATATATATATATATATATATATATATATATATATATATATATATATATATATGTGTGTGTATATATGTATGTGTGTAAATAAATAAAAAATAATAGTATAGTAAATAATAGTATAGTAAAATAGCAAAATAATGTATTAAATATATAGAAAAACATAGAAATAGTGCATATTTTACTATTTTTAAGGTTATCCAAGAATTAATTTTTTACAGAAAATATTTATTTATTTATTTGTTTGTTTGTATTTTTAAAATATGAATCATTTTTAAATAAATATTATTTATAAATTAATGAAACTATTTTATTAAAACTATTCCGCTCTAATGTGCTGTTGTAGTTAAACTAAAGGAGAATCAGAAGTTGAAAATAAGTATTTGTATCCTGAGGGCAGAAGGTTACAGCACTAAAGCTGTCCGTATCTTCTCAATAATTGCTTCGGTTCTGTCTGGTCTCAAACAGCCCTGAAGCCAGTGTTACATTCCATGCTGTTAGTGAGGCTGTATGATGAAGTTTGAGCGACCTTTTCTTTTTATAGCGGGGTCGCACTGCATTGATATTCCTCAGACATTCGGTTTAGGATTTATTTTAACTGTTTTAAAATTACTGCACTTGATTAAGCTTGAACCGCTGAATTGTGCATGCTGCATTCATACTTTGCTTTGTAGATTTTATCTATTAAGTTCGTAAATAAAAATCTCTCTTTTGGTTTGATTTAAATGTTTAGCATTCAAAACGTAACCAACAATCTAATACTTGCATAAATATCAATTTGCACACTGCGTTGTGTTTGAACTGTTCTGTCTTGCTTTTATTTATCCATATAGCCTTTATGCTGCAAAGGTAGAACTGTGCTATGTTTTGATTCTCATGCACATCCAGCAGTGAGTGTGTGACAGTGATAAAGGAACTACGACTTGCTACTTTTCTGCACTGGTATTTCCCTCAGGAACAGTTGTATAAATCTAGTGTTGTTGTGTTTTGTCTGTAATGCATCAGCCAGTGAGCATCCTTCAGAAGCTCAAACACTCTGGCTGTTTTATAGAGGATTCAAGTTATTTGTTTTATAAATCAGAGTCGGCCTGGGAGAGCGTTGCTCGGTGGTGTTCTTCAGATCGGTGCTTTACAGCTACACAGCTCATGCTGGGTGCTCTTCTGCGCAACTCAGCCTGCCTTTGAGCTTGTCAACTCATGTTAAACCTGTAAACTGAGAACTTGATAACAACTAGAGAAGGAGAGAGGAGAGGGTTGGGCTGATGAGGAGGCTGAAAAGCTTTTGTCTGTCAAATCCAAGTCCAACCCACAGAACTTACTGGGGATTTCAGCTGTGTTTGGGTGAATTCTCATTTCTGTGATGGTTCAGATAGTTTTGCTTTTCTTTAATCCAATTTTTTTTCCCTTTATTTTCTTTTGAGATACAGACATGACTTGGACATGAGATTCACCTAGAAATTTACCAACCATAAAATATTTTCCTTTTTTTAATATTTACAAATTTTTTTTTAACATTATTCCATTGTGTTTATGAAGATTTCACAAATAGATTTAAAAGTTACTTTTTAAAATGTATGTGTATGCATTTATATGAACTCACATTGTTGTTTAGAACCGCTTGAGCCCTGATTGATTTGTTAGGTTATTTCAAGTCAGGTTTTGTACTTTAATCCCCGCTTTTCCTCAGGTCTCCTAGTGTTGTTGTGATTCGTCATATTCACACGCAGTGGTGATGAGAGGACGCGCTTGAGAAACTATTTTGAGAGGAGAAATCCATCTACATTATAAAATATTGGTCACTTTCTAAACAATTAAAGTGTAGCGCATCCACTAGTAATTAAATATAAATAAATAGTTTTTTACCGATGCAAATATGTTAGAAACAATGTATCGCAATACAAATGCCAACTTGTATCCGATGCACACTTTTTAAACCGATGCATCGCATCATTAACTTTTTTTGCCGATGCACCGAGCAAATCAGGGAATCTTCCCATCCCTAATATATAAGCTGTAAAAAATCAAAAGTTGAGAACTTAAAACTTTAAGGCAACCAGCTTTAGGAGATTTTTGAGTTTTGTCAACTTGTTGTTTTCAGTTTATGCAACAAAAAGTTGCAAAAATTCAAAAATCTCCTGTAGCTGGTTGCCTTAAACTTAAGTTTTCTTAAAAAGAAAAAAAATATATATATGTATTTGTATATGTGTATATCAATTTCTCAAAGCCTCAATATTATTAACAAATGCACTTTTAAAGTTACTGGCCAACTGATGTGTAATTTTGCTTAAAAATCCTTTTTTTTCATGCATTTGGTGCGTGATGAGTGTTAATTTTGGACCTTGTGTATATTTTTCTAAGGATTTTTCCCCCCTGTCTGTTTCATAAATGCTCACAGTGAGCAAAAGGGAGGGAGAGAGAGAGAGAGCAAAAAAGGGAGGGCAAAAAAAGTGAGAGGGAAAGGGGAATGGCAGTAGCCTGCAGCTAGACTTCCTAGATTTCCGTGCCGTGCGCTCGTTGAATTTGTAGGTGCTGCGTCTGGATCTGACATCCTCTCTTAGTCCGTAGCCATATATAGTGTGAATATCTTTTATGATCCTCTTTTTTTGGCTAGAGCGAACAGGGAATGTGAGTTAACATTTCAGCCTTTATCGGGAAGCCAAGAAAGCCTCCGTGTTTGCGCACACATCTACACACTCACTCCTGCTGGCTGGATTATAGCGTGTGTTTGAGAGAGGTGCGCTGCCGAAGAGTCAAACCGGACGATCCCGCAATACTCTCAGCTCGGAGGAGAATGTGGCGCTGGGGCTGACACACACACACACACACACATTCTTACCCACTGAGGATGGCCACCGCTGTGTTTCAGGTAGGGAGATGGTGACACTGCTCGCTGACGCTGGGAACCTCCTCAGATATCTGAGGAATTTTAACCTCATTTGCTCTCGGAGCTGCGCGTGTGTGCGCCTCCGACGGTTTGTTTGCTTGTTCTGTGTGAAGACAGGGAGTAAGTGTTCACAAACGTGTTTAAATCGAGCTCAGACTGCGGAACGTGTGAGATGAGAAGAGTCAAGCAGCTCTTGTAGGTTTGTGAAAAGCGTGGGAATGCTGTGGTGATGTTGAGGAGAAATTTAGCCACATTAAACACTGGCTTTGGAATGAGACTCGATGCTGAAAGTCAATCAAACTGCTGGTGTAACGAAACTAAACCAACACTGAACTGACTTGAGCTAAATAGTGACGCTATTGGCTTTATAGGATTATGCTTTACAGCAGAATCTGAACTCCTTAGTTGAGTTTCCATAATTAATTCTGCTATTTTCTTAGTGAATCTGTTTTGTTTAAAGAGCTATAGAAATAAAGGTGACTTGACTTGTTGTAACATTTTGGTGCTTTCACAGTGATTTTAAAGGAATACAGTGGGGATCGAAAGTTTGGGAACCCCTTGCAGAATCTGTGAAAATGTGGATAATTTTACCAAAATAAGAGAGATCATACAAAATGCATGTTATTTTTTATTTAGTACTGTCCTGAGTAAGATATTTTCCATAAAAGATGTTTACATATAGTCCACAAGACAAAAAAATAGCTGAAATTATTAAAATAACCACATTCAAAAGTTTGGGAACCCTTGGTTCTTAATACTGTGTGTGGTTACCTGGATGATCTACGACTGTTTTTTTGTTTTGTGATGGTTCGTCATGAGTCCCTTGTTTGTTCTGAACAGTTCAAATGAGCTCTGTTCTTCAGAAAAATCCTCCAGGTCCTGCAGAATATTCAGTTTTCCAGCATCTTTTGCATATTTGAACCCTTTCCAGCAGTAACTGTATGATTTTGAGATCCACCTTTTCACGCTGCGGATGATTGAGGGACTCAAACACAACAATTAAAAAAGGTTCAAACATTCACTGATGCTCCAGAAGGAAACACGATGCATTAAGAGCCGGGGGTGAAAACTTTTTGAATTTGAAGATCAAGGTAAATTGTACTTCATTTGTCTTCCAGGAAACATGCAAGTATCTTCTGTCATGTCAGAAGGGCAGTACTAAATGGAAAAATATGATATTTCAACAAAATAAGAAAAATTTGGACATCTTCATCCTGTTCAAAAGTTTTCACCCCCCGGCTCTTAATGCTATATATGTGACTTGGCTTAAATTAGCCTGATTATATGCTGGTTGCCAAACTATAGCAACTTGTCTGCTTGTGTTTATGTGCATTTTCGATTTGTTGAGTGTGTGGAGTGAGAACTCGAGTTGTCAGTGTTTTGAGCGAGTCTCCGGTCTGGTGTAGATGTCACTTTGGTCTCACAGCGAGGATGCTCAGCTTTGAATCGGGTCTCTGAGTGGCATGTTTTCAGAGCCTCCCTTTCTGCTGTAACAAATGCGGCTGACAGAATGACAAAGCTGCTGTTAAATGCTGAACAATAGCTGTCCCCCTGTGGCGCAGACCAGCACCACGGCGTGTGGCTTTCTCATCTGTATATGCATCCCACCAAACCTGTCAAGAACCTGTCCTGGACATATTTCAAAAATAAGAAATATTCTTAAATAACATGCAGCCTTTTATGGCTTTATTTTATTTTATTACAATTACATTGTTTTCATGAGATTTTATTTTGACATTACTAATGCGATTTAAGGCGTTTTATGAAAATCATAATGGATTTATACATCAGATAGTCTGCCTTTTTAAATGATGCTGATTTTCTTTAAACAATGTTTTTTCAAGGATTATTGTTACAGTAGTAAAAACTATCAGAATATAATGGTAAAAATAGTAAAACATCTGGACACATTACGGTAATGAGAATTTGTGTGTAAATGTTCTTTTTTAAATTTTATTTATTTTTTATTTTATTTTATCTTCTGGACTCGTTGCAATAAAGATAATTTGTGTGGTAAATGTTCATTATTTCATTAATATTTATATATATTAGTGCTGTCAAATGACTAACCGCGATTAATCGCATCCAAAATAAACGTTTTTGTTTACATAATATATGTGTGTGTACTGTGTATATTTATTATGTATATATAGTACATACACATATTTTGTAAACAAAACTTATTTCGCATGTGATTAATCGCGGTTGATCGTTTGACAGCACTAATATATATTAGGGTAAAATGTGACCTGGACATATTTTAATGACATTCACCCTTGCTCAAACCCTCTGACAGGTTTTCTCCATTGACCAGACATAACCTGATGACCCTGAGGTCAGGACAGGCAGCGACCTTAAATGTCAAACACCAGACTCTTGAGTCATGCGGTCCGTTATTTATGATGCTGCAAACTCAACTAATGTGTTTATGGTATCAGTGGTCAGATAAAGCTTGTGGCTTTTCAAGTACCAGGGCAGTTATTGCAAATTCTCAGTTGGCAAAACTCTGATGACGATCTGGTGCTGTAAAGCGTTATCGTGCCGTCTGTGCACACCCATGCAACATTTATAGCTCTGTTTGTTCCCCTCTCGTCCATTCTACCTCAACCATGGGAAAGAATGCACACTTTGTGTTTTTGGCACGTTTGCAGATGCAATTTGGACTAATTTGGCTCAAATTGAGGGGAAAAAGAAATAACGCTGTTGTGAACACATTCAGTGTATTTATCATTATCTAGAGATAGCGAGTGGAGGAAATAGATGCTTTCAGTTTCTCATGACTGCGTCCCTCAAATGCGTTTTATTCCCCAGACTCCATTTGAGTTGTGCACATTTTTCTCCATTATCAGTTAATTTTTGCATGTGCTGCAGATCCTACTGTATTTGATCTTGTATGAGAGCTTCACGCAGGTTTCATTGCATGCCGAAATGCCAGTAAAACTATCAGCTGATGGAGCTTAAGAACCTGCAGTGACTCAGATATGAAAGGAGGAGATTTGTGGTCAACCAAACAGGGCTAATTAACCGACCATTTTACTAGTTTCCCTGCTAAGCTGTCTGATCCGTGATCGCTGCCAACCTTTTGATGCTGAAGGCTTTTTTCTTCTAAGAGAAAGCTTCTGTTTCTTCCAGTGAGTTATTGGCAGGCCCACATGGAGTATGAGTATGCAAATATCCACAGAAAGCTCTGCAGATTTCTGCAGATTCACAAAGTTATACACATCCCATTGAGTCTCTATTCATCAATTTCCTTATATAAGTTTGCATTGCTTGCCAATATTGGCGCTTTACTGTAGAGATTTACAGAACTCTAGTACAGTTTGAAAATTACACTACCGTTCAAAACTTTGTGGTCAGTAAGATTTGTTGTTGTTTTTTTTAAAGAAATTAATAATTTTATTCAACAGAGATGCTCTAAATTTGCCAAAAGAGACATTTGCTGTATAATGTTAAGATTTAAATGTAAAATATTTTTTCAAAGAATCCTGAAAAAAATTATCATTGGTTTAACAAAAATATTAAGCAGCACAACTGTTTTCATAATTGATGATTATAAGAAATATTTCTTGAGCAGCAAATCAGCATATTAGGATGATTTCTGAAGGATCATGTGACACTGAAGACTGGAGAAATGATGCTGAAAATTCAGATTTGCATCACAGGAATAAATTACATAAAAAAAAAAAAAAAAAAAAAAAATATATATATATATATAAAATAATTGTAAAAAAAATTATCTGAATATTTTAGTTTTTACTGTATTTTTAATCAAATTAATACAGCCTTGGTAAGCAAAAGAGGCTTCTTCTGCATTGACATATTCCTCACTCTTAACTAACACATTTTTATCATTTTTAACTCTTTTAACGTTCCACAGAATTCTACTTAGAAAATGCAGAAGTGCAAAATGAGCTGTCTGGGCATAGTTATTGGTAACTTGTTGGCAGATTTTTACAGTGATAATGGTTTCAAATATTAACAAAGCATGCAGAAAAAAAGCTTTCTTTTGCTTTATGGTCTACGTTTAGTCTCCAGGTAATCATCGAAAGAGAGATTGTAGCGGCTTGGTTGAGCTCGGAGCAGTTTTCTTCAGCATTCCTCCTGTTGGCTTCGGCTGTGATTTAGAGGCTCCTCTGTTACTGCAGTTCCAACATTTCCTACTTACACATAGCGAGGCAGATGAATCCAGATCCTCAGCGCTCAAACACTGTCTGGAGTGGAATTCTGTGGGATAAATGTGCATTAAAAAAATGGGCTGTTATGGAAGTTCAAGGATCATTTGATCTCATGGCTGGAAGATGTATTTAGTGTCGGCTTGGATTCCGCCAGATAAATAAATCTGCATCTCTGCCGGTAGAGAGTTTGGCCAGCCATCCAATGTCAAGATAAACTCACTTTTCCTCCTAGAAGAGCTGTATCCAACGTGGATGTTCAAATATACCAGTGGATTATGCAAAAGAACAGTTTGGTTTGTGCATGTAGGCTTGTTAAGAAGCATTCGTAACATGCATAAACGGAAATTACAGCTTTGGAGGTAAATGATAGGACTCATAACTGGCTCGTAAATTTGAGAGTATTTTTCGGGTGTTGTTAAGCTTGTTTACATTCTTGTGCCATGTTTTAGCTCTCGTCGCATCAAACCTGGAGATCTTTATCACAAATTCATACCGTGACAAAACAACTTTCTTTATTCTCCAGGGTTGATGGGAATTGTTTTTTTTGAAGCAGCTCTTCTTTTCTTCTTTCCATATTGAAGCAGGTCCTTCTTGTACTTCTCAGATGTCTTATCAAGAGAGAACTAATATTTATTTCCAAATAACATGCTGGTTACTGCAGATTTATGATGTGACTTGCATGGAATCGGCACTTGCAGAATTTAGCAGAGAGATTTTCTCAGAAATGTAGTATGTAAATAAATACATTTCAGCAAATTTATGTATTTGCTCAATCACTACATTACATTTACATTTAGTCATTTTGCAGACGCTTTTATCCAAAGCGAATTACAATTGGGGATACATAAAGCGTTTATTCTTAAAGAGGCACAGGAAGTGCTCGTAATACCAAGTTTCAGGCATTGTTCAAATAAGTACAAGCTGGAAAGGGAAGGAATAAGTAAATAAAGAGAAAGACACAGGTTTTTATTTGACTTTATTTAGGATGAAGTCAAGTAGTGTCAAAAGAGACGAGTTTTCAGCTGTCGCTTGAAAATGGTCAAGGTTTCAGCATTCCGGATAGGTGTGGGAAGATCATTCCACCAGCCAGGAATGGTGAACGAGAATGTTCTGGAAAGTGATTTTGAGCCTCTCTGTGACTGTACCACGAGGTGTCATTCACTAGCGGATCTCAGACTTCTGGAGGGGATGTAGATTCATTATAGTGAGTGGAAGTAGGAGGGTGCTGAGCCTGTGGCTGTTCTATATGCAAGTATCAATGTCTTGAACTTGATGCGAGCCGCAACCGGGAGCCAGTGCTGGGAGACAATGAGACAGGGGCAGACTGGCCATCGGGAGCACCTGGAGTACTCCCTGGCCTGGCAGCCAATTTGGCCGCTGCCCTAATATTTTATTTATTTATTTATTATTATTTTTTTTTTTTATATATTGTTGCTGTAGTTTTTATATTCAAGTTGCAGCTATTATTGTACTAATTTAGACATTTAGGCAAGGTAAAACGATAACACACGGTCCTAATGTAATACATTTTTCAAAAATAAATGTGTACTTTGTGCAATCAAATTACAATGAGG